>NC_056749.1:84423302-84475802 GCF_019279795.1 Protopterus annectens
TATTCTTTCCAGCTTCTTCCCTACTCGTAATTCACCACCCCTAACCTTTCCAGCTCCTTCCTTAATTGTAATACACCTCCCCTAACCTTTCCAGCTCCTTCCCTAATTGTAATACACCACCCCTAACCTTTCCAGCTCCTTCCCTAATTGTAATACACCACCCCTAACCTTTCCAGCTCCTTCCCTACTTGTAATACACCACACCTAACCTTTCCAGCTCCATCCCTACTTGTAATACACCACGCCTAACTTTTCCAGCTACTTCCCTACTTGTAATGCACCATGTCTAACCTTTCCTGCTCCTTCCCTACTTGTAATACACCACCCCTAACCTTTCCAGCTCCTTCCCTAATTGTAATACACCACCCCTAACCTTTCCAGCTCCTTCCCTACTTGTAATACACCACCCCTAACCTTTCCAGCTTCTTCCCTACTTGTAATACACCACCCCAACCTTTCCAGCTCCTTCCCTAATTGTAATACCCCTAACCTTTCCAGCTCCTTCCCTACTTGTAATACACCACCCCTAGCCTTTCCAGCTCCTTCCCTAATTGTAATTCACCTCCACTAACCTTTCCAGCTCCTTTCCTAATTGTAATACACCACCCTAACCTTTCCAGCTCCTTCCCTAATTGTAATACCCCTAACCTTTCCAGCTCCTTCCCTACTTGTAATACACCACCCCTAGCCTTTCCAGCTCCTTCCCTAATTGTAATTCACCTCCACTAACCTTTCCAGCTCCTTTCCTAATTGTAATACACCACCCTAACCTTTCCAGCTCCTTCCCTAATTGTAATACCCCTAACCTTTCCAGCTCCTTCCCTACTTGCAATACCCCAACACTAACCTTTTGAGCTCCTTCCTTAATTGTAATTCATCTCCACTAACCTTCCAGCTCCTTTCCTAATTGTAATACACCAAACTAACCTTTCCAGCTCCTTCCCTAATTGTAATACCCCTAACCTTTCCAGCTCCTTCCCTACTTGTAATACACCACCCCTAACCTTTCCAGCTCCTTCCCTTATTGTAATAACCACACCTGACCTTTCCAGCTTCTTCCCTACTTGTAATACACCTCATAACGTTTCCAGCTCATTCACTACTTGTAATACCCCACCCTTATTCTATCCAGCTCCTTCCCTACTTGTAATTCACCACCCCTAACCTTTCCAGCTCCTTCCTTAATTGTAATACACCACCCCTAACCTTTCCAGCTCCTTCCCTACTTGTAATACACCACCCCTAACCTTTCCAGCTCCTTCCCTAATTGTAATACACCACCCCTAACCTTTCCAGCTCCTTCCCTACTTGTAATACACCACTCCTAACCTTTCCAGCTCCTTCCTTACTTGTAATACACCACGCCTAGCCTTCCAGCTACTTCCCTACTTGTAATACACCATGCCTAACCTTTCCAGCTCCTTCCCTACTTGTAATACACCACCCCTAACCTTTCCAGCTCCTTCCCTACTTGTAATACACCACCCCTAACCTTTCCAGCTCCTTCCCTACTTGTAATACACCACCCCTAGCCTTTCCAGCTCCTTCCCTAATTGTAATTCACCTCCACTAACCTTTCCAGCTCCTTTCCTAATTGTAATACAGCACCCTAACCTTTCCAGCTCCTTCCCTAATTGTAATACCCCTAACCTTTCCAGCTCCTTCCCTATTTGTAATACACCACCCCTAACCTTTCCAGCTCCTTCCCTACTTGTAATTCACCTCCACTAACCTTCCAGCTCCTTTCCTAATTGTAATACACCACCCTAACCTTTCCAGCTCCTTCCCTAATTGTAATACCCCTAACCTTTCCAGCTCCTTCCCTACATGTAATACACCACCCCTAACCTTTCCAGCTCCTTCCTTAATTGTAATTCACCTCCACTAACCTTTCCAGCTCCTTTCCTAATTGTAATACACCACCCTAACCTTTCCAGCTCCTTCCCTACTTGTAATGCACCACCCATAACCTTTCTAGCTCCTTCCCTACTTGTAACACACCACCCCTAACCTTTCCGGCTTCTTCCCAACTTGTAATACACCACCCCTAACCTTTCCAGCTTCTTCCCTACTTGTAATACACCACCCCTAACCTTTCCAGCTCCTTCCTTACTTGTAATACACCACCCCTAACCTTTCCAGCTCCTTCCCTTACTGTAATACACCATCCCTAAACTTTCCAGCTCCTTCCCTTATTGGGGAAGCTTATTCCTTACTTTTACTGTTGTCCTCCCCTGTCGCTTGCCTGCTCTAGCCTTCAGGTAGCCCCCTCTAAACAACTACCGCGTGGCCCCCCGACATCAGGCGGTGATACGGAAGTCCCTATACCACGGTGCGAATGCACAAGCTGGTCCTACAACAAACTATAATATAACAATCCCCAAGGAATTAGGGTAGCCCCCTCTAAACAACTACCGCGTGGCCCCCCGACATCAGGCGGTGATACGGAAGTCCCTATACCACGGTGCGAATGCACAAGCTGGTCCTACAACAAACTATAATATAACAATCCCCAAGGAATTAGGGTAGCCCCCTCTAAACAACTACCGCGTGGCCCCCCGACATCAGGCGGTGATACGGAAGTCCCTATACCACGTGCTAATGCACAAGCTGGTCCTACAACAAACTATAATATAACAATCCCAAGGAATTAGGGTAGCCCTCTAAACAACTACCAAAGGCCCCCGACATCAGGCGTGATACGGAAGTCCCTATACCACGGTGCGAATGCACAAGCTGGTCCTACAACAAACTATAATATAACAATCCCCAAGGAATTAGGGTAGCCCCCTCTAAACAACTACCGCGTGGCCCCCCGACATCAGGCGGTGATACGGAAGTCCCTATACCACGGTGCGAATGCACAAGCTGGTCCTACAACAAACTATAATATAACAATCCCAAGGAATTAGGGTAATAAAATACCCTCGTTTTAATTTTTTGTACTTGAAAATATATTGCAGGCAAGCATCAAACCAGGATTGTGTTCCTTAATCTGGCAGCCCCTCTATACAGCCCTAGTAACTTACATATTCCTAGCTCTCATAGTGTTTAAATAAGCTTAAATTTGATTACAGTTGAGCAATACCCTTACCTGAATTGGTAACTTAGATTAAAAACCCAGTCTCTATGCGTACATGCAGCAGGCTTTAAGACCCTGCAAACTCCTGACTGGGGTCTGACGTCAGTGAGATTTTAAAGTTTCTACAGGGTTTTTCCGCCATTTTTATAAGCTTATTCCTTACTTTTACTGTTGTCCTCCCCTGTCGCTTGCCTGCTCTAGCCTTCAGGTATGTTTTAAAACAGTACTATTGTTGTGCTCGTGTTTTCAAGGTGTTTTATCGCTAATCACTTGTATCAATTGACTGTGCTGTTCTCCGCGATCAGTTCTACCAAGATCTAGTGTTCAGTGGATGCTTTACTTTGATAAGCTTATGCTATATTAGCTTGGGTTGTAGCCTAACTTCTTTGGTCAACGGTAACTGTCTTAGCATATACATAGTGTTTTTTCACCATAAGGTACCTATTATAAATGTGCCTAATTTGACTACAGCCATTTCGGCGACTAGGTACAACGACAGTGCTATCTTGTAAAACAGCATGATAAATGAGAATGTTTCTTAGCCGAGTCACTGTATTACAAGCAATAGCTGCTTATTTTGTTACTAGCGTCCTAATGGTTCCTGCATAGTTTTTTGAAGGTATCATATCAACTTGACTGCTGATTTTGTGATATTGAAGTGCTAATTACTGCAACTACAGTGACCTTGTGCTCTGCTCAGTATTCTATTGCTGTCGCATGTACTGTATCTATTGGCGACTAGGCTTTTCTCTGCAATAACTGTAAACAAATTGTCTAATATAAAATGGTTTTATGTGTGAGGCTCTAAAAGCCTTGGGTAATACTATTTCTCTTCCTTACAAACTCACCCTCTGTTTTTCTCTTGCTCTCACCACAGGTAGCCCCCTCTAAACAACTACCGCGTGGCCCCCCGACATCAGGCGGTGATACGGAAGTCCCTATACCACGGTGCAAATGCACAAGCTGGTCCTACAACAAACTATAATATAACAATCCCCAAGGAATTAGGGTAATAAAATACCCTCGTTTTAATTTTTTGTACTTGAAAATATATTGCAGGCAAGCATCAAACCAGGATTGTGTTCCTTAATCTGGCAGCCCCTCTATACAGCCCTAGTAACTTACATATTCCTAGCTCTCTCATAGTGTTTAAATAAGCTTAAATTTGATTACAGTTGAGCAATACCCTTACCTGAATTGGTAACTTAGATTAAAAACTCAGTCTCTATGCGTACATGCAGCAGGCTTTAAGACCCTGCAAACTCCTGACTGGGGTAGCCCCTCAGTCTCTATGCGTACATGCAGCAGGCTTTAAGACCCTGCAAACTCCTGACTGTAGCCTCGCTCGCCTGCCCTGGCTCGCTCCGCTCCCCACCCTGCCCCCTTATCCCACCCGCCCCCACTATCCCTACTTTTATCTAGCAACAAACCCATCCCACTCAATCCCAAACCAATCACAGCCTCCCTCTAACTTAATCTATCTCCTCCCACAATCACGTCCATCTACCAATATCTTAGTTGGCCTACCCAACCCTTCCCACTCTTTTAGCTACTTCATCTTTTAGTAGTATGGGTAAACTAAGAAGCTCTATCATCCCAACAATATTTCTACTTTTATTCATCCTTTATTTCTCAACTAGATATGAAAACCAAGCCCTCCAGGGCTTTCACGTCCCCTATGGGTTTACCTCCTATTACTCAAACCTTCCCACTAACCTGCTTTCTCCTTCGAACTTCATCACTACAACATTCTGCTATAAAGGGGTATATCTTACGCTACGTCACCCTAAAGTTACCTCTACAAAATATAGTTTAAAGTTAATTAGTAAGCTACTAAGACTGATAGACCATCTGAAAAATGCATTGTTAATGATGGTGATATTCACCCCAACCCAGGCCCAACCTCAAACGTAGACCATATTACCCCTAACCTATCCCCAAGAAGCACTAGCTCTCTTCTTATCTTCCATCTAAATGTTAGAAGTATTAAAAATAAAGTTCATAATCTACATGCTATTATAGCCACACATTTCCCAGACATCATGTGTCTAACGGAAACTTGGCTCAAACCTTCTACAAAGGATGAAGAGATTCTCCCACCTGGATATAATTTGCTTAGGATAGATCGAACAAAAAAAAAGGGAGGGGGAATAGCTGTTATGTTTAAAAACTCATTGAACATCATCCGAATTCCTTACAACCCCCTATCATCTCCAATATGGAACTAATTTCCCTAAAAATATGCCTAAACAACCAAAAATGCATTAACCTTATTGTAGTTTATATCCCACCAGGGAACAACCAAGATACTCTGGAATCCACCCTATCTTGGCTAACCATGCACTACCCTCAGGAAACCATTATACTGGGCGACTTTAACATTGACTGGTCCAAGTTCACTGACCAGAAGAATCCCTTGCCCATTAACTTACATGGCTTCTCCCAAAACATCATATCACCTACAAGACTTGGAAATGCTAATCAAAAAGATAGCACCATTGATTGGATTCTTACCAATAAAGATACACCAAACTATACCAGTGGGACCCTTCCTAATGACCTCAGTGACCACCTTGTCACTTTTATCTTGAAACATAAAATGACCTGTACAAATCCTCCCATATATAGACATGTTAGAAATAAGAAGAAATTTCTCCCAAGTATATTTTTGGAGGAACTCAAATCCTGTAACTGGTCGATGTTAAAAACACTTCCCCTTGATGAGAGTGTGTCACTCTTCAATGACACATTTCTAAATATACTAGATTTACATGCCCCTAATCGACTCATCAGATCAAAGGCCCGGATCGCACCTTGGCTTACCAAGGAAACTAAATTAAAAATCAAGCTTAGAAATCAAGCATGGGACAAGTGGAGAACCACTAAAGCACCACTTGACCGTATTAAATTCCAGCAGCATAGAAATTCCACTAAATCAGACATAACCCGGGATAAAAGAACTACTTTTGTCACCTCCAGGATAAACACAGCAATAACCCTAAGAAGTTTTGGGCAGGTTTCAATAACCTCCTTCACTCAGGGAAATCCTCTACCCCAACCCCAGAGAAATTTATTGGTAAAGATCCTGTAGAAGTGGCCAATGCCTTCAACACTTTTTCACCGAGACCATCCAGTCACTAGCCAGTCAGCTACCTTCTTCCTCCTCCTTCATTACTACTGCTGTTTCTAATGCTCCACCTGCCTTTAACCTTCAACCAATATCCACCTCCTATATTAGAACCCTATTGAAAAAACTTAAACCATCCACTCTATCGGCCGATCGACTCCCTGCTGAATATTTACAAATAGCATCAGATGTAGTAGCCTATCCCATTTCAATCTTAATTAACAGGACTATAACCGAAGGCAAAATACCCTCTCTTTGGAAAATATCCTACGTCATCCCTCTTCATAAGGGTGGTCCCTCCACAGAAACTTCTAACTACCGACCGATAGCTATATTGTCACCTATAGCAAAAATAATGGAGAGATGTGCTCACAAACAACTCCTACATTATCTCACTTTAAATAATCTTTTATCCAAAACTCAACATGGCTTTTGCCCCCATCATAGTACTACTACTGCCCTCCTTTCCTTTGTTGATACAATCAACAGCAACCGTAACAACAAACTAATCACTTCTGCTCTATTTCTTGATCTGTCAAAAGCCTTTGACATGGTCAATCATCAACTCTTACTACAAACTCTTGAAAACCTTCACCTTGATAGACCTGCCCTAAACTGGTTCAAGGCTTACCTCTCTGGTAGACAACAGGCAATTCAGTGGCAAAGTAAACTATCTCACTTACTACCTAATACATTAGGAGTTCCCCAAGGTTCCATACTTGGCCCCCTTCTATTTTCGGTATTTATAAATGATCTCCACTCAGCCATCCCCAAAGCCACCTGCATTCAATATGCAGATGACTCTACGTTGATTTGCTCTGATCTCTCTCTTAATAACCTCCAGAAAGTCACCCAACACTGCTTTACTGCAGTGGAATTATGGTTCACTGAACGGAAACTTATCCTAAACCCGAAAAAAACTAACCTACTACTAATTCTCCCCACCCTAGCCTCTTCTTTAGGGCAACATCCTACACTCTGTAATGACACGGCCTTCCACGTTCGGTCCACAAATGGGACCATCATTGAGCCTGTTTCCAACACCAAACTACTAGGAGTCACAATTGACCACAAGCTCAAATTTGATATTCACATTACCCAAACTATAAAAACTGTCAACAAAAAACTTGGATCCATGTATAGAATTAAGAACTTTCTCACGCCCCATACTAAACTGACCATAGCACGTACTCACCTTCTCTCTACCCTACTTTACGCTTCTCCGGTTCTTTCCTTCCTCAAAAAAACTGAGCTCAATAAACTATCTGTAGCTTATAACCATATTGCCAAATTTGTAACTGGGAAACCTTATCGAACTCATCATTGCGTTAACCTAAGAAAACTAGGCTGGTTAGAACTCCCCAACCTTCTCAAGTTTAACCAACTTACGGAAGCTTATAAAATTATCAAAGAGCCAGAAAAACCCCTCACTACACAATCTCTTAACCCCCTACTCTAATCTAAATAGTCTTCGATCCTCTAATAGTGTCCTGGTTCATACAACGAAATCCAATAATTCAGGAGGTGATGCTCTTTTTGCCAATTCCACCGGAAAACTATGGAACGCCCTTCCAAACAACCTAAGACTTGCTACCTCTCCCCACCAATTCAAAACTAACCTTAAACAATACTTTAACACTCATTGGCTATGTCCTTGTACCAAACCAGACTAAATCCATTATCCCCTGCCTTTTTTTCTTAATGTCTGCTCACCAATTGTTCTCTCTTTTCTCTTACCTTTAGATCCTATATATTCTAACACCCCTGTATGCTTACCTTTATTAATTCTACTTCTCTACTTCCTCCTTTCTTTTATTATTGTTAAATTGTCCTGTTTGTATTTTGTTTTCTGCTTTGTGTACTTAACTTTTACAAAATTGTAGTTTTCATTATGGAAATGAATTAATGTATTAACCACTGTGGAGCTTTTCTCCCCGGGCCTCTGCTGAAAACGGATTTTTATCCAGTTGGACTAGCCCGGTAAACAAATGTAAAATAAATAAATAAAATAAAATAAAATAAATAATACACCACCCCTAACCTTTCCAGCTCCTTCCTTACTTGTAATACATCACCCCAACCTTTCCAGCTCCTTCTCTACCTTTAATACACCACCCCTAACCTTTCCAGCTTCTTCCCTACTTGCAATACAGCACCCTTAACCTTTACAGCTCCTTCCTTACTTGTAATACACCACCCCTAACCTTTCCAGCTCCTTCCCTACTTGTAATACACCACCCTAACCTTTCCAGCTCCTTCCCTTACTGTAATACACCATCCCTAAACTTTCTGGCTCCTTCCCTAATTGTAATACACCACCCCTAACCTTTCCCGTTCCTTCCATATTTGTAATACCCCACCCATAACGGTTCCTGCTCCCTCCCTACTTGTAATACCCCACCCTATCCTTTCCAGCTCCTTGCCTACTTGTAATATGCCATCCCTAACCTTTCCAGCTCCTTCCTTACTTGTAATACACCACCCCTAACATTTCCAGCTGCTTCCCTACTTGTAATACACCACCCCTAACCTTTCTAGCTCCTTCCCTAATTGTATCACACCACCCTTAACCTTTCCAGCTCCTTCCCTACTTATAATACACCACCCTAACCTTTCCAGCAACTTTCCCTACTTGTAATACACCACACCTAACCTTTCCAGCTCCTTCCCTACTTGTAATACCCCACCCTTATTCTATCCAGCTCCTTCCCTACTTGTAATTCACCACCCCTAACCTTTTCAGCTCTTTCCCTAATTGTAATACACCACCCCTAACCTTTCCAACTCCTTCCCTACTTGTAATACACCACCTCTAACCTTTCCAGCTCCTTCCCTACTTGTAATACACCACCTCTAACCTTTCCAGCTTCTTCCCTACTTGTAATACACCACCATTAACCTTTCAGCTCCTTCCCTACTTGTAATACACCACCCCTAACCTTTCCAGCTCCTTCCCTTATTGTAATACACCACCCCTAACCTTTCCAGCTCCTTTCCTTATTGTAATACACCACCCGTGACCTTTCCAGCTCCTTCTTTACTTGTAATACACCACCCCTAACTTTTCCAGCTCCTTCCCTACTTGTAATACACCACCCCTAACCTTTCCAGCTTCTTCCCTAATTGTATTACACTACCCCTAACCTTTCCAGCTCCTTCCCTACTTGTAATACACCACCCTAACCTTTCCAGCTCCTTCCCTACTTGTAATACACCACCCCTAACCTTTCCAGCTCCTTCCCTACTTGTAATACACCACCCCAACCTTTCCAGCTCCTTCCCTACTTGTAATACCCCAACCCTAACCTTTCAAGCTCCTTCCCTAATTGTAATACACCACCCCTAACCTTTCCAGCTCCTTCCCTACTTGTAATACACCACCCCTAACCTTTCCAGCAACTTTCCCTACTTGTAATACACCACCCCTAACCTTTCCAGCTCCTTCCCTACTTGTAATACACCACCCCTAACCTTTCCAGCTCCTTCCCTACTTGTAATACACCACCCCTAACTTTTCCAGCTCCTTCCCTAATTGTAATACGCCATGCCTAACCTGTCCAGCTCCTTCCCTACTTGTAATACACCACCCATAACCTTTCCAGCTCCTTTCTTACTTGTAATACACCACCCCAATCTTTTCAGCTCCTTCCCTAATTGTAATACACCACCCTAACCTTTCCAGCTCCTTCCCTACTTGTAATACACCACCACTAACCTTTCTAGCTCCTTCCCTACTTGTAATACACCACCTCTAACCTTTCCGGCTCCTTCCCTATTTGTAATACCCTACCCGGAACGTTTCCAGATCCTTCCCTACTTGTAATACCCCACCCCTATTCTTTCCAACTCCTTCCTTACTTGTAATACACCACCCCTAACCTTTCCAGTGCCTTCCCTACTTGTAATTCACCACCCCTAACCTTTCCAGCTCCTTCTCTAATTGTAATACACCACCCCTAAGTTTTCCAGCTTCTTCCCTAATTGTATTACACTACCCCTAACCTTTCCAGCTCCTTCCCTACTTGTAATACACCACCCCTAACCTTTCCAGCTTCTTCCCTACTTGTAATACACCACCCCTAACCTTTCCAGCTCTTTCCTTACTTTTAGTACACAACCCCTAACCTTTCCAGCTCCTTCCCTTATTGTAATACACCACCCCAACCTTTACAGCTCCTTCCCTAATTGTAATACACCACCCTAAACCTTTCCAGCCCCTTCTCTACTTGTAATACAGCACCCCTAACCTTTCCAGCTCCTTCCCTACTTGTAATACACCACCCTAACCTTTCCAGCTCCTTTCCTACTTGTAATACACCACCCCTAACCTTTCCAGCTCCTTCCCTACTTGTAATACACCACCCCTAACCTTTCCAGCTCAATCCCTACTTGTAATACACCACGCATAACCTTTCCAGCTCCTTCCCTAATTGTAACACACCACCCCTAACCATTCCAGCTCCTTCCTTAGTTGTAATACACCACCACTATTCTTCCCAACTCCTTCATTACTTGTAATACACCCCCCCTTAACATTTCAAGTGCCTTCCCTACTTGTAATTCACCACCCCTAACCTTTCCAGCTCCTTCCCTACTTGTATTACACCAGCCCTAACCTTTCCATCTCCTTCCCTATTTGTAATACACCACCCTAACCTTTCCAGCCCCTTCCCTACTTGTAATACACCAATTCTAACCTTTCCAGCTCCTTCCCAACCTGTAATACACCACCCGTAACCTTTCCAGCTCCTTCCCTACTTGTAATACACCACCCTTAACCTTTCCAGCTCCTTCCCTACTTGTAATACACCACCCTAACCTTTCCAGCTCCTTCCCTACTTGCAATACACCACCCCTCACCTTTCCAGCTCCTTCCCTACTGCTAATACCCCACTCCTAACCTTTCCAGCTCTTTCCCTAATTGTAACACACCACCCCTAGCCTTTCCAGCCCCTTCCCTACTTGTAATACGTCAACCGTAACCTTTCCAGCTCCTTCCCTACTTATAATGCACCCCCTAACAGCCTTCAGATCTTGTTTTCAGGTTGACTTGGAGACCATAAAGTATTGTTATAATTAGAGTTCAATACATGGGACATCTGCTTCCCCAAGAACTTCATTCCTGTAGAATTCACTTGTGATAAACTAAGGGGGTTGGATGGAGGGGACTTGAGGAAGAATGAAAATTGACAAAACAGATGGAATGCTATAGTAAGTACATAACTTCTTTATATGATGTTGTCATATTTTACTCTTCCTCAACATATGGGACAGAGTCCAAATCTATCTAAATTCCTGGGGTGATTTTAGTAAGTGCAGCATATACGCTGCTTTATTTGGAAAGTCTGGAAAAATAATGGCTGGTTAATTTGGTTGGTTAATGCTGGATTCTAACACACCCCTCAGCAGGGAGGAAGCAACAGTATGTTGTGTCCCTATCCATGTAGAAAAACATGATGGGGACTTAGAATATAATGCTTGAGGTTCTGACATTATCCAATGGAAGTAAATGCAAATAAAGGGCTAGAGCTCCATGTAAAGAATTGCAGATTACATTTGACTGCAGTTTGAAAAGAAGACTGTGTGAAAGTTCACCATACCAATTGTATATCCCATGGTGGTATGGGATCTTTGTAAGGAGGTCTAAGGAGAAGAAAACCATTAAAAAATGCTTTGCAAAGTTTAGAGGAAGCCAGAGAAGAATTCTGAAAATCTACATAGAAATTCGAGATAGGCTATGAGTAGAAGTTAGACATTCGGTAAACTAGCAACCTCTTAAAAACAAACTGTGTAGAAATTGAAGGACAGAATGTATCGGAGCTGTGAAAGGTTTTACCTGATACTGCTCTACTCAACAAAGAACAAATCTTCTCCTTAAATTTCTGTAGCAATTCCTCGTATAGAGTTGTTATGGGAAGATAACAGAATGGAACAGAAAGACAAAAAAGAAAGCATAGGTTGCCTCGCTATCAATATAATGAGAAAAAAATACACAGACAATTTTAGGCTAGAGATGTGCAAATGAATCATGCCTGTCAGGTGAAACAGAAGTTCTGCAGACAGCTCAAAAATTGAAGGTGAGCACAGCAAAAAGAGGTCAAAGGAAGGGGAACCATCTTAGTCAAGGTCAGTAAGATACAGTGAAGATGGCTTGTTCTTCAACGTGGCTGATTTCTGAAGTAGCCTCTGTTAAGATGCATTGTAAGTGCCTGTACATTTTATATTCTTCCCCTTTGTTGTTGTACATGTTTAATTTGCATAAACTGTTTCCTCCATTTAAATATGTAATTTCATTTGCCTGAAGTCTGTACTCCTGGGCACAGAATGAAAAATTGTCCTTATGATAAATAAATAAATAAACAAACAAACAAGCCATGTCCATCACTTTGTTGCTGAGGCAGAAGCAGTGAGGAAGTAAAATGGACCTGCTCAAGTTGACAGCTATCACGTTGTATTTCCTCAGAAAATGGGATAAATTTCAAAGTGGTTGGAAGAAAATCGCCTATTGCCACAACCTCAGTATATGTAAGGTGGTTATCTCAGGTGACCAAATGCTCTGGACTGTATTTCCCAGGAATTGTCCACTCCATCCAATCTGAGAAGCATCCGTGGTCACCGTGGCCTTGGACAGAGAAAGGGGAAATGAGAGGCTAGCACAGTTGTTTTGACTGCATCCACCTGGAAAGATAACAATAACTCAGTTAGGCAAAGGTTATCTTTATCAACATAGGTTGAGAGAGAGAGTTTATCACTGTGTTTGTAGCATCTGTTCTTGGTAAATAAGTAGGACTACTGCAGTTGACATTGACCCTAGAACTTGCAGAATCAATCCTGCTAAAATTCTGGTACTACCAAATATTTTCTGAGCTATTGTTTGTACTCAAAGGGGGAGAGATGCTAGGATAGACACTGTATTGAAAAATTGTTTCTATAAACTCTAATGTGTAGGTCAGTTAGAATTGTGACTTGTTGTTACTGACAGATATCACAAATTGTAGACAAGCCTACCGCACTTAATCTCAAATTTGCACCAGTAAAAGTATGGTCAGAGCGATCATCCCAAAATGGAAATGCACAGGATTCTTGCAAAGGTAAGTGAGGTGCCAGTACTGCAATACACGTGAACTCCCTGGGGGCTGTGGTTAGGCCAAAAGGCTGGACTCTGAACTGGTAATGACCGTCTCCCAGCCTAAATTGTAACTACTTCCTGCAGCATTTATTCATTGTATGTGATGGTATTAACCATAAAGGTCAATCAGTCACATCCAGATGTCCTGCTCAGAAAGGGGAAATTGGACTGAACCATGACTAATTAAGATTTAGTGTGCTGAACAGAATTGTTCAACACACTGAGACTTAAAATCAATCAGCAGTATCCTATTTTATTTAGGCACTAGAAGAATCTTGAGTCAGTTACAGATTCTGTTGGTGTAGAGGGAAATTTTGGATGACTCTAAGCTGCTTCATGGGCAACAGGGGTGGAAGGGAAAAAGGGAATGATATAATATCAGCAAAAGATTCTCTGCAAGGAAGTGTCCTACATTATGGCTAGCTGTGCCACCTGGTGTAGAGATAAGAGATTCCCGACTGTTTGCAGAGAAGGTCACTGAGGTCTCTTTTCAGGAGTGCTGACAGGGCCTAACAGAAGTATCGCTAGATTCTCAGAATTGCAGAAATCCTCTGCCACTGGGGGGTTTACAGCTATTATCACTCCCTCCTGTGCTTAAGGGGTGAACTATCTTCATGTATGTCCTGTAAGGGACACTGAGACTTAATGTAACACATACCTACACCTCCTGATTGATTGCTGGGAATAAAACATTGAAGGGACAGAAAAAGGAGCCCCCCCCAGCAGATAGGGTCTTTATGTCCTTACCTGTGGGGCCAAACCAAAGAGAATTGTCAAAGATAGCACTGATGAAAGATAACTTGAAAGACGGCACAAAATCATTTAGGCTCATCCAGGCATGTCTCCTAATGGAAATGCCTGAACCCACAGCCCTAGAGATGCCTTCTACAGTGTGCAAGATAAGCCTCATGGGTGAACAGGACATCGTCCATAAGGTAGCCTGAGAGAAACTACTGAGGATGAGGGTCAGCAATTTTGGTTCTAGAAAGCGAGTTTGAAAGTCCTTTAATCAAATCTATTTGGAACCTCATAAAAGGTACATTAAGACTGAACAGCTGTGTAGGTGGTACAAGTGGGTAGGATCCAAAAATACATCCTGGGTACCATGTAAGAGAAAAGAGACGTAACTGGGAAAAAAACTGCCCCCTGTTATTCAGAGCCGGAGCTTTCAAGGAAGGAAGGTAAAAGGTCAGGACCGAACCAGAATACTCTTAGATCTGGTGTTCCAGCTCCACTCTGATCCAAGGGTATCTAGAAAGAAACAGGTATATCTGACTGAATGAGAGTACCTTTCTTTTATCTGATTCTGGACCTCTTGGGGGGTACCCACTGGCTGAGTAGCCAAAGGGGACACATTATACTTAGACGCACTCACAAATCCATGAGATGGTGGAATTGGTAAGACCCCCCATCTGGATTTGAGCCGCGGAAAATTTCACATCATCTTATCCACACCCCAAAAAAAAATAGTGGGAAGGGAAAATTGGAAGGAAAATAACTAATCATCACAGGAACTGAGCCCATTGGATCTAAGTAGGACTCTGGATCTGAAGGAGGTTCTAAAGGTTTTGCATCCCAAGACTTTGGATGCAAAATTTTTCAAATTCTGTGAAATAAAATTTGTCAGATCCGAAGGCTTAGGATTCAATGAAGAAGTTACAGCAAACCTATCCGATCTGAGGATGACTTAGGGCCTTTCAAAGAAGCATTAGGGCTTTGGATTCAAAGTCTTTCTAGTTTTTCTCTGGAGTTAAAAATTCATCTGTCAGAGCTGAAGGCTTAGAATGCAAAGGAGGTTGCAAAGGCTTTGACTCGGACAAGCTTGGATCTGAGATCTTTCAAATTCTCTGGAATAAGACTTCTGCCTGTTGGATCCAAGACTTTGTATCTGATGTAGAAGTAACAACCAAAATCTGTCAGATCCAAGGAGAAATTAGGATCCAAAGAGGACCCCAGGGACTTTGGATTAAAAAAACTTCCTAGTTCCCTGAAGTCAAACTTCTGTCAGATCCGAAAGCTTATGATCCAAAGAAGGCTGAAAATGCTTTGGATCCAGACATCTTGGATCCAAAATCAGTCCGTATCTCCATAATAAGACTTATGTTTGTCAGATCCAAAGGCTTAGGATCTAATGCAGAAGTAACAGCAGACCTGTCGATCCAAGGAGAACTTAGAATCCAAAAAGAGCCCTAAGGGACTTTGGATTCATAATTATTGTCTGAAGATAAAAATTATGTTTGAAAGAGCCAAAAAATCTTAGGATCTGATGATATGAGTCAAACATGTCAGATCTGAGGAGTTAGATCTGGAGGAGATATAAGAGATGTCAGATCTGAGGTAGCTGAATCCAAACTCTTTCAGACTCGCTCTTTCTCTCTCTTTTTTTTTTTTTGGTTTA
Source organism: Protopterus annectens (assembly GCF_019279795.1). NCBI lineage: Eukaryota > Metazoa > Chordata > Ceratodontiformes > Protopteridae > Protopterus > Protopterus annectens. Next base: position 84,439,039 of record NC_056749.1, read on the forward strand.
TAATGAAGACAAAGCCAAAGAATTTGAATACCTGGAACTTTTGAAGGGTCCTTAAATATTGAACTCCAGCAATTTTCTGAGAAAAAGGGAGTTAGCAGCAAACCTTTCAGTATTAATTTTTTTCTTTCTTTGTTCAAGTTCTGAAAAACTGTGGTCAGATCTGATGATAGTCAGATAGGACATAGATTCAGATGCAGTTTTGTTCTTTCTTTTCAGTTCTGAAGAAGCAGGGACTAGAGAAGCTAAGAAACTAGACCTTTTGACAGGGCTTTACATTTTGTATGGGGGGGGTTGAGCCCCAGCAATGGCTTCAGAAAAAAGAAGATGGCAGTAAAGCCTTTAACATCAGTTTATTCTTTCCTGTCCGCAGAAACTCGCAATAAAACTGCAGTCCTAAACAATATAAACTAAGGTTGTAGCAATGGAATTTAAATAACTACAATAAATCTTGTAGATAAAATAAATATCGACAGTAATAAAACATTGACACCAAAACAGAAAAACAAATCTGTAAAATAAACTGTCACAATAATGGAGAAAAACGTCTGGTAAAAGACAAAAAAGCTTTGAGATTTTACTCCATTTCAGATTTTCTGTATCAACAGTTATAAAACAGTTCAAAAGGTAAAGGGAAGGAGATTTTTCCTAGAGGTAAAGGAGAAAATTCGAAAAATTCCACTTCAAATTAAAATTGAAGAAATGGTAATTGGTTAAAGTTAGAAAAAAAAGAAGAAGAAATAACATCCTTCACAGCAAACGTGAGAGCTGAAGGCAACCACGTCTGAATTCTAAAGAGGCAAACAAGATCTGAGAGATGTTAGGGCTGGTGCATTATGGGTAGGGAAGGAGCTTGAAAGTTGGTGAGCATGAGCTAGAATAATAGACTAGTTGGATCCATGTATTTGATCTGAACCCATATATTGAGGAAGAATAAAATTTGACATCATCAGATGAAAAGAAAAGAAACTGAAAGTGTCAGAGCATATAGCAGACATTAATTCAGAAGTAAGAGCGAACAGTGGGGAACCACACTAGAGTTACGTAAATAAACCAGACATCTAAAAGTGCCTGGATCCATGGAGAAGAGATATAGTGGATAAAAATGGGAGGCAAATGCAGAAGGAAAAGGAAAGGAGGGGGTACAAAAAGGTAAACAATAAAGAAAGAGGTATCAAAAGAAACAGCATGTTAAATAAACTCAGTATCAAAAGAAATTGTATGTCAAATAAACACACACATTATTTTCATTACAGAAGATGGAAGAGCGTGAGCAAAACTTATTTTGGTCGCAATACTGCACACTTGGAGAACAGCTGTTGCTGTCTGAGGCCTTAATTTTACAGTTTAAGATGTAGCGTCTGTCCTCTCCAAATCACTTTTAGCTACGAGTTTCAAATTTATGGGAATCTAATGGACACAGGCAGCCTGCAAATGTTTCATCTTTCAAGCTCTTGCTTACACTTATCAAAGGTATCAGAACTTGTCAGAGATTTGGGATGCATGGCTAGGTTTAAAAATGTCCTAGTGTTCATTAGCCTAGTACACAGCTATAAACCTATAAGGAAACAGCCAAAACATTCCATCGCCAAATCTATTTTCACTATTGTAAGTCTAAAGAGATGAAACCACAGAGGATGTGAATTCCCTTCAAGGATCACATGACTTCATTTCTGCAAAACAAACAGCACCAGAACCAGAAGTATCCATTCTAAAGATGTAAACCTTGCCTGTGATATAAATAGGACCTGCTGGAGAGATAGGTATGTATCCCGGAGACTACACATTCTGGAACAGGCTCCCCATCCATGTGAAGCAGAGTTCCTCCCTAACCCAATTCAAATGCAATCTGGACAATTGGATAGGGAACAGGAAATTCATCCCTGGCTTGGCAGCTACATGTCTAATGAACGTAGACAGCCTGTAAATGGTTTATTTCTCAGGCCCTTGCCTGTAAATGTCTTACCTTCCAAGCCTCTGCTTACACTTATCAAGGGTACCAGAACTTGTCAGATATTTGGGATGCATGGCTAGGCTTAAAAAGGCCCTTGTGGTCATTAGTCTAGTAAAGACCTATTAACCTATGGAACTGTTAATGTAAGGATGGGCACTGATATGGAGCAATCTATTATCATTGTGTTGATAGAGCTGCTTCATTCCACTCCATAACTCATTGTTTCTGCTCATTGATAGGCTAGCTCCAAATTTCCAGCAACAGTGGTTGATAGGTGTATACATAGAGAACAGAATGAAAGAGCAGTGTTGGTAGAAACAGGCTATTGAATACTTTGAGTTTTGCCTCCACAGTAAGAAAGATAGTCACATAAGAGAGTCTTCCTAGACCCTGACTGGTTAGTTCACAACTTTTCTTCTTTGAAAATCAGTGAGCGAGTTTATAAACAGACAGTGTCAGAATTAAAATGTTTTGTTAATGTATAGTACTTAACTGCACAGAGATGCTTTACATTAAGCTGTGTTTGTCCACCCAAAGTGGATATTATGAGTTAAGACTGAAAAAAAGCTCTCCATTATGTTGCTGTTCCTGTAAAGGCTTGTATATAACATTCCCTCTGTCAGCATGTTTTGAGGTTGCTTATTTGCATAGAAAACAGTACCATTAGGAGGGAACTGTATGATTTTGTTACTTACCTACTTCAGTCCTCAGATTAAAAAACCCTAGATAACATCATTTACATGTGCATACTTGTAAAGGAGACGGGTATCAAACGTCAGAGGTGACAGATGCCATGTTTTTCCTTATGCAAGACAGATTGACTAATTAAAATAATTGCATTACCAAAATTATTATATATTCTTCAAATACCTTTTTTACCCCCTTCCAAGGAACACATCAAACAGTTTAATAGCATACTGTTGAAACATTTGTGATATCCTAACAAATCCAGGAAATTGCTACTGATGTCTGTCAGAAAGAGTTATTTGCCATCAAGATGAGAAAGAGTAAGATGGCATCTGAATTTAACTACTGGTTAAATTTAAGTGTTTTATTAGAAAAATATTTATTTGTCTTTATATTTTCTCTTTTTTTTTTTTTTTTTCAATAATCATTTTTATTGTTTTTCAAAACCATAATACAATTCACACACTATTTACATTATGTACAAAATTGCTTCCAATGTTTAGTTCTATTTCAAATATCCACATCATACATTAACAATAGATATCGTATTACCCAAGTAAAGGAAAACAAAAATAAAAACGAAAATATCTACCAGAGAAAAATTAAAAACAAACTCACGCCAACAATCTGTATTGTTTCTAGATTTTCTATCTAATCTAATATTGTGTTTGTTCACTTACTGTATGTCCTAAAAGAAAGTGGATAGGAACCTCTACGCCAATATAATGTTAAAGATTTGCTCCCAAATTTTTATACTATTTATACTTTTCTTGTTGTTACTAATTAATAATTTATGCGCTAAGATATGCTTGATCGCTAACAGCCTGAATTTTTGCCACGATGTCTGTGCTGGGTTCAACCAATTTGTGGCTATATATAGTTTCATTAATAAACTGATATTCATAATTACGATCCTCTTTGATTTGTCTAAATTCTCCGGTGGGATGTGTAAAATCAAAAATTCCCAGGTGAGTGTTGAGTTTTGATAACCCATTTTTTGTAGCTGCAATTTTAATGAGTTCCATAATTTATAAATGCACTTGCAACTCCAGAACATGTGTAGCAGGTCCGCTGTCTGATCAAAACACTGTGGACATTTAGGAGAATTTTTTGAATCAAATTTGTGAAGAGTGAGGTGGGTATAATACGCATTGTTAAATATCATCAGTTGAGTAAAGACCAGTTTTTGAAGGGATATTGATTGCAATGTTAAGTTAAACGCCTCTACTATCTTACTATCATCTAGGGATACCAATTTCTCTTTCCAGTATTTCGATAACAGAATATGATTATTATATTTCCTCTCTTTTATCATTTTATACGCTGAGGATATGTATTTTCTATCTTGTTGCAATGCTTCCCACAGATTACGAGAAATAACTAGTTCCTCTTCTTTGATTTCGGAGCTAATAAAATAATTTATGGCAAGATCCTTTATCTGCCTCATTATAATTAAATAAGAAGTGGGAAGATTCATCTCTTTTAAGATATCATGTACCGCTACTCCTAAGAAGGGGTATAAATCAATCACTGTTAAATCCATAATAAGGGGAAATTTCTTTAAATCTATCAATTGACTACCAATAGTCATGTTAGGATTCCCATGAAATGGTTGGAACATCATCATATATTTTAATAAGTTTAAAGAGGCAAACAAAGTTTGAATTGCCATTGCCCATATCTTAATGTGCTCCATTAAATCATATTTGCTCAGTGTTTGATTATTTAGAAATGGTACAGTTTTAACGTTAATTCCCGCTCCTTTTATATGTTTACAAGTTAGAAGCACCCATTTGGGTATCCATTTTCTACTATTACTGTCCAAGTAAGACACCCTTAAAATCCTATTGGCCTGAATCACTGTATAATACATCTCAAAATCCGGTAAATCCAACCCCCTCTAGTTTTAGTAGCCATCAGTTTCTCATATGATATTCTCGTTTTTCTGGGTTCCCACAGAAATTTCCCCAGTCCTATCTGAAACTGCTTAAAAAATGTTTTCGTAATTTTGAGTTGTGCTGCTCTAAAAATATAAAGCATTCTGGGGAGAACATTCATTTTTATTATCGCTGCTCTTGCCATCATAGGTAACTTCAACTTACTCCATCTTTTCAAATCCAAAGTAATTCGGTCTCCAGTTGCCTTAATATTATTAATAAAGAAATCTCTATTTTCGGTTGAGAATTCAATCCCCAAATATTTTATCCTTTCTTCTGTCCTTACTTGTCCTATCAATGGTAGCATTGAAAAAGGTGTAGGTGTCTTCAAAGGGAATATTTTGTTTTTTTTTAAATTTAGTTTATAATTAGAAATTCTCTCAAAATTTTGTATTGCTGTTAGTATTTTTTCCGTATCCGAAACCGGTGTGGTACAATATATATTTAGATCGTCTGCAAAAGCAGCCATCCTAACCTTTATCCCAAGAGGTACAGGAAAGTTATAATAAACATTTTGCTTCATGTGAAGAAATAAAGGCTCCAAATACAGATTAAACAATATGGGCGATAATGGGCATCCCTGTCGAGTTCCATTTTTAATATGGATCCTTTTGGAGCATTCATGATTTATAGTTAAACTAGTGTAAGCATTATTATATAATTTCCTTAACGTTGAAATAAAGACCTGAGGTATATTGAAATATGATAATATATCAAATAAATATGCCAAATTAACTCTGTCGAATGCTTTCTGAGCATCAATTATTAAAGCATATATGTTCATATTTTTATACTTCGCATAAGATATTAGTGTATGAAGAGTTAATGTATTGTCCGTAGTCTGTCTCCCATCTATAAACCCTGCCTGTTCCTCTGATATTATCGAATTTATTATTTTTTTCAGTCTACTAGCTAAAATAGATGTCATAATTTTCATGTCAATATTCAACAGTGATATAGGCCTATAATTGTCTGGATTTTTGGGATCACTATTCTCTTTCAATATCAGGATTGTCCTTGAAGCATTAAAGTGAAGATCGTTGCTGCCATTCAAAATGATATAATTAAAAGTCTGTGAAAGTACTGTGCTCAGAATCACACTAAAGGATTTATAGAATTTGGAGGTCATACCATCTGGTCCTGGGGCTTTATGGGGCTTCAATTTCTTAATTACCTCCAAGACTTCCGCGACTGTAATTGGTGCAATTAATTCTCCATGAGAGTCTTTGTCAATATTGGGAAAATTAATTTTCTGTAAGAAATCTTTTCTATCCTTATCTTGAACGTGTATTTGCTGTTCACCATACATCTGATTAAAAATTAATTCAAAAATCTTCATGATGTCTGACTTGTCAGTATATAAAGTATTGTTATGATTTATTTCAGTAATTAATCGTGTTGATTTCGTCTGATTAATGATACGGGCTAAAGCTTTCGAGGGAGTTTGAATATGATTTGCATATTTAACTAAACTTCTTTGTTCATACAGTGTCAATTTTCTATTATGCATAAGAAACAGCTCTTTCTGACATCTTAACAGCTCAGTTTCTGTCTGTTCATTATAGTTCCTCATCAGCTCTTGGTCCAGTAGTTGTATTTTGGTTTCCAAATCCAGTTGTTCTTTATTTTGTAATTTTTTGTAATATGTGGCTTTCTGAATAAATAATCCTCTTAACACAGTTTTAGTTGTGGCCCATTCTATATCTATTGGATGTTTATTACGGGGAATATTATATAATAATTGTTTAAGTATCTCTTGACTTCCTGTAATATATCCTCTTTGGTCAATAGGTAAGGGTTTAAGGACCAATTATATCCACAGTGACTTTTAGTTTTCAAAATATTGGTATTTAAGGTTAAAGTTATCTTAGAATGGTCAGAGAGCTGTCTAGCTTGATTAGAAACCCTAGGGTCAAGTGAAATAAATACTTCTGGAATTAAAAAAAAGTCAATTCTTGACCACATTTTGTGGCAGCTAGAGTAAAAGGTAAAGTTCTCTGCCTTTGCTTGTAAGTGTGTGTGTTTAAAAGGGTCATACAATTTAAAATCAGTTCTCAGTTCTTTCAACGCTACCATTGCCTGCTTGTTAAAAGCTGTAGAAGCCCCCAGCTTATCAAGTTTAGGATCTTGGTATGAGTTCCAGTCCCCTCCCATCACTATGTAACAGTTATTATATGACTGTAAAACAGAGTAAATTGAAGTTATAAAATGATGTTGGTTCACATTAGGGGCATATACACATATAAGTACTATAGGTTTATCATAACTGTCGGATTTGAGAACCACCAAACACCATCTGCCTTCTTTATCTATTTTGTCTTCCAAAATTTCTCCCTGAAAATGATTCTTGATTATAATTGCCACCCGCCGTCACAATCCTCCTAATCCATTTCTTGTCCTTTATTATTTCCCACTGGTCATTAGTCAAATGCGTTTCTTGTAATAGAATAAAGCCTGCTATTGATTTAAAAAACAGGTGCAAAAACAGCTTTCTTTTTTTCATATTCTGGAGTCCTTTAACATTCCAGGAATCTATTATCCACATTCAAAGCTATTTATTAATGTATAACAAAATCTAGTTTTTTTTTCCCACCTTAGATTGGCAAATGTTGGCATTTCGTAAATTTTTTGGAACAAAACTGCCATCCCATCCCTACCCAGTGCCTATCCACTATTCCTCCGGACCAGGATGAACATAGGCTTTTCACATTGTTTACAATTCTCCAAGTAACTAATCTACTAATTAACAATAAAATATCATGCAAAAAACCTACACCAACTACATCTACGTCTACAAAGCCTAACCCAGACATTCCCTACTAAACACTGCACTCAAGTCACTACAGCTCTGTACATTTTCCCCAACATTCATATAAACTAATTGTACCTGACATTTCAAATAGTTCACTTTTAACAGACTTTATATTCAGCAATAACATACTAGCATTATAATTACTTGTTCTAAAACTTTATAATAAACACACAGTTGTTATACATTTTGTTTAAATAATGTAGTTATAGTCAGCTATTTTTTTTTTCCAAAACAATCCTACTAATGCTAATGTTAATCCATGCTAATGTTTATAGCTCATTGCAGTTAAATACAAACTATAATGACATTTACTAATTGTACTTCAAAGTAGTCAAAGAGAAGAAAAAAAGGGTTAAATAGCCAAAAGAGAGCAGACAAGAAAAAAATAAAATAAAAGGAAGATATATTATCTTAGACAACTTTAGCCATATTATTACATATTCTTTATTCTTGTTACCAAATCTTTTACTTCTATTAAAATCAATGTCCTTGCATCACTATCTAATTACAGCTTATATTTTTTATTTCTTTAAAATGGTAAAATTTAAAGGATACATAATTATTCACAAGACAGAAGCACAGTAAAAACAGAAGGCAAGTATGAAAAAGAAAAAAAGAAAAAAACAAAGACTGCATTACCTTAATTAACCTCTAAGCCATGGTATCTCATACTACAACAGTCAAGTCATTCATTTTAGCCTTTACCTGACACACTTGAGTTCAATGATCATCCTGCAGTCAATTTACCCTTAAATAAGTCCAAAAAAGCTTCGTTTTGGATCCTCAGCAGTTCTTCTTTCTTCACAGCTGTTGCATCAGTTCAGGCAGTTCCTCTTCATTCCTTCACGCTCGCGACGGGGGAACCAATTCACGAACGGACCTCCCAGCTGCACCACGCTCAAAACAGTCCCCCTGCTTCCTTTACCTTATTTCCTGTTGCCTCGAGGGTCAGAAGTGCTTGTTACAGCCATAAAACATCATAGAATCTTCGTGTTTCAGCTGGGAAGACGAGATAAAAAGATAAAACGGAAATTTTCCAGGCCTGCTGAACAAACAAGAACAGACAAAGGATTCTAAAGCCTCGGATCCTAGTAAATGAAGTCTCCCATTCTCGCTGATGCTGGAAGAAGCCTAGTTAGACTGTTCAGTTTTCTGATGGTGGCAAAGCCTTAAAAAGCTTCAAAAAGGTGGGTCTGGCTTCTTTTTTTGTATTTACAGAGTACTTAATGCCATCAACAGTAAAAATTAAACTGTTAGGATATTTCATTTGGAATCTAATGTTTTTATCAATTAGAAACTTACAGTATGGTGCCAGCATTTGTCTAGACTGCCTTGTGTTGGTAAATCCTGTGTTATAGAAATTTTGTAGTTTTGCCATATTATAGATCCACCAGATTTTTTCATGGTTAGAAGTATTTTATATTTTCTCTTTTAATGTTGAGCTAGAAATGATTTAATAAGTTTGATGTAGACAACTTTTTAAATATTCATTTCTTTTTCATATTAATATGTTGTTTTATTATATTAAAGTTTAATAAAAACTTTAAAAAGTAATGGATGCCATTAAATAACTGTTGAAAAAGTGACACATTCTATTTTCAGGATTATTTTTATTTATTCACAAAATACAGTAATGTTTTAGCAATATGAAGCACACTTGCAGTCTGTGAAGACTTTTTTTCATCTACGGAGTTGTGACAAATTATCTTTCACAGTCTTAAGTAGTTCCATTTTTAATAAAATCGTACAGGATAAAGTCACTTAGCATATGTTTTAAACACAATTAATAGATACAATGACTGCACAGTTTATCAACAATCATACAATATACAAGACATCTTATGTTTGTAACATACATTTTGCCAATTTAACCAGGAACTGAATGTCATATACATTTTACTTTCCAATGACAGGAAGACATGTTGTGTTTGTGTATTTATCTTGGGCAACACAAATACTCCCTATGTGTAGAAAGTTAGTTATTGGTCTGAATTTTTTCAAGCAACTGATAAAGTCTTTAGATTTAACAGATTAAAGAGAAATAGAAGTTAATAATGTATGAGCATCATGTTTGATACTGTTTACAGACATGCCTTCATTTGTTTACTGCTCAAACCTGACCGTTTTCAGTCATGACCCAAGGCCATAATAGATAAACAATACAGCAATATCAGTTTTGAAAAAAATAATCTATATGTTTACCTTCATTATCCAGAATCACATGTGCTTGAGTAATCTTATGGTTAATGTACTTCACAAAATGTTGGAATGCTGAATCCTGGTATACCTGACAAACATCGAACCTTGAAGCTACCTATCACTCTGGACCTAGGAACAAGCGTTATCATGGGTCTAGAAGGGGGTGAGATTGGTCAGTTGCAAATGTTGGTGGTCGTCATTCTATCAATTCTATCAATGTAGAACATTGCGCAGGTGGACTCAAGCATATGTGATTCTGGATAATGATGGTAAACCACATATGTTTGTGTCTGTATATATATATATATATATATATATATATATATATATATATATATATATATATATATACACACATATATATATATACACACACACACAAATAAATGAGAGATTTCCCTGTTCTAAAATCTGCTTCTACAAAAATGTAGTCATTGTATTATTGCATTGTAGTATCTTAGATGGAAAAACAAATCAATTTATTGTGCAATGCAGACACAAATGTTTCCATCCAATTCTCATTTTTGGGTAGGTGTCCTTAATATTTAATATTCTGTAGTGCACTCATATGGGTATACCCTTATAGAACTACAAAAGGTCAGAATAAATGTTTTAATGTATTTGTGAGAAAAAATCAGGGTGATGATAGGTCAAAGCCTAATTGTAAGAATGGTGAAACTGTTTAAAATGCCACTATCAAAATGCTACGAAAAGAGCTTAAATTGGTCACCATAACTGAGAGAAATTCCTACAGCCAAGACAACAGAATGCTTGGATTTACCCAGAGGAGTAGACTTCATAGACAATGAGGATCATTCTTATTCTACTGGAAAGAATATAAAGGAGAGAAATTAAAACGATGGAGGAATTTAGAATATGAAGGCATTATGGGAAAACTGGATGTAACCCAAAGGCAGCAAGGACAGATGTGCACAGTAGGGGTACACAGGGTCATGAAGGGGACTGTGAAAGCTGAAATGAGGAAGAAGAATGGTGTGGAATGAGTGCATCAGCTGTAGAAAAGCTGGAACAAACTATGACATAGAACTCAGGTAGTATTATTCATTGAGAGAGTTGCTGATACATTCAATGGACAGTGGGCTGTGACACTACTAATGCTTTTAACAGGAACTTCAGATAGATGAGTAAATCAAGACAAATCAAGGCTAGATGTAGTGGCAGACATGGTAGGGAATTGTGGGGGGAGTATCTGCATTTAATACAAATCCTATTTCAAAATGACAAGTACTAAGTAAAATAAATTGTCAAAATCGCTATGACTATTCACAAAGTCTTCTGTCACATCACTGTCAATTATAGTCCTATTCTCCTCAGAATAAACAGACTATCTAAATAAATGTTAAAAAGTATCTACTGCACAAAATACAAACATTATAGTCGACTAACTCTCCCTCCATAAAATTGGGCCATATGCATTTAGCAATAAATACAGCGCTTTTTGGATTTTGTTATCAAGAACTCCATTGAGCAAATTGTTTTCCTACAAGGAATACTTATTGTCCTGGTCTTGTCCTTTACAAAACAAAGATGTGCTCCCTTACTTCCTAGTCACATTTGAGTACCTAGTCATATGGGTCTTCCTAAAAACTAGCAATTGGGACTACTGTTATGATTTCTCCAGAGCCAGCTTTCTAAGACTCACTAACATTCATGACAAGCAAAACTGTCAAAAGTCTCCTATCATCTCCTATCCAAAGGCATACTACCGAGACAAATTTAAAATAAAAAAAACTGTGGTACAGTTCCTACACTAACAGGCTTATGTCAGAAGGAAAAATATCATAACTCCCCCATACAAGGATGATGTTAAGTTTGCAAGCAAAAGTGCAAAGCATGCAATCAGACACTGTAATGCCACTTATGACCTCAGGGTTGTCAAAAACAGTGGATCCTATATAAATGTAGACAAATTTAAACCTCCTCATAGACAGTCAGGTCTAACATTAATTCACCTGTCCACATAAATGTTTTCCCTTTGCCCAACAAACAACACTCTCTGAAATGTTTCTAAATGATATCAGAGCAACTCTCATCACAGACCAAAGTCAATAGTACCACAGGCCATATTAACATTCCTGGATACTCATTAGCTGACTTAAGTATTACCTAGTCACTCTCCCAAAGCTCTTCAACAGTTTATCAACTGCCTCTGTATACTGTGATACCCCTACACAAGGACATTATCACAACTGGTTCAGGAAACTACAGATCTTGTAGTATAATTAGTCTAGTATACAGGATTGTGGAGCATATAATTGCTAAAATGATCAGCAAAGATACTGGCAACCTTTAAATCCCAACCCAAGTTCATCTGGATTGTCAGAGGTAGGCTATATCTGCTTAACCTGGTTGATTTCTTCTGACACCGTTAGTGAAGGACTCAGTGAGAGTGGTGGGCTCTTACTCCCACTAGAGAAACATCACTAGTGGTGATTTGGATCTCCTCTTCTCTGTTGTGGTCTCTGGTTAACCAAGTTTGTTGATGGCTGTAAACTAGGACCGATCATCAAATCATTGTCTGATATACAAATTCTACAATTTGGGGTGTCAGTCATGGGCTCACACAATCTAAAACATGCAGTAAAGTCACCTGTGGAAACACCTTCTCCACTTCATCATATATCTTTCTGGTACTCCCCTTAAAACAGCTACTGTCATTAGAATCCTTGGCACCTATGCTGATAACAAGATCTCCTTCGACCTTCACATACCAGTCATAATGAGAAAGGCTTTCTAACTTGCTTAGCTTGTTAAACAGCTGCTTATTTTCCCATATTACATCCACTCTGGATACAATACTGTCTGAGATGTATCTTCTTAAACAACTAAACCACGTTGAAACACCTCAATGTTTTCTGACCATGTTCTCAGCTCTAGGCAACAGTTACTATTCTGAGAGACCGAAAGTCTTGTCTCTATACTCTTGTCTGTTACAGGCTTATAAAACTCAATGAAAAAGCAACAAACTACAAAATATAACAAAAACTAAGGAACACGGACTAGGAAACTACCAGTAAAAAACTTAACTCTATTAGTGCTCTCTTCCAATAAACACAGATGAACTTCATCAGACAAAAACATATTTCCCATTCACCATTTTATATAAAACATTCACCAATCAGAACTTCCTCCTGAGATACATCAACATTAATTTTCTCCACCTCAAACATACATCTTAACCCTCATTAAAAAGTTTTACTACACACTTCCTTAAAATCGTCCTATAAAAATTGGAAATTTGAAAAAAGAAAAAACAAAATGATATTTATGTATGCATGTGGATATGAACACTAATGTGCATTATTATGTCTTAAAAAGCAAAGTACAGTCTAAAATTGGAGTTTTTTAGGAGCCATTAATAAGTCGAAGTATGACTTGTATTACAACTTAGCCACTATTGATGTCAAAGAGTTGTATACAGTCAAACCGCAGGCGGAGGGCATCCAATGGATAATGGATTTTTTGAGAATGAAAGGGGTTTCTCAAGAGGAAATTAATCTTTTGAGGAACTGTTTGAAATTGTGCTGAATAATTATTTATTTTGCTTTGAAGGCCAATTTTATTTATAAAAAAGTGGGGTAGCAATGGATCCATGTGGAGCAGTCTTTGCCAACTTAGTTATGGCCCATTGGGAACACAGATTTTTATTTAACAGTATTTACTGGAGTAAAATCAAATTATATCAGCGTTATTTGGATGACTTATTTCTTATGTGGGAAGGGGATGAAAATGATTTTGATGAATTTATGAAATACATTAATACTAAAAACAACTTTTTTAAGGTTCTCCAAGTAATTTAATACTAATAAAATATCTTATTTGGATGTTAGGCTAATTAAGGATAAAACCAATAAGAGGTATATTTCTTTTTTATTTTAGGAAAAATACCTATTCGAACAGCTTTTTGCACTTCTCGAGTTCCCATCCCACTGATCAGAAAAGGTCAGTAGTGAAGGGGCAGTTGGTAAGAACTGCGAGAATGGTAACTTTGGAGGACCATTTTCAACAAGAATGCGATCAATTGATGCTTATGTTTGGGAGGAGAGGTTACCACACTCTATTGACTGAGTTGAGAAACACAGTTTCCCATAAGAAGTTTATGGGTTTTTACCATCATCTTTTTGGTGCCCCGATTATACCTCATAATGAGGTAGAGGCAGCCCCTAGAGAAATGATATATCATGGATAATTTTACTTTGGATGCAGCTTACTTTACTACACAATTTAATGCTAATCATTGTGATATTAGACGGATCTTGCATAAGAATTGTCCTAATTTGGCAGATGATACCCAACTAAGGGGAAAACTTGGGACAACCCCCAAAATAATTTTTAGAAAAGGCCATAATTTCAAATGTAAAAACAAAAACGACAAAAACCACGGACTAAACTTGTAAAATAAAGGCGAAGAAGAATCAATGAGAGCCGGCAAATCTCCAAAAAGCTGATTTATTTAAGTAAGCGCTTTCGGCAAGGTTCTTACCCTGCCTTCTTCAGACAAACAGATACAAATCAATTAAACCACTTATAAAAGAACCATTTACCAACTAACTAGTTAATTAACTGTTTAAAAGGGTAACACACAATAGCAAAAATTCCTACGAGAATACTTTGTTAGAATAATAAAAAATAAATAGATAATAAAATATAATTTCAAATGTATATTATTAAACTTGAATGATTTTTGTCCCAGCACCAGACCACGGTTGACAAAATGTGGGCAGTGCACTTGTTCAAAAATCAACCAGGCTGATAGGTTCCGGATAGCGAATATGGAATACAGGATCCTTTATAAGTGTGACTGTAATTCAAGGGGAGTTGTATACCTGGCTGATTGCCAACATTGTTTAGGTTTTTATGTAGGCAAGACCAACCATAGAATGAAGGAAAGGATTTATGAACATGAATACGCAATAAGGAAAGAGCAACAGACTAATGCATTGGCAAGACATGTTAAACAATACTCTGGTCATACTTTTAAATATATGGCTATTGATACAGTTAGTACAGGCTTGAAGGGGGGGGGGGTGTCCTGTGAATCTCCTATAGGAGAAAAGAGAGGTTATTTGGCAGCTCAAACTGAATGCCTTTAGTTGGTTGGGTCTTAATGACCACTGCTCGATTTCATGTTCATTGAAACTCAGAGCCTTAACTAGATAAGTATTTTAGACTGTACTTTGCTTTTTAAGAGCATAATAATGTACATTAGTGTTCATATCCACATGCATACATAAATATAATTTGTTTTTTCATTTTTTATATTTCCAAGTTTTATAGGACGATTTTAAGGAAGTATGAAGTAAAACTTTTTTAATGAGGACGTATGTTTGCGGTGGAGAAAATTAATGTTGACTATCTCAGGAGGAAGTTCTGACTGGTGAATTTTTTTGTATAAAATGGTGACTAGGAAATATGTTACCTGATGAAGTTCACCTGTGTTTAGTGGACAAATGCGCTAATAAATTTAAGTTTTTTATTGGTCGTTTCCTAGCCAATGTTCCTCAGTTTCTGTTATTTTTTTACAGGCTTATGAAAGGTCCTAAAGGCTGTCCAACATCTGCTTTAAAAGCATAAATCTTCAATGAGACATCACCACTACCTGCTGGAAAGAGAGTTGTTACTCCCAAAAACCCTTGTTTATGGAACAGACTACTGTTAGAAATCAAACAGCAAATCCCTATCTAAAACCACTCTACGTACATGATTGGATGGGAAACTATAAATTTATGCCTGGGTTACGTAGCATTGGTGTTTTAACTCAGGAATATTAGTAAGTATTATTTATTCTTAGGATGAGCTTCCTGAAGGCCCAGGTGGTCAAACGTTTAATAAAAACTTATTAATATGAATTATCTGCTTGCAGCAATATGCCTAGTCTAATAGTATATTCTTTATTCTTCAAGGAATACTGGACCCTTGTAAATAATCTACACTCCTCTTTACTGATCACCTTCATTAATCTTATCATTATCAACATGTATATATAAATGCAACTGTAAATATACTACAAAACATGTTTTCTCAAGCCGGACTGTTTTCTGCAACTGCTGAAAGCTATACACTGTACAAGACTGCAGTATTTACATCGTTTGTAAAAACTGTATACTTAAATTATGAAATCTATCATAATATATGCAGGCTTGCATTTTTAATTATGCAATACATGTCTGAGTATTTTTCTTCTCACTTATACTACAAACAGGGCTAGCAGAGATGGATATCCCTGGTCAACAAAATTAATAAGTGAATGAGTGAATGAATGAATAATGTTATATATATGTGTATGTATGTATGTATGTATATACATATTTCTAATAATTCATTAATATTACAAAACAAATTTGTGAGTGCCTTCAAATTAGAAGAGACAACAGACTGGAAACCTCTCCTTTCTAACACTCAGTTTTAGGAAAATGTAACATTACCTTCAGAAGACTTAAGGAAAATTTAATTTCATTTTTGTCTTTATTCATTTTGTGTTGAGGTATGTAGCAAGACACATGCTGTAAAGAACCAATATTGAACAGAGCAGAAGAAAGGCGAAAGGGGAAATTAAGAAGGCCACACTACATTTCTTCCCCCTTTAATCCAAAGCCAGCATTTCAAGTCTCACATAACTTTGCAAAGTGTGCTCATGTTATGAGGCAACAGCATGTGACATCTGTTGTCCTTCTAAAGCAGCCACACTGTAGGGGAAAATCATAAAATCAGTGCACTGGACCTCAGGAACCTATTGCTGTTCTGTATTTTATTTCCTATAGGCTGTTGAGGGAAGATCTATACCTGGCTTACAGGTTATTGTCAGACCTCACATTGATGGCTCTCCTGCATGTCTGCAAAACAAACATCACCAGAAACCTTGTCTATGATATTAATAGGTCCTGCTGGAGTAACAGGTATGTATCATAGAGACTACCCCATCTCTGGAACAGGCTCCCCATCCACGTGAAGCAGAGTTCCTCCCTAACCCAATTCAAGTGCAACTTGGGCAACTGGATAGGGAACAGGAAATTCATCACTCGTTTGGCACCTATGTCTCTAATGGACACAGGCAGCCTGTAAATGGATCTTCCAGGCCCCTGCTTGTAAATGTTTCATCTCCCAAGCCCCTCCTTAAATTTATCAAAGGCACCAAAACTTGTCAGAGATTTGGAATACATGGGTAGGCTTAAAAAAGCCCTTGTGGTCATTAGCCTAGTACATACGTATGAAGCTAATACGGTACCCTTGACCTTAAGTACTGCTTCGTGTATCACCAAGGTGTACGAGTAAATGTTCAGTGGACATCCTTAATGAACACCATTGTCCCTGGGCAGCTTTGATCCCTCCTGCTCTTTGATAAGTAGCATAAGTAATGTGGCAGAAGAGATGGAATTTTCTGTCCTGAAGCTATAAGCCTCCAAGATAGTTAGTAGCTGGTAATGACTGATATAGTTAAATAACTTGGAGATGTTACAGGAGAGGAGCAATGCAAATGGGAAAGAGGTACAAAACAACTCCAAGGTTAACTCCTTCAAGTAGAACACCATCTCTTTACGTGGACACCCTGGAACCACACAAAATCTCTACCAACAGGTCCTTCATAAGTGATTAGGTTTGAATCTGGAAGATTTGACAGAACAGTTTGTTGCACAGGGCAATGGTGCACAAAATCACCAGATCATGACAGGGTGATGGTGCACAATGTAGTCAGATCATGACAGGGTGATGGTGCACAATGTAGTCAGATCATGACAGGGTGATGGTGCACAAAGTCACCAGATCATGACAGGGCAATGATGCACAATGTAGCCAAATCATGACAAAGCGATGGTGCACAAAGTCATCAGATCATCACAGGGCGATGGTGCACAAAGTCACCAGATCATGACAGGGCGATGGTGCAAAAAGTAGCCAGATCATGACAGGGTAATGGTGCAAAAAGTGGCCAGATCATGACAGGGAGATGGTGCACAAAGTCGCCAGATCATGACTATCACCATTCTTGTGGATAAACATTATTAAAAAATGTGTCTGGGCAGATTGTACCAGAATGCAACCTCTCATTAAAAACATGCCAAAATACCATTTTCTTGGTCAGGGATATCTGTTTGTAGAATGAATAAAAGATCCTGTCCATCCCTTGAGACTGAGTGAACATTCACCAAAGATAACTCCTTGTCTAACTCAGCCATGGTAACAGGTTTGCCCAGGGATTCTATTTGAGGTGGTGTCAAGGTAGGAAGAGACCAAGAAAGTGAATAGTCTTCCCACCATCTAGGGGACAAAGATAATGCTCTATACTTAGCATGTTGGGGCAATCAGAGGCAACTGCACCTGCAGGATTAAGGCGACAATCCATCATAGTTTCCTTCCTCATGCTTCCCTTGCCCAAGTAAGGGAGGACAACTTCCCTCCAACTCCACTGTGCCACACTGGGTGACTACTATGTATTCATCTCTGATGTGCTATTTGGGAACACTCTCTTCTTATCATCACAGAGAAGTATGCAAAGTAGCCTGATATAATCACCTTAAACAACCAGTAATGAGCCCCCCACACCCCCCTACTTAAATATACCAACTCTGGGACCACACTACAGTGCTGAAAACGGCAAAGTAACGAAGTGGCCAAGTGAATTCTTTCCCTGGGAAAAAAATTTGCTTAGAAGCCACTTCGATATTTTGCAGTTTTGGGCTTTTGAGTTCGACCAAGACACACTCGAAAGAATGCGTCTTCGGTCTCCTAATAGGGAACCTTGTACATTATTTGTCTGTACACTGTCTGACCATATCTGAAAATTACCTGGCTGTACACTGCCTGACCATAGCTGTACATTACCTGTCTGTACACTGCCTGACCACCTCTGTACATTATCTGTCTGTACGCTGCCTGACCATATCTGAAAATTATCTGGCTGTACACTACCTAACCATAGCTGTACATTACCTGTCTGTACACTGCCGGACAATAACTGAACATTATCTGGCTGCACACTTCTTGACCATATCTGAACATTACACCTTGCTGTACAATGCCCTACCACAGCTGAACACTATCTGTCTGTATAACACTGCAGCATTAGAAGCAGAGTGACTCACTGTAGTTTCCACTGGCACAGTAGCCACAAACTACATGTCAGTGTTGGGCAGTTTTGAGAAGTCACCCCATTCCAACAATTCCTTCATCAGCATATTTTTCTAAATTAGAGAAGCCTACTGAGAATCAGAAGGATCATCCCGACATTTGAGAAAACTGAAAAGTCAGGTGGGACAATTCAACATCTCCAATACCAACAGAAAATTCACTTTTAAATTCAACATTAATGTCAGAGCATCCTGAAAAGCCCACCATACTAGGTGGCTGTTTTGGTTACCAAGTTAAAAAAATTATAAAATAACATGAAAAATAAATAAAGCAGTTCTGAAAGCGGTTTCTCTAATCAGGTGACCTTGTTTATGTCACTATACTGAATTTTATGGCCCCATAACTACTGGCATAATTATACTGCCATTCCAAGCTAAGGAAATATCTTCATCTGTGAAAGGCTTCTGATACCATTCCTCATCAAGGAATTCTGCTTGTTTGCCTTCATACTGGGATTGAGCCTTATATGAATGCCAGCATCTTAGAACATGACTTCCACATTGCTACAGTGAGTCTTCTTTGCCTGTACAACTTAAGAATACCACCAGTAAATTTCAGTAGGTGCAACCACAGATCTGTGCTCACCTCATTTTAGTGTAGTCAGAAAACACAAATTTATTCATTTATTTATTTTATTTATTTTGCATTTGGGCTAGTCTAACTGGATATATGTCCATTTTCAGTAGAGGGAAAAAGGCAAGCTGGTAAAATATAGTAACTTCTGCACAGCTCGAACAGAGTATGACACACGTATAGCCAACACTAGTGTTCCACCAAAATTCAGGCTAAATCCACTCGTAATGATAAAAAACGATTCTTTTATTGAAAATAAGGTTTAGCGCTTTCATCTGTTAAAAATCAGACTTCCTCAGAACCAAAATGGAGTACTTCCTGTTCACATTTAAATAACCTTTTTGGCACCAAAAATTCAGGAATGCAGCTCTTAAAGAGACATAGTTATAATAACTCCATATACACACACTACTATGCTAAAAACAGCTAAACATTTCAACAGATCCAGTGTGCTGATATAAAAAATGACAATATAAATATAACGACAATGTAAATAAATAAAAATGATTATGGTAAATAAAATAAAATACACTCTGCACGTACTAACTTCATCTTAAAACATACTCCAAATATATGTAATAGTGAAATGATAAAACTTGCATGGCAAGTGCTCATAAATTGTAACAAGTCAACAAAAATCAAAATGGCATAAAAACTTATTCTGCTGTCACCGGAACTCGCACTGAACAATTAAAAGGTACTGTTGATAATAGATTTGTATCCAGTTTCTTAGGAAACAATTATCATAAACATAATAAAATCACTGGACATGTTTCAGGTGGCATGAACAGGACAGTGGGTCAACATAATTATGACTGTCGATTTATTTTTAAGGGATGAATATGATTTTGGTACTAATGTTGAACATGGTAGTGGTCAAGACGAAGCAGGACAACATGCCCCTTTTAAGGGCTCGATAAGGGACTCAATTAATATGCTTGGAAAGAAATTATTAAATATAAAGAATGTTAAGATAGATAATGCATATTTAGCCAAGTGTATTTCTTTGCAAATAGTACCTAAAGGCCTTAGATTTTTTTAATTACCTATGGGCCTGGAATACAACATAGGTACTATTAATGTATTTAATAAAATGTTTGATAATTTTGGTATAGAATATATGAATATGCTTATCAAATTCAATGATGAGAAATTGTCTACCCTGATTCGAGAGGTTGAGAAATTGAACGAAGATATAGTAAATGATATATCGTTTACACAGTGGAAAGATTTATATGACAAACAGTTCTACTATGCTGAACAAAAGGCCAAAGGAATATTCAACAGGAAGAATAAGAAAATACAGAGAGATGTAGAGTTATATTACCAAAATAGAGCTTACATATGGCCACAGGATAGAACTTCCATTGATAACACAGTATATAATAGAAGTAGTGGTAAATATTTCAATAAGGAAACTAATTTTCAGGGGGGAAGATTTTACCCCGTGGCAAAAAATCAAATAAAATAGTTAAAGCAGATAAGTTTCCTAAACAATTTTTAGCATGTGACATATCTCATAGTACTCACACGGTTGAGTTTGATAGTCAAGATAGCAAACAGTGTCCAGAACATAATGATAGGAATAAAACCCAAGTGGAAAATATTATTCATACTTACAATGGGTTTAAGGTGTTTAATTATACTGATATGAACATTACACCAGAATTTTTTACATTATTCAGTAAAGGTATGAAATTTATTCCATCTATGGGTTTCCAACTTGTGGATATTATTAAAGAAGTCAAATTATTTTGTCGAAGACTCAATTTAGCTATGCAGTTTAGAGAACACAACACGCAACAAGGACCGACTGAACATCTTGGATTAAAAAAGAAAAGTACGTATATACCCATATCAAATAATCAAGTGGGTAATTATGACAAGATGGTGTGTCATGATATTTATAAATTCAAGAAAAATCTTAAGACCAACAGTTGTTATAAGCTAGATATTCAGGAAAATTTGAATGAAGTAGAACGACAATGCTTAAATCAATTTATCAGCAATAAGGATATTAGATTAATGAAACCCGACAAAGGGGGCAGAATTGTGATATATAATACATTTGCTTATGTTAATGAAATGCATAATATTTTGTATTCATCAAATAATTATGAAGTAGTGTCGTTAAATGAGATTAATATTGGTTACAAAAGAACTGATCTAACATTAGAAGAATATTTTATTGATCATAGAATTACCAGTGAGATTTACCAATATTTAAAAGTTGATTATCCGACTCTGGCTACTATTATAGGAATTCCCAAAGTACACAAGTGTATCACCCAGCCTCCTTTTAGGCCTATAGTTTCTGGTTCAAGATCCAAAACATATCCTTTAGGAGTCACCATTGATAGATAGCCTATTTATGAAAAAAATCACTCATTTAATAAAGGATTCTTGGACGTTTCTTAGTCAGCTTACATCAGACATATGGAATAAGGATCTCATTTTCATCACCATAGATGTAGTGGATCTTTTTTCATGTATCCCTAAGGATATAGGTTTAGAGTATTTCAGTAATAGTCTGAGAAAGTTTTCAAACATGGACTGGGACCGCATATGCCTTATGGTAGATATTATGGGACTAGTTTTGGACCATAATTATATACATTTTCAAGGTGAATATTTTAGGCAATGCAAAGGTGTGGCTATGGGAGCCTCTTGTGCCCCCGTTTTTGCCAATCTAGTCATGTTGGAATGGGAAACAGAATATGTGTTCAAGATCCACTTTTATTCCAATATAGCATATTATACACAATATTTGGATGATTTATTAATCTTATGGAAGGGTTCAAAAGATGAGATTAATTCTTTTATGGAATTTATTAATGGCACAACAAATTTTTTAAAGTTCACTCATAACATCAGTGAGAGTGGCATAGCATACTTGGACACATATATTAACCATTCTGATAAGAGATTTATTTCACAAATTCATAGGAAGGAAACCTTTTCAAATGACTATATTGAATTTAATAGTTATCACCCTCACCATATATTCAGAAATGTGTACAAAGGACAATGTATTAGGGCAGCTCGTATGTCATCTAATAGAGAAATCATGAATAGGGAAGTTGACCGAATAAGTAATATGTTTAGTAATCGAGGATACCCCTCAGCCCTATTATCACAAGTTTCCAACTATGTGAAGAATGAATGGGGTAAAAATGTCCACCTTTATTGGGCAAGTCATTAGATTTTATGAAGATTCATAATAGAAAGAAGGGATATGACGATGTAGGTATGTGTTGTAATTGAGTTTGTGTCTTGATGTATACTCCTTACACAAAGTATATTAGAGATATTTCAAGACAGCACTGGAACTTAATAACAGTAAATGATGATACAGCTTCCGTTTTGGGCAATTATCCGAGCTTTGTATATAAAACAGCACCCAACATTAAAAAATTATTGGGGAAAGCTTCTAAACAAAAAACTGTACACAATACAAAGCTCTCGATGGGAACTAGAAAATGCGGTACCTGCAAACAATGTTATGCCATAAATGAGGTAGGCAATATTAAGTTAGGAGATATCAACAAGACTAACATTAAATGCAAAGCAGGAAATTGTAGCACCAAACAAGTCGTATATATTGCTACATGTTCTGCCTGCAGCGCATTCTATATAGGCAAAACAGAGAGAGCCCTTAGGAAACGAGTATATGAACATATTTATAAGATAACGATTAAAGACAATAACAATGCACTTTATAGACACATACCCATATATGGTGAATCACATGGTTTTACATTTACCATTATAGATCACGTAGAAGTATTTACTTATGGGGGAAATTGGAAAGCACTTTTAGCCATGAAAGAAAGTAAGTGGCAAATTTTGACAGATGCCATTAGGTCACCTGGCATTTTTAATTATGGCATAGATATATCATGGATGTTGCCATTGTATTTTGATTTTTGTTGACTTGTTACAATTTATGAGCACTAGTCATGCAAGTTTTATCATTTCACTATTACATGTATATGGAGTATGTTTTAAGATGAAGTTAGTACGTGCAGAGTGTATTTTATTTTATTTACCATAATCATTTTTATTTATTTACATTGTCATTATATTTATATTCTCATTTTTTATATCAGCACACTGGATCTGTCAAAATGTTTAGCTGTTTTTAGCATAGTAGTATGTGTATATGGAGTTATTATGACTATGTCTCTTTAAGAGCTCCACTTCCTTTTGAATTTTTGGCGCCAAAAAGGTTATTTAAATGTGAACAGGAAGTACTCCATTTTGGTTCTGAGGAAGTCTGATTTTTAACAGATGAAAGCGCTAAACCTTATTTTCAATAAAATAATTGTTTTTTTATCATTACAAGTGGATTTAGCCTGAATTTTGGTGGAACACTAGTGTTGGCTATACGTGTGTCATACTCTGTTCGAGCTGTGCAGAAGTTACTATATTTTACCAGCTTGCCTTTTTCCTTCTACAGTCGGTTTCTGGTGTTGGCTGATTCATTTTCAGTAGAGGCCCAGGGAGATAAGCTCCGAGGAAACAAAACAAAATCATATATACAAAAATTAATGTAAACAATGCACACTGCAGGTACAGTACAGAGATAATCAAAGAGGTCAGAAATTAATAACATAGTGCAAAATATGCAGGTACAATACAAAATGCAGTTTCAATACATAATATAAAAAAAGAAGGCAGCTGATTATATAAAATATATTAGTAAAAAAGTAGTCCCAATAATGAGATTCCAGAAGATGTAAGTAATAGTATCTAGTAGGACAAGGTTTGTTGTTATTAAGAAAAAGGAACTTGATCAATGAGAAGAGGAGGGTAGGCACTACCAAGTTAGAAGAGCTAGTTGATTAGTCAGGTTTAGTACAGGGGCATAATTAGTGTGTTCTGAGGAAAAGTTTCAGCTTGATTTTGAAAAGTGGTATAGAGGGAAGTGAGGGAAGTTCACTGGGAAGAAGGTTCCAGGATTTTCCAACAGTATTAGAGAAGAGAGAGTCCCTAGCCCTGTTGTTTGATTTACAAATATTTACAAGAAGTTCATGTGATGATTGTTAGGTCTTCAGATTGTTGTAGGGGATGATGAGGGTAGATAGTATAGGAGTATTGGAGGGTTGGTAAAGGGTCTTATCGGCAACGGTCAGTTGGTGGAATTTAAGCTGATTTTGTAGTTCAAGCCATCATAGCTGCTTTAGATTATAACAGTGGTGGGTTTTGAATGGGTTGCCTGTAGCAAATCTAGCTATATTATTGTAGGAGTTTTCCATTTTATTAAGGTTGATTTTAGAGAGCTTAGTATATATGGGTGAGGCATAGAGGAGAGGAGAGATTACATGGGTGTGAGCAAAAGTTATTCTAGCTGCAGGAGAGAGGCAGGGTTTGATCCTGTAGAGAGAGCCTAGTTTTCTATTAACAGTTTTTAGAGTATTGTTGATATGGGTGTCGAAGTTAAGGTTGTTATCTATGGTGATACCTAGTAGTTTGGTAGTTGGATCTGGGGATATGAGAGTACCATTATTGGATGTTACAGTGGAATCTATTGGGGAGGACTTACGATTAGGAGTAAAAAGGAGGAGTTTAGTTTTTTGGGGTTCAGAAGGAGACAGTGCTATGTAAACCATTGTTCAACTGTGTTAAACACCTTTTGGGTAAGGGAGTGAAATTCAGATATAGATGTGGCTGAGCATGTAAGTGTGGAATCGGCTGAGTATTGTATGCATGTAGCTTGGGGGATTACTAGGTGAAGGTCATTGATAAATACAGAAAAAAGGAGAGGTCCTAATATAGACCCCTGAGGTACACCAAGGTTAACGGGTAGGTGGGTAGACTGAATGTTGTGCCAAAGCACAGCCTGTTGTCTGTTATCCAAGTAGGACTGGCACCATTTTATAGCTAGTGCATCTAGTGACAGGGATTTGTGGATATTTATGAGTATCTGGTGATTTACCATATTGAATGCCTTGGACAGATCGATAAACAATGCAGAGGAAAGCATATTGTGGTTACGGTTTTTGTTAATACAGTCAGTAAAGGAAAGGAGGGCAGTAGTAGTGCTGTGGGAAGGTCTGAAACCATGTTGACGCTGGAAAGTAAATTATTTTGGATTAGGTGGCCTAGCAATTGCCTGTGGATGCATTTTTCCATGATCTTTGCCAAGGGAGAAAGTAGGGCTATGGGACAGTAATTGAAGAGTTCAGTACAGTTTCCACCTTTATGAGGGGGGATAATATGGGAGACTTTCTAGATTCTAGGGATGTGTCCTTCACTGATGGTTCTACTGATGACAATGGAGATGGGATAGGCAATGGATTTGGCTGCTTTTTGTAGATACAGTTGATAGTATGACTCTTCGACTAACAAACCTACACTACCTGCACTGTGAACTTGTGTATTTGTGTGCCATATATAGCACATCCATGCATGTTTTAGATTCCTTCTCTAATTTATACAGTGTGAATATTGTGTAAATATTGTTATATAGATTCTACCATATTACACTGCTTAGAATTGTAAATCATAAAATACAGTTTTGTTACTCTGTTTATGCCAACAAGCCCAGGATGTGACTGAGAACTGTCATCAGACGAGTGCACCTACCCAGCCAACAAAAGCAAAATAAGTAACTAAATGAATAAATAAATAAATAAATACATAGATAAACCATCATGTGGACACTTCCTACCTGAAATGCTGTACTTGCTTATCTGTTCATACAGATGTTTTGTGACATCATGATAACATGAAAACACAGGACACAATGCATAGTAAGTATGTGGCCATCATAAATATGTCTCCCTTATGTTGCATAAGTGGACACTCATACTGAAGGTGCTTCATATGTATGGACTCTCTGTAGTTAAATGATAGCCATGATTTATTATTAATGGACACAAAACTTGTAAAACACATTCTATACCCTGGCTAATCTCCCCCATATATTTTCTTATCTAACCTGTGAATATATTCTTTCATTCCCCTTCCTTTAACACCTTTCTCCTCTTTATTTATTCTAAGCTAATTTGTTTCTCTTAATTAACTTCTATGTAATAGAAAAAAACATCTTGCCTCCATCACCAGATTTGTATGCTGTTTATTTCTCATTGTACTACTGATTATTCTCATAACTGTTATTGCTCCATCTAAGATGCCAATTGTACAGTTGTATCTCTCATCACATCCATGTATTTATTCCTTTAATATTAATACCTATGTAAATTGCATTTCTGGAGCTTTAATTCCCCTGCCTCCTCTGAAAATGGGCTCACATGCAGTCGGACTATCCCAGTTAACAAAAGTAAAATAAAATAAATAATAAATATTCATGATACCAACACACTTGTATAACAACTACATGCTTGAACACGAATTTGTATGTTCATCAGTTCTGAAACCAATACTCAGACCTGAAGGTCATCGAGGAACATGTACTCCAAAATATTACTTCTGAACCTATTGACTCATATTGCTGAGTCCAACTTTTAATTTAAAATATTTAGTTTTAGAGTACTGTGTGCCAAGTGGAGCAATGTATTCCATAATTTGGGCATTTACTGTGTCATGAACTTGCCCCGTTTCATGAGCATGTTAATGCTTAACTTCACCCCAGTTAATTGGCCTTTTCATTCTTTTTGTACTCAATGTACTGATGCCACAGAGTGCCTGAAGGTGGCGCTACAAAAGGTTATCACACTATGCAAATAAAGGAAAGGAGCAGGGATTACCACAAATGGTTGTTGCTTCCATAAAATAGCTGTAGATTCATAGGTATGAGTAAGTAATAGGCTAACTGCCCTTTAGGACCATTTTAAGCCTAGCCAATTTCCCTTTTTGCGCTCAAAATAAACTGTCCCATTTGGTTATAGATTGGTCTTATTAATCTCATGGTCTATAATTATATATTACCCCTAATGAGAAAAACAACAGAGGTAATCCAGAGGGCTGGGCAAAGAAATGGAACAAATATATACTAATATTAAAAAGATGGATGAGACAATTATAAAAGACAATATTTTTCACCAGTTTTAGACTCAATATGAGAAAATATTCTCTGATATTGATTATATGTGTCAGGGGATTATTCAAAGAAAGAATAGGAACTTGGAGAGAGACCGGCTTGATTATTTGAACGGCACGGCTTATCCAAAACCACCTACAGGCCAACAGCGGGCAGTTTTCCTCTCCGACCCACACAATGATGAAGAATTACAGGACGTGGTTAATACATCTAGTCAGCAGCTCCCTTTAGATTACAATCTATTTCGGTGTTCAGAGAGGATTCGGAACAGGAATGGGAATATGAACAGGACAGGCAATCAACCTTACAACAACCAGATGAGGACATTCTCGAATTTGAACCAGAGGAATCGGCCGAACTGGTAGGTTTGGCCAGTACTTTGAACATTGTTAATAACTGCACTGGAAACTTTAAAATTTATAATTATAGTAGCTATAATGTTACTGAGGAACATGCTAATTTATTTAGCAAAGGTTTGACATTTGTTGCCATGAGGAAAGTTAATTTACCTAGATTATTAACAGACCTTAAGCTCTATACGAGGAAATTGAATTTGTCACTTTTATTTGATGAATCTGTTTCCTGTTGATAATGATCTGAGAATACCTAGTATATTTAATCCTGATCTCCACCCTACCTTGAAAAAATTTGAGTAATTTTGTGAACTTGATTTGAGAACAGCTTTATCGTATTCCAGTGTATGTCATTCACCTAATTTATCAAGGGACGAATGTAAGCTGATGGAAGATATAAAACGAACTGGATTGTTAAGACTTTTACAGCCTGATAAAGGTGGTGGATTAATTATCATGGATCAAGTTGATTATAATCAAAAAATGTTGGAATTATTATATGATGATTCCTATACAGAAACATCAGTTAATGAGGTTAATATTTCTTATAGTAATGTAGATTATTTTTTGAATGATATGTTATCTCAAGGTCAATTGTCCCTTCAGGAATTTAATTTTGTAACTAATAGTGAACCAAAGTTACCTACTATATTTGGTGTACCTAAGTTTCATAAGGACATTTACGAACCCCCCTTTTCGACCCATCGTTGATGGGACTTATTCTATGACATATTTTATTGCTAAATTTATTGATAAACAATTAAAGTGATATTTGGAAAATGTCAAACACATATGCAGGGATTCTTGGGAATTCTTGCATCAATGCAACCAGTTAGGAACTTCTGATGATGGTATTTTAGTGACGGTTGATGTAAAGGATTTATTTACATGTATTCCACATGACACAGGACTGCAGTGGTTTACTGAATATTTTACTGACCATGTTCATGTATAACAAGATCGTATTAACCCTCTATCCCATATGATGGAAATGGTATTGTGTAATAATTGTATTTATTTTATTTATTACGAAGGTCAGTATTTTAAACAACTGACAGGGGTAGCAATGGGCTCCCCATGTGGTCCTATATATGCTGATGTGGGAACTTTGTCATTTATTTCCTTGTGGATTTTTTTAAAAATGTAAAATTATATGCCTGTTTTTTAGATGACTTATTTTTTGCATGGGTAGGGTCTATTGCAGAAGTTCATGCATTATTAGATTTTATGAATAATAGTACTTCTTTTTTACATTTTACATGTCATATTGGTACTACGGCCATATCTTATTTGGATGTTATGTTAACAAAAAGTGCAACTGGGCTAAAATCTGGTATTTTTCATAAGAAAACATATTCTAACAAATATCTGCATTATTCAAGTAATCACCCATATCACGTTAAGAAAGGTGTCAAAGGGCAAATGGTTAGAGCAGCAAAAATGGTTACTGAGTTATTTGAATTTTTGGAAGACTGCCATTTTATAGGTAATATATTTTTAAATAGGGGGTATCCAAAATATTTAATCGATGATATAAAATTTGAGGTATTTAGGAAGAGGCTTTCCAGAGAATATTGCCCATTATTAACAGCCACAAATATGTGTGGAGTAGTGGGTAATTGTAGCAATGGTACTTTAAATCATCTAGAGAAGAGTGTACAGTTATTAAATGGACAACAGAATTTGGACCCCTGAGTTTCAGTGGCAGCAAATAGTATACAAAAATCTTTTATTTTTACACACAGTGTGGATAGTGCATGTACTAAAAATATTGTGTGCAAGAATTGGACTATGATAAGACAAAATAATGTATTAGTTAATAAGTTAGGTGAAAATCCTAAGTTTGTTTTGAGATGTGCTGGTAATTTTAAGGATTGGTGTGATGGTGTATCTCATCAACATGCATCTACTATGCAAACAATGCAGAAATGTAATATGTGCCCCCCAATGCCCATATATTTTGGAGTGTGAATATGTGACTATAGGTTCAAAAAATATTTTTGTTTCTGGAAGGTATTCATGTCAGACAAAAGGGGTGGTATATGCAGAAAAGTGTTGCCTTTTATTATGTGGGAAAAACAGAGCGAAGGCTCAAACAATGCATATATGAGCACTGTAATGACATCCGGATAAGGAAAACACAATAGTGCTATGGCTAGGCATATAAATGAACATCCTGAGCATAAATTTAAATTTTTAGTGCTGGAAATGTATGAGTTAACCCTAGGGGTGGACCATGGAAATTGATTTTAGAGCAAAGGGAATTGTGGTGGATTTTGTTTTTAAATGCAGCTTCATTTCCAGGACTAAATGAAGTAGTTTCTATTTCTAGTGTATTGAAATTGAGAAGATTTGATAGATTAATTTTTTTTTTATATAAAATACATTTTTTTTAATTAAATGTTTAAGATAAAGATATTGCATGGTTCTTTAAATTAATTAGTTATGTTTGAGTATTTAAGGGTGGTCATATGACTGTTTGAATTGTTCTGAGGAAGGCTTGGATTATCCTTGCTGAAAGCGCTTTACTACAAACAATAAATTTTGGTTCAGTGAACTTTCTTGTTGTGCCTTTTTGGTCAATGTACTAATGCCACAGGTGGCACTACAAAATGTTATCACACTATGCAAATAAAGGAAAGGAGCAGGGATTACCACAAATGGTTGTTGCTCCCATAAAATAGCTGTAGCTTCATAGGTATGAGTAAGTACTAGGCTAACTGCCCTTTAGGACCATTTTAAGCCGAGCCAATTTCCCCTTTTTGCACTCAAAATAAACTGTCCCATTTGGTTATAGACTGGTCTTATTAAGCTCATGGTCTATAATTATATATTACCCCTAATGAGAAAAACTGAAAAGAGAGGTAATCCAGAGGGCTCGTGTAAAGTCTGGTATTCCACCTGTGACTCAGAGGGTGACAGGACTAACAAGAAACAAGAGTATAAAGGATTAGTCCAGATTAAATCACTTTAGCTAGCAGATCTAGGAAACTCTTTCTCTGATACGTTCTCCCTTGGAAGGAATAAAGACACCTTGTTGAAGCTTCCAGTAGTTTATTCAGTTAAGTAGGTAGATGGATGAGTGACTTTTTCTACATCCTCCCACTGGGAAGGTGTCAGAGAGAGACTGTTAGTCTCCTAGATGATCTAGCTACAGTGATTTTATCTGGACTAATCATTTGTATGAAAAAACTGGGATCGTACCATAGATAATGTGAGGAGACCTGTGCATGGCATAAAGCATTTAGGAGCTGGCTCTGTTCATTAATACTACAAGGGACATTCCTGGGGTAAATATTCTGTTTCCCACCCATAGATCTAAGTTGCGCATGAAAATTTCAAGGATGAACTTTGTTGTATGTGGATGGGGAGTCTGTTCCACAGCAGCAGTATCCTCTGCGAGATACACCTGTCCCTCCAAACCTTTCTTTTAATGTTGCAGAAGACATTTAGATCCCTAGACAGAGTATTTCTGATGCCATTTGACTTACAGGTATGCAGTACATCCATCAATTATTGGTTGGAGAATGCCTTGTTTACCAGACACAGGTTACCTCTTAGCAGTCTATAGGTTACTGAGTATAGTGCCAGGGCTTTGAGCTGGTCTTTCTAGGATGTTATCTTGGCCTTGTATACCTTTAATAATCATCTCTGTGTGTCTGAACAGATACATGGCAAAGGAGGCATTATATTCAATGACTGGCCTAAAGAGAGCTGAGTAAAGGGGATACAATCCCTTTGTTTATAAGCTCTGTAATATAGAAGGACTTGCTTAGAACAAAGGAATACATGTTGGCTAAATGTTAGGTCACTGTCCACTTAAGTTCCCAAATCCCAAACAACTGGTTGAGCTCTTAGGGGTATATTGTCAATGTGGCAGTTCCCTGGGTAGATGACTTACCAAAGGATACAATAATATATGTATTTGTGTCATTTAGTTTCAGTCCATGATTTTGACACCATTTATTTATTTGAGACAAAACTTCCTGCAGGACGGCTAAGTCATTTGTGGATTCAATGACTGCTACTAGTTGCAGCCATCTGCAAATGTAGTCTGTCAGTGCCTTTGGCATTGGCCTTTACTTCAGAGAAGTAGCTGACAAAGAGAAGAGGTCACAGCACAAAACCCAAGGGGACTCTACTGGTGAATGATCTATTTGTGGAATAACTTCCTTTATTTTGATTATCTGCATCCTACCAGTACCTGCAATCCGACGGATGACATGGGGGTTTATTCTCAGTTTATTTAGCTTTTCTACTATACCTGAGAGAGGAATTGTGTCAAAAGCTTCAGTCAGCTCAAAGTATGCACTGTTTTGCCTTCATCCATTGTTTTGGTGACCTTTTCAAAAAAAAAAAAACACCAGGCTGAGTAACTATGACCTGCCCTTGACAAATCCAAACTGAGATGGGTCCAGTGTTTGGAGGTTCCCAGTGTCCTGACTGACA
Source organism: Protopterus annectens (assembly GCF_019279795.1). NCBI lineage: Eukaryota > Metazoa > Chordata > Ceratodontiformes > Protopteridae > Protopterus > Protopterus annectens. Next base: position 84,471,152 of record NC_056749.1, read on the forward strand.
CTGAATTGCTTGGGTCTGTGGAAGATCCACACTTATGCAGGGGAATGACTGTATCTGCCATTATAGTTTTCTGCACTCTTTTTCTTGTAAATCATGGGAGTTTTCTTTCTGCAATCTGCAGGTGAAGTAACTAAATGCACAATGTTATGAGGGTAATCTTGTCACATGCTCTTTAAGTATTTCTTTCTGTGGCAAACATTCCCTCCAGTGGCACAAGAGTTGTGCTAACAAAAAGGAATGATAGAAGAAAAGTCTCACCACACCAGCACTATGGTACAACCACTATTGGGTAACAGTTCTCCAGTGGTAGGGAGTATTCTAGAATTCCAAGATCACTAGGTAGTCATTGTTTTTGTGCATGTGTGAAACAGTATAATGTACGCAGTAATTGGTTCTACTTTCCTTGTTGGTTTAAGCATAATCTCTGTGAAAAGAAGACACCTGTCCTGCTGCCTCTTGGTAAAGTACACTTTGTATATACAGCACACATTCTACATTTACTTTCATGTTTTTTTTTTTTTATTACCTATCATTCCTGGTTGTTAGGCTCACACTTTCTCTGACTGACAGTAAGGAATATGCTGTCCTCAAGAAATTCACATTTACTCACTGTAACACAAGTCCTTCAAATAACACCCCCCCCCCCCCACCAAAAAAAGACAACATTAAAAACATTTGAGAGGCAAGCCTTTTTTAGAAAGGAAGGTGCCGGCAGTGGTGAGAGCGGCCAGAACAGTCGACAAACCAAGAATGGTCAAGAATCCAGGAACTGAAGGCAGGTGATTCTCCCAGAAACTTCTTGTGATTGGAAGAGACGGAACATCCTTCAAGACAAAATTAGAAAAAAGGAAAACAGAAATCCTGCATCAGACATAATGCATTCTTATTACTCTTTATGCTGCACATGTAAGACACCGATCAGCATTCATTTTTGCATGCAGTTGTGGCTAAGCATACTTTACTATATGGAAGCTAACATTCAGCTCTGTGTGGCACAGATGTTTTCAGCATGTGTTTATGCTTATTATAACAAAACTTGGAAACTGCTTTAAATCATTTAATTCAATTATCTGATTTCAAGTCAAGATCCTTTGCAGCCATATAAACCTTCAGATGAGATAATACAATAGAGAGAGAGTAAATTATACTTACATTTCAACTCCCCATCTTCTTCTTCTTCTTCTTTCGGCTTTATCCCGGTTAGGGGTCGCCACAGCGGATCACCTGTCTGCACATTGAATGGCAGTGGAGTTTTACGGTGTCGAGTTGCCAGCCCGGCGCCCAACCTTCCACAGAAGGCACACTCACACGCACACCTAGGGCCAATTTAGAGTGTCCAATCCACCTGCAGCATGTCTTTGGGATGTGGGAGGAAACCGGAGCACCCGGAGGAAACCCACACGACCACAGGGAGGACATGCAGACTCCGCACAGAAGGCACCCCAGCCGAGGATCGAACCGGAGAACCTCTTGCTGTGAGGCGGCAATGCTAACCACTGCACCACCGTGGCCGCCCTACATTTCAACTCCCCATACACACACTAATACACACAGAAATGACTGTTTTTACACTGCATTTGAATGCAGGTAGGAAATCCATGTGAAACAGTAAACATTTTTGAAAACATACTTCAAAAATGTGTTACTGCTCAGAATGATTCAAAATACCTTTCAAGTATTCACCATAACCAGATCTCCTGACAGAGACCCTGATTTCCTGACTGTCAGGAAAATTTTGTAACAAGTGTAACTCTACCTGCAAGCCCAGCATCCAGCTTATGTACTGGCACTGACCATGAGGTGGCCTGGAGGCAGTTTAATGATTGGTCTATGTGTAATGATGGACAGAATGAAGTAGGCTAGAGAAAGGTTAATGATTGGTCAGTGTTTAATGGTGGGATGGGGGAGGGTTAATGATTTGTCTACGAGTATGATTGACAGGATAAAGTGAAACTGGGGAGGATTAATGATCTGGCAGTTTGTAATGGTGGACATTCGGTTGGTATAAAGTAGGGGGACCCTACTGCTGTGCTGTTCTATGCTGTTGTGAGCTATGACGTGAACATGTGCTGTGTGATGTTGGACTACATTAGCTATCAGTTTGTAACAGGTTGCAGATGCCTTATCATTCCAGCAGTATCTTCCATATTGTACAAGAGCTACAAGACTGGTTCTTTGCCGATTTAGTTTGAAGTCTTAAGTGTTTGAACGATCTGTGGCTCCAAATTAATTATGGGATGGCAAAGAGTTACTACAAGGAAGCAAGTCTTGTTTTACTATGGATTAAGAATGCTTCTGCCCCAAATCTAGTACAAATCATTAGGAAAACTGGTTTCTCAGCTGTTACAAGTTATTTTAGAAAACCAGAAGAAATTCAGTACAATAACACCATGAATCAAGTATGGATACCTTCTGAAGTCTGCAGCATATAAAAAACTGAATTTCTTGTATCCATATTAAAACATGAATGCTCTTAGCAGACTGTTATCCACCTTACAACACAGATAATCTTGTCACATACATGGTGTAAAAATTAAGCCTAAGTAATATGCAGGAATATGTTAGGTCCCTGCACATTCATTTGGTACTCAAGATGGATTGCGGTGCTGGGTGAGAGAGAGTATTATTTGAAATTATAATGTCACAGCAAAATGTACCATGCACTGATATTTAAGATTTCCATTCACTAATCTGAAGTGGGATGAATGCAATGGTTCTGCAGTTTCTGGAACAGTAGCAGTCTATACAGTTGAGATTTCTAATGCCCTCACTTTCCTGACTGGTTACTCTTCTTGTAAAAAGGCTCTTCCACACATGACTGAATAAAAATGAGTCATTGAAACACACTTCAGTGAAACTAATATTTAACACATGGAAAACATTTCAAAGCATTCTGATTGTGAAGCAAATTAAACCAACACTAAGTTAGGTACGGCTTCCATATATAGTTGGGTTCCAGGAATTGCCAATATATATAGTGGAGTACCATGTATATCCTTCCACATTTGTTGGGTACCAGTGCAGTTCTCCAGAAGCCTTATATACCATTAGCACACTCTGTTAAGCACTAACTCATGAAACTGGAAGTTTTCCAATGTGACCAATATATTCACACAAGCACAATTTCAGACTTGCTGCCTTCAACCACTTAAGGTCACATATACAACAGTCTGAGTACACCAAAACACAAATCATCTATTTCACTTCTTTGCCATGAATAACGTGAGAAGTACTTTATAACCAACTGTAATGGTGCTCTTCTCATTAAAAGTACAGGTGGCTTAGCGTTACAGGGGTTACTGTTGTTGCTGTACAGCACCTGGTTTTCCAGTTTGTTTCTCAGTGTTTGTGCCTTTTGTGCATGATCTGTATGTCCTCCCCCACATTTGTGTGTGTTTCATTGCATGCCATAGTTTCCTCTTCCTTCCCTAAGATATGCCATCGGTGAACTAGCAATCCCATAAGTTGCCAAGATGTGCATGTATAATAGACTGGTGCCTTATCCAGGATTACCATCTCTGCCTTGTGCTCAAGCAGTGCAGGATAGGTTCTGGCTCACTGTACACTTGAAATGCATTACACTGGTGAATGAATGAATGAGTGAGTGAATAAGTGACCGAATGAGTAAATGAATGACTGAATGAGTGAGTGAATAAGTGATTGAATGCAGGATCAGAAGTACTCTAGACAATGTTATAACAATAGTGAGATGTCTTTAAACCATGTGGAACAGGTAATGTTTCATGCTCAAATACAGCTCCTAACAAATATACAGAAAACATTGCCAGTGAATGTGGACCTAGTAAAACAGACCTCTTTTTAATAGCTGACAGAAAAGGATTGCAGACGTGCAGATGGGGTTTTAACACACAAACAGTAGTGGAGTACACATCTGGAAAACTACAGGGAAGTTTGCCTAAAATCCAATGAAAATGAATGGATTCACTCTAAATGGAAGGTATGTTCGCTATTAATGGGACAGCTGAGTGCATTCCTTATAGCGAGAAATCCATGTGGACAAAATTGGACTTCTTTGACTTATTAATTTATTGACATTTGTTGACCAGGAAAGTCCACTGGGCCCAGTGACCCATTTTCAGTGGAGGCCTGGGGAGAAAAGCTCCATACAATCACAGAAATTTTTACATAACATCAGCTTAACTCTGAAAGTCAAGAAAGTTTTTAAATAATACAGACTGAAGTAGATATACAAAACAAATACATATTATAGAGGTATACAAGAAAATAAACCCAGTGTGTTAAATTTTTAGTAATTCTGTTTGTACATTCTCATAAATAAGAATACTGTTTAATCAGTTCTGTTTATTCATCCACAGAAATAAAGAAAGCAAGAACGAATGGATACAAAGACAGACAGTGTAAATTGCAACTATATTAAGTTAGTAAAAGTATTTGTAGTGTATAGTGGCCAAAACATTTAAGGTGGTTTAATCATATGACTACAAGAACAGACAAGGTTATTGAGATAGTGCTCTTTTAGTGCAGATTTAAATGTTTTTAAAGATGCTAGTTGAGTAAGAGAGAGAGGAAGCGCATTCCAAAGTTTGGGAATGGCATGGGAATAGGGACATTGTCCAGCTCTTTTGTTGGGTTTAGTTATGGTTAAGAGTTGTTTGTTAGAGGTCCTAAG
>NC_056749.1:84481089-84741089 GCF_019279795.1 Protopterus annectens
GGGTTTCAGTAGGGGAAGTGTTTCATTTTGGTACTTGGACCTACTGCTGAAGGGATCAGTAGGGGAAGTGTTTCATTTTGCTGCTTGGATCTACTGCTGAAGGGATCAGTAGGGGAAGTGTATCATTTTGCTGCTTGGACCTAATGCTGAAGGGATCAGTAGGGGAAGTGTTTCATTTTAGTGCTTGGACATACTGCTGAAGAGATCAGTAGGGGAAGTGTTTCATTTTGTGCTTGGACATACTGCTGAAGGGATCAGTAGGGGAAGTGTTTCATTTTGTGCTTGGACCTACTGCTGAAGGGATCAGTAGGGGAAGTGTTTCATTTTGGTGCTTGGACCTACTGCTGAAGGGATCAGTAAGGGACGTGTCTGATTTTGGTGCTGGGACCTACGGCTGAAGGGATCATTAGGGGAAGTGTTTGATTTTGGTGCTGGGACCTACGGCTGAAGGGATCAGTAGGGGAAGTGTTTCATTCTGGTGCTTGGACCTACTGCTGAAGGGATCAGTAGGGGAAGTGTTTCATTCTGGTGCTTGGACCTACTGCTGAAGGGATCAGTAGGGGAAGTGTTTCATTTTGGGGCTTGGACCTACTGCTGAAGGGATCAGTAGGGGAAGTGTTTCATTTTGGTGCTTGGACCTACTGCTGAAGGGATCAGTAGGGGAAGTGTTTCATTTTGGTGCTTGGACCTACTGCTGAAGGGATCAGTAGGGGAAGTGTTTCATTTTGGTGCTTGGACCTACTGCTGAAGGGATCAGTAGGGGAAGTGTTTCATTTTGGTGCTTGGACCTACTGCTGAAGGGATCAGTAGGGGAAGTGTTTCATTTTGGTGCTTGGACCTACTGCTGAAGGGATCAGTAGGGGAAGTGTTTCATTTTGTGCTTGGACCTACTGCTGAAGGGATCAGTAGGGAAGTGTTTCATTTTGGTGCTTGGACCTACTGCTGAAGGGATCAGTAGGGGAAGTGTTTCATTTTGGTGCTTGGACCTACTGCTGAAGGGATCAGTAGGGGAAGTGTTTCATTTTGGTGCTTGGACCTACTGCTGAAGGGATCAGTAGGGAAGTGTTTCATTTTGGTGCTTGGACCTACTGCTGAAGGGATCAGTAGGGGAAGTGTTTCATTTTGGTACTTGGACCTACTGCTGAAGGGATCAGTAGGGGAAGTGTTTCATTTTGCTGCTTGGATCTACTGCTGAAGGGATCAGTAGGGGAAGTGTATCATTTTGCTGCTTGGACCTAATGCTGAAGGGATCAGTAGGGGAAGTGTATCATTTTGCTGCTTGGACCTAATGCTGAAGGGATAAGTAGGGGAAGTGTATCATTTTGCTGCTTGACCTACTGCTGAAGGGATCAGTAGAGGAAGTGTTTTGTTTTGGTGCTTGGACATACTGCTGAAGAGATCAGTAGGGGAAGTGTTTCATTTTGTGCTTGGACATACTGCTGAAGGGATCAGTAGGGGAAGTGTTTCATTTTGGTGCTTGGACCTACTGCTGAAGGGATCAGTAGGGGAAGTGTTTCATTTTTTGTTTGGACCTACTGCTGAAGGGATCAGTAGGGGAAGGTTTTTCATTTTGGTGCTTGGACCTACTGCTGAAGGGATCAGTAGGGGAAGTGTTTCATTTGGTACTTGGACCTACTGCTGAAGGGATCAGTAGGGCAAGTGTTTCATTTGGTATTTGGACCTACTGCTGAAGGATCAGTAGGGGAAGTGTTTCATTTTGGGGCTTGGACCTACTGCTGAAGGGACCAGTAGGGGAAGTGTTTCATTTTGGGGCTTGGAACTACTTCTGAAGGCATCAGTAGGGGAAGTGTTTCATTTTGGTGCTTGGAACTACTGCTGAAGGGATCAGTAGGGGAAGTGTTTCATTTTGGTGCTTGGAACTACTGCTGAAGGGATCAGTAGGGGAAGTGTTTCATTGTGTGTTTGGACCTACTGGTGAAGGGATCAGTAGGGGAAGTGTTTCATTTTGGTGCTTGGACCTACTGCTGAAGGGATCAGTAGGGGAAGTGTTTAATTTTGTGCTTGGATCTACTGCTGAATGGTTCAGTGGGGGAAGTATTTCATTTTGGTGCTTGGACCTACTGCTGAAGGGATCAGTAGGGGAAGTGTTTCATTTTGGTGCTGGGACCTACTGCTGAAGGGATCAGTAGGGGAAGTGTTTCATTTTGGTGCTGGGATCTACTGCTGAAGGGATCAGTGGGGGAAGTGTTTCATTTTGTGCTTGGACCTACTGCTGAAGGGATCAGTAGGGGAAGTGTTTCATTTTGGTGCTTGGATCTACTGCTGAAGGGATCAGTAGGGGAAGTGTATCATTTTTCTGCTTGGACCTACTGCTGAAGGGATCAGTAGGGGAAGTGTATCATTTTGCTGCTTGGACCTACTGCTGAAGGGATCAGTAGGGGAAGTGTTTTGTTTTGGTGCTTGGACCTACTGCTGAAGAGATCAGTAGGGGAAGTGTTTCATTTTGTGCTTGGACCTACTGCTGAAGGGATCAGTAGGGGAAGTGTTTCATTTTGGTGCTTGGACCTACTGCTGAAGGGATCAGTAGGGGAAGTGTTTCATTTTTTGTTTGGACCTACTGCTGAAGGGATCAGTAGGGGAAGGTTTTTCATTTTGGTGCTTGGACCTACTGCTGAAGGGATCAGTAGGGGAAGTGTTTCATTTGGTATTTGGACCTACTGCTGAAGGGATCAGTAGGGGAAGTGTTTCATTTTGGTGCTTGGACCTACTGCTGAAGGGATCAGTAAGGGACGTGTTTGATTTTGGTGCTGGGACCTACGGCTGAAGGGATCATTAGGGGAAGTGTTTGATTTTGGTGCTGGGACCTACGGCTGAAGGGATCAGTAGGGGAAGTGTTTCATTCTGGTGCTTGGACCTACTGCTGAAGGGATCAGTAGGGGAAGTGTTTCATTCTGGTGCTTGGACCTACTGCTGAAGGGACCAGTAGGGGAAGTGTTTCATTTTGGGCCTTGGACCTACTGCTGAAGGGATCAGTAGGGGAAGTGTTTCATTTTGGTGCTTAGACCTACTGGTGAAGGGATCAGTAGGGGAAGTGTTTCATTTTGGTGCTTGGACCTAGTGCTGAAGGGATCAGTAGGGGAAGTGTTTCATTTTGTGCTTGGACCTACTGCAGAAGGGATCAGTAGCGGAAGTGTTTAATTTTGTGCTTGGAGCTACTGCTGAAGGGATCAGTAGGGGAAATGTTTAATTTTGTGCTTGGATCTACTGCTGAATGGATCAGTAGGGGAAGTATTTCATTTTGGTGCTTGGACCTACTGCTGAAGGGATCAGTAGGGGAAGTGTTTCATTTTGGTGCTTGGACCTACTGCTGAAGGGATCAGTAGGGGAAGTGTTTCATTTTGTGCTTGGACCTACTGCTGAAGGGATCAGTAGGGGAAGTGTTTCATTTTGGTGGTTGGACCTACTGCTGAAGGGATCAATAGGGGAAGTGTTTCATTTTTTGTTTGGACCTACTGCTGAAGGGATCAGTAGGGGAAGGTTTTTCATTTTGGTGCTTGGACCTACTGCTGAAGGGATCAGTAGGGGAAGTGTTTCATTTGGTACTTGGACCTACTGCTGAAGGGATCAGTAGGGCAAGTGTTTCATTTGGTATTTGGACCTACTGCTGAAGGGATCAGTAGGGGAAGTGTTTCATTCTGGTGCTTGGACCTACTGCTGAAGGGATCAGTAGGGGACGTGTTTGATTTTGGTGCTGGGACCTAGGGCTGAAGGGATCAGTAGGGGAAGTGTTTCATTTTGGTGCTTGGACCTACTGCTGAAGGGATCAGTAGGGGAAGTGTTTCATTCTGGTGCTTGGACCTACTGCTGAAGAACCAGTAGGGGAAGTGTTTCATTTTGGGGCTTGGACCTACTGCTGAAGGGATCAGTAGGGGAAGTGTTTCATTTTGGTGCTTGGAACTACTGCTGAAGGGATCAGTAGGGGAAGTGTTTCATTTTGGTGCTTGGACCTACTGCTGAAGGGATCAGTAGGGGAAGTGTTTCCTTTTGTGCTTGGATCTACTGCTGAATGTATCAGTAGAAGAAATATTTCATTTTGGTGCTTGGACCTACTGCTGAAGGGATCAGTAGGGGAAGTGTTTCATTTTGGTGGTGGGACCTACTGCTGAAGGGATCAGTAGGGGAAGTGTTTCATTTTGGTGCTGGGATCTACTGCTGAACGGATCAGTAGGGGAAGTGTTTCATTTTGGTGCTTGGACTTACTGCTGAAGGGATCAGTAGGGGAAGTGTTTCATTTTGGTGCTTGGACCTACTGCTGAAGGGATCAGTAGGGGAAGTGTTTTAGTTTGGTGCTTGGAACTACTGCTGAAGTGATCAGTAGGGGAAGTTTTTTTTATTTTGGTGCTTGCACCTACTGTTGAAGGGATCAGTAGGGGAAATGTTTCATTTTGTGCTTGGACCTACTGCTGAAGGGATCAGTAGGGGAAGTGTTTCATTTTGGTGCTTGGTCCTACTTGCTTGGACACTACTGCATTTGACTGATGCACCCCAAAAACCACAATTCAGAAATATGGACCAAATCCTGGAGTTGTTGCATAAACTATTGCTTACCTAGAAGACTCCAGGTATAGATAACCTACGTAAATGATATCCCCTTGTACCTGCCAGGATTCACAAATGCATAAATCATGGAATAAAATGGGTACAGCAACCTGAAATCTATGGGATAGAAATGTATTAATTGATGTATTGACATTTGATTACCAGGAATGTCTGACTTGGTAGGTGCTCATTTTCACGGAGATCCCTGGGAGAAAAGTTCCAAAACATTACAAAAACATTTTAAGAACAATAATTCTACAATCTTCAGAAACAGTACAATGACATCAAGATAAACTAATTTGCTTGCTGTAAGAACCAGCTGGAATGGGTTGAAATGGGCAGCTAATATACCTCTCAACTGTCCAGATTTTTGCAGAATGTCTGGATTTTTTACTCATATTTTTGGTTTGTTCCTCATAAAATCTGTGGTTTTATGGCAAATCACTGTGATACTCCGAGGATTGAAGTTGTTCTATCTGGTTAAGTCAGTTTTGCAAAGTCACACAGCAGTAGGCAAATGAGGGCTGAAGGAATCAAACCTTGTACCCAAGAAACTACAGTTGACAACCTTAACTCTGCAGTCTGCACCGACTGCCAGATTTCTTTCTTCCTGGTGGTTGTAAATTATATGGCTGTCTTGGGGAACTCAGGATAATGTGGGTTAATTACCCAAAGATCAGAGGGTGTGTGTGTGTTTGTGTGTGTGAAACTAACAAAATTTTGTAATATCAAATATTAGAAAGTATTTAGAGTTTATTTTGCAGCACAAATAAAACAGAGAGAGAATACTTAATTATAATTTGTGGTCATCTTCTGTTACTTAATAGGAAGTGCTTGTTTCAGTATTAGAAAATTTCAAAACAAATATAATTTTCTTTGTATATTTATTGCAGATTACTATTAGCAATGTTGTCATCCAAGAAATGAAAGATTTTATATGAAAAGCATGTTTTCCAAGAAAACTGGGAAAAATTATATTTCTTCACTGAGCTGAATAATCAAATCAAATGTCTCATCTGCTATCGATATGTTTCTGATCCAAGTGAATACAATATATGGAGACATTATGGAACAATGCATGGTAATGAATATGATGTGATTACAGGCAAAATGAGGGAAGTGGAAGTTCAACTAAAATCAGCTTTTGCCAAGCAGCAAATCATCTTCAAAAACCTTAACAAATGAGCGAAGATTCAGTACAAGCAAGCTTTATCAGTGAAATGATTGCAAAGTTGGCTTGTCCATTCACTGAAGGCCAGTTCATTAAAGACTGCTTCATAAAAGCAAGTAAAATTCTTTGCCTGAACAAAAAGAAAGTGTTCAAAGGTATAAGTTTGTCTGCAAATACAGTGGGCAGCAGAATTAGTCAGTAATGTACACTGCCACGGTGGTGCAGTGGTTAGCGTTGCTGCCTCACAGCAAGAGGTTCTCTGGTTCAATTCTCGGCTATGGTGCCTTCTGTGTGGAGTCTGCATGTCCTCCCTGTGATCGCTCCGATTTCCTCCCATGTCCCAAAGACATGCAGTAAGTGGATTGGACACTCTAAACTGGCCCTAGGTGCGAGTGTGCATGTGCCTTCTGTGGATGGTTGGGTGCCGGGCTGGCAACTCGAGACCGTAAAACTCCACTGCCAATCATGAGAGGACAGATGATCCACTGTGGTGATCCCTAACCAGGAAAAGCCAAAAGAAGAAGAATTAGAAATCAGTAATGTACACCAGCAGCTACTTGCAGCTGTAAAACAGTTTGAAGCTTTTACAGTTACCCTTGATGGGAGCACTGGCATAACAGACAGCGCATACTGCGCTGTGTTTATTCAAGGTGTGGACAGGTACTTGAATGTTATGGAAGAATTACTAGACCTGTTGCCTTTGAAAAGCACAACCACGGGACATGACATATTTGGTGAACTCAAAAAATGTATAGAAAAGTTGAAATTGCTGTGGGATAAGCATGTTTTGGTAGTAACTGATGGTGCACCCTCGACGTGTTCAGAAAATATTGGTGTCATTGGGTTACTGAAAGCAAAGCTGAACACTGTTGGTGTTGCTGACATCTTCACTGCAATTCATTGCATTCTGCACCAAGAAGCATTGTGTGGAAAAACTCTCCAAATGAAGGAAGTCATGGATGTTGTTGTTATGATGATTAACTTTAGCCTAGTAGTAACCTAAGATATTAACACCTTTAACACCACCCGCATCTGTACAACACACTCATAAATATGTGGGGGTTCTCAACAAAAACATACCTAAACGAAAGAGACTTCTGAAAAACATACAAGCACATCACAACCCACAGCACCAAGCATCACAAATAGTACACACGCCTGTGTCTCACAGCCTCCACAAACCCAACATACTAGTCATAGGAGACTATCGCAAGACACACAGATGTGCCCCTCATCAGGCTAGACAAGGAGAAAGTCACAGTAGTTGCTTGTCAGGTGCTAGAATCCACCATATCATGCATACAGTCATGTCTCTTAACAACTGGTACTGTTATGACTCTGTCATAGCCTATGATGGTGTGAATGACTTGAAGCATACCTCTCTGGACTATATGAAGAGAGACATGATTAAGCATGCTGAATATGTGTCCCAAGCAGGTATCCTTGAGCAGCATATTACCATCACTCAGAATGATGCCTCAATACAAATAGAAAATGATTGACTTTAACAACTGGCTTAGTTTTTGGTGTCATTCCAAGAGGATCCAGTATCTGACAGCCTGGGAGGACATGATTTACAGACCATAATGCTTTGCCAGATATGGCCTTCGTCTGTCTCCCCTGGGCTTCAGGCTTCTGGCAAAGGCTCTTGCCTCCCCCATAGGGGGCTATATTACTTACTCGAAGGTACAAAATGTCGAGTACCCTTTCACCGACACAAGTGTCGAACATCCTCTTTAGCGAATGGCCACATCGTCGATTTCTTTCCAAGGGAAAGAAATCGGTTGGCCGTTGTTTGAAATCTCCTATTTTCCCCGCTGTAGTGTGATCTCGGAGTTAGTATATTTAGTTAGGGTATGGGGGGGCACAGCCCTCCACATTGAGGGTTGTGGGGGGAAAAGCCCCCCACTTCATAGTGTTTGTTAAATTGTTTCATAAGTAGTTGACCTACCAATTTCTTTCCCTTGGAAAGAAATTAATGATGTGGCCATTCACTGAAGAGGACGATTGACATTTATGTGTCAATGAAAGAGTACTCAAGATTTTGTACCTTTGACTTTATAATATAAACCCCCTCATAGTACCTATTTTAGGCAAAGTCATGAGCACAAAATTACCAACATGAAAAGATTCATAGGTTCATAAGTGTTTACCAGGCTAATGAGCATAAGGGCCTTTTTAAGCCTAGCTATGCATTCCAAATCTCTGACAAGTTCTGATACCCTTGATAAGTGTAAGCATGGGCCTGGGAGATGAACCATTTACATCTTACCTGTTTGCGTTAAAGACACAGGTGACAAACCAGGGATGAATTTCCAAGTTGTACTTGAAGTGGATTGGGGAAACTCTGCTTCACATGGATGGGGAGCCTGTTCCATAGACAGGGTAGTCTCTGGGATACATACCTACCTGTCCAGCAGGTCTTATTTATATCACAGGCAAGGTTTATGTCTTTAGAATGCGTAATTATGGTACTGTTTATTTTGTGGATATGCAGGAGGTCAATCAGAGTGGGGTCTGACAATGCCCTGCATGCCAGGCATAGATCTCCCCTCAAAAGCCTGTAGGATACAGAATACAGGGAAAGGGCCTTGAGGTGGTCTGCATAGGACATGTTACTTATGCCCTGTAATATTTTAGTGAGGAACCTCTGTAGATGTTCCAGTTGTTGGATATGCCTGGTTAGGTACATACCAAAGGGGACACTGTACTCAGTGATAGGTCTGATGAATGTCGAATACAGTGGAACAATGACTTCCTTGGAATTAGATGCCATACCTTTCTTTATAAGTTGTACAACATAGAATTATTTCCTCACCACTGTAGACACGTGATGATCAAAGGCTAGATTACTATCTGTGTGTGTCCCTAAGTCCTTGACTACTGGGTCAACTCTAAGGGGTGTGTGTGTTGTCAATATGATAGTAAGCAGGGATGGATGAATTCCCAAAGGATACTACTATGCATTTCTTGGCATTTAGTTTTAGTCCACGGCTCTGACACCAGTTGTATGTCTGTGTTAGCCCCTCCTGGAGAAAATTTGTGTCAGTGTGAGATTCAATGACAGCTCCTAATTTGCAATCTGCAAATTTAGTCACTCAGAGACCACTGACATTGGCCTTGACGTCTGAGAAGTAAATGACAAAAAGGAGTGGCCCAAGGACTGATCCCTGAAGATCAAGGGATGAAATTCTTCTAAATTAAATTTAAAGGTAATGCTGCTAAATGTTAAGAGTCTCAACATGAAACTGCACTCATTGCAAGCATTCCTTTCCCTGAAGGATGTTGACATTTGTGCAGTCAATGAAACCTGGTTCAAAGCTGTGGAGAGCATTCCAGCCTTACCAGGGTACTCATCCTACCATACAGTCAGACCCCAAATAGAGGGTTACAAAGCCAAAAGAGGTGGAGTGTCAAAGTCATTCACACAGGAGACACTCCAAGTGCAGTTAACTGCTGACAAAACACCTATTTGAATAATAGCCATGGACCCCCAACCATGACTCAGGATGCCCACTCCACCTATCTGGACTTAGTTAAATTCATCTAGAGTCAACCCTCTACCCTGATCCTGGGTGACTTTAGCTACCCAACCATAGAGTGGAAAACCTATTCTAGCCCAAACATGAACACTCAGAGATTCCTCAACTTTGTTAATGCCAATGCATTTGATCAGCTGGTAAACACCTCTATGAGAAGTGAAAATATCCTGGACCTGTTCCTAACAAACATGAGTAGCCACTGTAGCATCTTTACAGTGCCATCCTCTTTGGTAATATCCGTCCATAAAGCAATCACTTTTAAAGTTACCATCTCCCCTGACCGCCCCTTGTCAAGGTCAAACAAAATAAGTTTTCCAAAGCTGACTACAATCTCCTCAGAGCAGGTATAAGCAGTTTCACAGCCACCATCCCCTTCAGTTGGAACTAGCACTAATGTCCAAGCCTACACCAAAAAACTATATGAGCACCTACATAGCTGTATGGACTCAGCAATACCTGATAGGACCAAATCATCTTGCTTAAGGAAGAGTAAACCTGTCTGGTGGACAGCAGCAATAAACAAACTCCATAATAAAAGAAAAAAAATGCTGTCCAGGATCAAGAAGGAGCAGGTGCCAAATTGGAAGCAATCTTTCCTTTCTCCAAATAAGCAAATGTGGTCATTGGTGAAATCTTCTAAGGCTAAATTCAAGTCTTGGCGACATCCACTAGAGACAATCACAAGGCCTTTACATATGTCTCCAGTCTCAAAGGTAACACCCAAATCTGCTCTGAACTGGTGGTCAATAACACCACATACACAAACACCATAGATAAAGCCAACCTTCTGGCATACAGGTTCAGTGAAAACTTCACCCCCCTGTCTACCCATCAGTAAACGAGGACATACACAGCACCTACCCCCACCCCTTCATCAGCACGGAGCAAGTCTTTAATGACCTCTCAAAGGCAAAAAATACAGTCTTCATGGGACCTGATAACATCCCTGGCTGTATCCTACATGAACTCAGGCATGAGCTCTCTGGTGCATTAGGCAGGCTATTCAAACAAAGCCTGAGCACCGGCTTTGTCCCAGCTGAATGGACAGCCACTCTCATCCCTCTACAGAAAGGTGGAGCATCCACTGACCCTGGCAGTTATAGTCCCATCAGCCTAACTAGCCTGATCTCCAAGGCCAGTGAATGGTTTACTATCAAAATGTTGAATGATCATATCATCGACCCACGTCCACGATATGTCACAATGCTGAATTCCAACATTGTCATATTACATCCTGAATTCAACTTTGGAACAAGAATTAACATGGGTTGAGATAGGGTCAAGAATTATACTTTGACGATGTCGGAGTTCGACATTGTCGCCCTTTGACCTCCAGACTTTGTCAAAATGGATTCAACTAAATCCACTTCAACATTTTGATAACATACCCCATGGGATGGATTATCATGGACCTTATAAACAAGGACATTGGCAACCTCCAAATGCTTGACCCCCACACAGTATTTTTTTTGTCAAAGGGAGATCATGCCTGTTAAACTTGGTTGACTTCTACTAAACAGTCACCAAAGCCATTGACGAGGGGAATATGATGCACACCACCTACCTTGACCTTGCCAAAGCCTTCAACACTATTCCATACTCAGGCATAATAGATAAATTCTCCCAGCTAGGCATCAACCCATATGGTACCAGATGGGTAGCTAAGTGGCTCACTGATCAAACTCACTCAGTCAAAATAGGGGAAGCCACTCCTAGTAGTAGAACTGTAATGAGCAGTGTACCCCAAGGACGGGTCTTGAGGCCTCTACTGTTTGGGATATATTTTTCTGAGGTGCAAGCTAAAACCAGTAGTCCATGGCTGACCAAGTTTGCAGATGACTGCAAGCTGGGCACTGTCTAAAACTCCCCTAGTGATGTGAACATCCTCCAAGAGAGACTTACCCAAACTAATGACTGGTGCCAGAAGCATGGCCTCAGACAGAATGCCAAGAAATGCATCATTATCCCCTTTGAGGAAAATGGCATCCCCCACTAATTATCACATTAACAACAACGTACTAAGCATGCAATCAGTTATGAGGAACTTGGGCACCCAAGTTCACAGCAACCTGACTTTTGACCACCACGTTGCCTCCATTGTATGGAAGGCTTTCTGCATGGCCCTCCTCATAAAATAAAGGGATTTCATCCAGGAACAAAGAGATCATAACATCCCTGTACCCCACCCTTATCAGACCCATTATCGAGTACAGTGCCCCCTTCGGCATCTACCTTGCCAAGCACATGCAGCAGCTGGAGAGATCACAGAGGTTTCTGACTAGGAAAATCCAAGGTCTCAAACACCTATCCTATACAGATAGGCTAAAAACCCTGTCCCTCTATTCAGTCTCATACAGACTGCTCAGAGGTGACCTGTGTCTGGCATACAAGGCCATCTCAGACCCAACCTTGATGGAGTTTCTGCATATCCGTAAGTCAAACTCCACTCATGCAAGGTCTTAACCTGGTCTGTGACATTAATAGAACTTGTTGGTGGGATAGATTTGTGTCCCAAAGACTCCTCCCATCTATGGAATATACTCCCTCTCCATGTCAAGCAGAGTACCTCTCTAGCCCACTTTAACAGGAACCTGGACAACTGGATGGGAAAAAGAAAACACACCCCTGAGATCCCACCTGTGCCCTGCTGGACAGGGGAAACAGGTGCTGACTTTGAGGGAACATGGGCAAAATTCTTGGCTAGGCTTATAAGGGCCTTCGGGTATGAACCTATGAATGTGAAAAATGTCTAAATCACCGCCAGTTTAGTGAATATCTATCCAACCTTCATATCGGATATGAAGAATTATTCTAGCACACCAAAGTCAGATGGCTAAGTAGAGGAAGTGTGCTGAAAAGATTCTTCACACTGCAACAGGAAATAGCGATCTTCATGGCAATGAAAGAAAACAAAATTCCTCAGCTAGGCAATCCATTTTTCATATCTAACCTTGCTTTTCTGACAGATATTACACAACATCTGAATGAACTCATCATCAATCTCCAGGGCACAAAATAGACGATAACACAGATGTATGACAGTGTCAAAGTTTTGAGACGTAAACTTTCCCTGCGGGCGAAAACAGCTGATGGATGGTAACCCAGCTCATTTCTCAGTCTTACAGTCACTAGGAACAATAAAAAAACAGTTCTTGAAAGAATACTGAGATGCAGGCAGTAAATTATGAGCAGAATTTGACCATCAGTTTCAGGATTTTGAGGCACTAGAACCCCTATTTGCCATCTTTACTATGCATTTTTCCATAGGTATTGACACTGTCTCTGAAGAAGTCCAGATGGAGTTGTTGGAACTTCAGTGCTATAGTGTTCTGAAACAGAAGTACATAGATGTTGGTGTTCCAGATTTTTTATAAGTACATGAGTCGAGATAAGCTTCCAAAGCCTTTCTTTATGGCAGCTTGAATCCTTGCAATGTTTGGCAGTGCATACACTTGTGAACAGTTTTTTTCAAATATAAAGCTCAACAAATCAGTTTTCCAGTCAAAGTTGACTGATGAACACTTGACAGCTAACTTGTGAGTGGCTCCATCACACAACATAAAGCCTAATGTCGACGTCCTGGTCTCTGCAAAACATTGTCAGCTAAGCAGTCAAAATGAAGAAAGGCAATAATGTTTAATGAAGAAAAAATACTTTGTGATTGAGCTTAGCTGAAATTACTAGAAATTTTGAAACTAATAGAATAGAATAGTGTTGGTCTGTTGCTTCAAACAAAAAGTTTTGTAACTTAGTTTTTTTATTCACAAAAATATAGTTTGTTGTTGACTTGAAGTTGCGGCCCACCAAAAAATCCTTGGTGTAATTTGTGGCCCTCGTGCTCATTTTGAGTTTGAGACCCCTGGGTTACTTGAAGACAATAAAAGTGCTCTTTTACAAAAGAAGAGCTTGAATGACAGATACACCTAACGCTTGTAATGGAAAAGGACTCGATATCAGCATTTCTGTCGAGAACATACTGGAGTTTAGAAGTCTTAGCTATAAACATCTTTACTAACACAACATACTGGAGCTTAGAAGTCTTAGCTATAAACATCTTTACTAACACATCATACTGGAGTTTAGAAGTCTTAGCTATAAACATCTTTACTAACACATCATACTGGAGTTTAGAAGTCTTAGCTATAAACATCTTTACTAACACATCATACTGGAGTTTAGAAGTCTTAGCTATAAACATCTTTACTAACACATCATACTGGAGTTTAGAAGTCTTAGCTATAAACATCTTTACTAACACATCATACTGGAGTTTAGAAGTCTTGGCTATAAACATCTTTACTAACACATCATACTGGAGTTTAGAAGTCTTAGCTATAAACATCTTTACTAACACATCATACTGGAGTTTAGAAGTCTTAGCTATAAACATCTTTACTAACATATCATACTGGAGTTTAGAAGTCTTAGCTATAAACATCTTTACTAACACATCATACTGGAGTTTAGAAGTCTTAGCTATAAACATCTTTACTAACACATCATACTGGAATTTAGAAGTCTTAGCTATAAACATCTTTACTAACTCTGCACTGACTGACTGTACATTTCTGGGCCATGTTTTGATGGGACTAAAATATTATGTAGAAAGATTTTCCAGTTGTGTGCACATTTATTTGCAATGCTTAACCTCTATTATTAGGACTTTTCTTGTATGATGCTCTAGTTTAGACCTCATATTGAACAAAAGCATTCCATACTTTTCCAGTCATGCTATAATTGTCATTATTTAAATTCCCACTAACTTTGATTTTATGCTACATTCTGCTCTGAATCTGAATATATATTTCCTTGGTAACATTTAAAACAAGGCGGTGTGATGAAGCTCACACACTGACCGAAAGTGCTCTCCTAAGAATCCAGCTCAAAAGCTGTTTATTTATGCTGGTAGTTGTATCTCTTGATCTTAGCTGGATTAGATTTCCAGAGTCAGATGGTTTTTAAACACCGTGGCTACCACTCAAAAAGATCTGAGCCACAAGCCAGATAAAAGTGGATGATTTAGGGTCACTCACTCTTATTTTTTGATTAGTAGACCTCATTCATAATGGCCAACACTACAAAAACCAGGACTCTGGGGATCAGTTGAGAGAAATGGACAGAACAAAGGAGGTCCCCACAAAAAAGGATTTGGCATCCTCCAACATGACTTCAAATCCCAGGGTCTTTAAAGAGGCTCCTCTGGTTATTTTTCAATGTTCTAGTTCCTAAAAGGTATTTAACAACCTTTGTTTCACTATGTTTTAACCTTGTATAACAAATGAAATAAATATACTTCAAATGTTCATGATTTCTGTACAACGGTACCAGGGTGAACCACTGGAGAATAAAGCAACTTACAAAGGGGTGTGAGAGGGTCTGGTAGGTAAAGCAGATGTTAACACAATCTAATCCCTGAGCTGACTATAGAGAGCAATCTAATTGCCCTGGTATGCAAATCCGGTTTTTAATACCATCCAATCCCTAAGATAACCACAGAGACCAATTCAATTGTCCCCTTTAAAATCTCACCCAATGAATCCAAGTGCTACTCCAACACCCCCTTGATGAACTACTTAAATAAGGGCCTCTGCTAACGTGTTTTAATTACTGATCTAATTAAGTGTTTTAATTGATACTAATAAACGTGGCTCAGGGAAACCTTTTAATGGCTAATCATTTGACATTTACTTAGAAACTACTGCAGTTTTTATTGGCTGTTTTTTTAACTTTGTACTGTTATTTCTTTCACCAGATTATGTTTATGTCACTTGTGGCTGTCCTGTTTGGGATTTGGGCAGGAACACTTGATACTTAACAGGTTTGGATAAGCAGCAGTGGGGTTTGCTCCACTACAAGTGACCAGTGAAATGTTTATATCAGAGAGCGACAGAAAAATAGAGAGAAACTTGAGCATGTGGTGAACTCAAAGCAGAAAGTCTGTTTCAAACATAAAAATGATTTCTACAGATTCAACATACTGCATTTATGGGTCTAGTTCAGAAGACTGACAAACAAAAAGATTGAATCCCAAAAGACTGAAAATTCAAAATACTGAACATATTTTAATGCAGGGGGCAAGCCCCCTGCACCCCTCATGTGGGAGACTGCACCCCCACACCCCCTGCTAACTATATATGCCAAATCCAAGATTGCACAACAGTGGAGAAGGGGCAAATTCATTGATTCAGTATTTTGAATTTTCAGTCTTTTGGAATTTAGTCTTTTGGTTTTTCAGTTTTCTGAAGTAGACCTGCATTTATTTGTCAGATCGGCTGATGCAGCAAACATTTTTATACCGATTACTTACGTTAGGGAGGAATGAAGCAGGAAGACTAAATGTAATAGTTAAAACAGTCTAAATGTTTAGCGTAACAGATCCCATGTCTATATGCATGAGACTGCAAAAATCAAGTAAAGAACACCCAAGAACCATTAAAACAAAAAGACTGTATCTGATAAACTGCCTGCTGTAAAGACTTAATGACCTGTATAACAGAAATAAGAAGTACAAAAGTCCACATCGTTGTGCATATATCCTTAAAGAAATCCTGTGCTTAGGAACTGAAATAAAACAGGAAAAATACTTTGACATGCTACACTGTAGTACTGCAGCTACAGCGCTGCAAGTAATTATTATTTTATATGTTTCACTCGAAAATGTTATGATAGAGGCAACCTTACTGACATGGCTTTGTTCTGGGGCTAAGACTTCTCCTACCCACAATGCTGTCAGTGTCCATGAAAATGACAGTCACTTGACCATCTCCTGCAGGCCACTTTGTGTCTTCAGATACAGAAGTGGTCAGACTAAATGCTTACTTTAGTAATTTCTGGTTAGTGTGTTTGTAACTTTTTTTCCTGGTGACATTTTCTACATACCGCTAGTCTTGTCATTTTAAGCAGACTAAATGCTTACTTTAGCAATTTCTGGTTAGGGTGTTTGTAACTTTTTTTCCTGGTGACATTTTCTACATACCGCTAGTCTTGTCATTTTAAGCAGACTAAATGCTTACTTTAGTAATTTCTGGTTAGGGCTTTTCTTCCTGGTGACATTTTCTACATACCGCTAGTCTTGTCATTTTAAGCAGACTAAATGCTTACTTTAGTAATTTCTGGTTAGGGTGTTTGTAACTTTTTTTTCCTGGTGACATTTTGTACATACCGCTAGTCTTGTCATTTTAAGCAAACTGTAACGAACTCTTTCTTCTTCAGTGTGAGAGATGGTGCTTAAATGACAATTACATTTGTGAAGGCTAACGATTCTTTAGCTAGAGGCACTCCTCCATCTGTTCACTGCAGCTATTAGTTACAGGGACCATGCTTCCTGACATTAAAGTCAACTGTGACTGATACTACATAGTAAAAGTGGCTGAAAATCCCTTGAGAGTTAATAGGTTCATGACTGCAGTCCATATCTCTCAACCGTACAGACATACTTGGTATTTATTGGTTTTGAGGGCAAAATATTGTGGTGCCATGAATTCCTGAGTAGCCCTGTTAAAGTCATAAATAACATTAGGAATTTACCTTATATGCCTTTAGTCAGGAACAACACTTCAGGATGTGCAAACAGAAATTTTATTCTTATAGCGCTGGGAGTTTGTCTTCATAATTCTGTATGTAAAACTGTAATTTTATACATTTTCTTATCAAACTGCTCATGCAATTTCATAACATTATAATGACTGTGTCCTATAGAAAACTTTGCAAATGTTTTCATCCCTCGCGATTTTTGCTTCAGACTTCACGTGAACACCTTCATATACATGATTCACCTACTTCCAAGGGGTCTTGTTTCTGACCTTGGATGTTTCAAACCTACCCTAGCAACGATGCACTCCTAGCCTGGAGGAGTCAGGCTAACAAATTCCTTTTTGCAATAACTACATGCCTCACTTCATGCAACACGTACTATTCTCTCTTATTACATACTAAAAGAATGCAGTTTAAAATGAACAGTAATGCTATGGCTTATGGAGCTGCATTTTTCCCAGCCATGCATACAAATTATATTTGCTTTCTAACAATCGTATTATAGCATCATTAATAAATTGAAATGATTATACATTTTAATAAGCTGGTCTTGTCCCATAACATAACCCTTAATTTCCAAATTTCCCAGTCTTTTTTTTTTTTTGTATTACCACTTTAAATTTTTGGCTGATGTTACTACGCATCACCCCCTACAGGGGCATGTGTGGGAGAGTGGCCTAATGGTTAAGGTGTTTGCCTTACAAACACAAGGTACAGGGTTTGAATCTCACAGGGGATAACTGGCTAGGCTTAAAATGGCTCACAAGGGCAGTTAGCCTAGTACTAACCTATGAACCTATTTGTGATGACATCAGCTTCAGCTACTGCCTGTTGAAGTGAATATAACTGCAATGGCAGCATAATGTTAATTTTGCAGAGTCCGCCTATATGTCCTAGCCTTCAGGTAAGAAAACAACTCTAACGGGCCATAACCGTTCATCCGGTTGATGGCACTAATGTGCTTGTTTGTGTGTGTCTGTGTTTGTGTGTGTGAAACGCCCCATTTAAGTATACCTAGTGGTTACAACAAAAAGCTGGATAAGCTCACGAACAGCCAAGAACAAATACCAGAGGTGCAAATGACTTATCTTTATTAGCGAAACACTTTCGTCCACTATTCATGAATTTCTTCAGATAAAGTACAATCAGAAAAACTTAATTTTATAAAAGATATTGTCCAATCAGGGCATGGCAATTAACAACAACAATAATTCCCTCTTAAATCCACCTAAACTCACCAGAAATATGGCTGGATAAAAATTCACATTTCCACAATACATAATGCATACCTCATTATAATAAATAAATGAAATAAAATGAAAATGCAAGGTTAAAAATAATAATAAAATTAAATTAATGCATCACCCTTACAAAGTCAATTGTTTTCATATAAGTTCTCATCTGCTCAGTGCTTTCAATTTTAAAATGCAGGAAATAGAACAATTTTCATTTGGTCCGGGCCATCTAAAAGCATCAAGTTTTAACTGCCATAAAAGTTTTTTCTTCTCCAGCAGTAAACTAGTAGGAACCCTCTTGATCCTATATTAATAATATCAATAGCCATAAATTTATAAACATGGTTTGGGAAGATTCTACAATGTTTTGCCAGAGCATTGGATTCTAACCCCTTCCTAATATCCTAGTCATATTCATAAATCCGATCTCTAAGTCTGCAATCAGTTTTTCCAATATAAAAACTTGGGCAGTCTTGGCAATTGGCTATATGGACTATCTCCTTGCAATTATAGTATGAACTTATGGGCAATGCGGTATTCCTTGCCATTCACAATAAAAATATTGCCAGTGTTGATTTTAAAACACCAAGGACAGCTTTCACATCTGCCCATTTGTGGGTTCTTAGTTGGCCTCATTTTATTGGTCACTTCCCAAATTGATTTAAAACTGGTCCCCCTCTTAAACACCACTCTGGGGAAGGGTCCAAAATGCTCCCTGAACTGTACTTCCTCCATTAAAATATCCCAATTCTTGCACAAAATTCTACGTATCCCACCATAATCCATATTAAATTGAGTAATGAAATGAGCATTAGTCATCAGAGGTGGGGCAGGCATTATACTGCCAACTATCGTATCATCATGGCTCAATTCATTGCTAAGATCCAAATGGGGTCCTAAAATAGGAGAAAAGTGTCCCGTATCCCTTTTAAAAAACAACCTTGTTCTTTAATTTTGTAAGAATTTGTAGAGGGTAACCCCTCTCCTCAAACATAGCAAGTAAAACATTGCATTCCTGTATAAAATGCTCCTCCAAAGTGGTAATTCTAGCCGCTCGTACGAGTTGGCTTTTGACTACCGACCTTTTTTGATGTTAGGGGTGCGCACTGGAATAGTGTAAAAAAACTATTTGAATATGTTTTCTTTCTAAAAGTTCTAGATGTAAACCTCCTTGCAATACAATCCATTTCTAATTTAACATCCAAATAGGAAATACCCTCAGTACTAAATTCATGTGTAAATTTAAAAAAATGTGTCGTACCATTAGTATATCCCATAAATTCATTAAATTGATTCTTACTTCCTTTCCACACTATAAATCATCCAAGAAGTGTAAATATAATTGCATATGAGCTGCAAAAATGCTTTTAAAAATATATTTATGCTCCCATGCTGCCACTATTCTTTGTAGGAGAGAAAACTTTTAGGCATCACAAATTTAGACTTAGTATACACTCCCCAGTCTCACCAGTTTAAGGATCACAGTTATGGTTCCCATAATTACAACTTACATCATTTCAACACTTTTTTAACCAAATATCTGTGACTATACTTAGCAAAACTAAGAGATGCATTTAGCTAGTTCTTGGGTGTCATAAGCTGAATGAGTATTTATTCTACAAAAACATTACTTAACTGCACCACCGTCTAGTTAAGAGCGTTTTACTTATTGCTGTTCTTTTACATGCTGTCATTAAGAAAAGTTAGAACTGGAATCCTATAGAAATATCATACGTTTGGGGTGGAGTAGAAAAAAAAGGGAAACAGACTCAGAATGTTTTTTCACAAGTCCTTTGTCGAATATCTGTACAGCACCAAATATTTAATTTAATTTATTAATTGACATTTGATTACTGGGAAAGTCCAACTGCCGAAAGCCCATTTTCAGCGGATGCATGGGAGAAAAACTCCAAAGAATTACAGAACATTTATGCACAATAATTTTACAATCTTCAAAAATAAAACAAAAACATCTGCAGTTTAGATAATTATAACAGACTTGGTTAAGATTCAGTACAAAGTATATGACAATCTAATATTTAGAGAAATTAAAGGTCAAGTTAGTCTAATACAAATAGGAATTGCAATATGAAGCTAGGGAAAACAAGCTTATGGTATATTTAGAGAGAAAGTCAGGGAAGAGACTAGATAGCAGTAAAGAAGTAAGTGAAGAAGGGAGAGCAAGGTGATATAAGGAATGAAAAGCTATTTATTTACATTTAGGGATACAATGTATCCTGTTTTTGAGCAAGAGCAGACTCAGATTTTAGCTAGGAAGTCTTTCATAGTGGTTTTGAAAGACGGGAGGTAGGGTATTGACCTGATATATACAAGTAAGGAGTTCCAGACCTTAGCAACCTTGTACGAGTACAGACATGTCCAGCAGATTTTACAAGTTTATAGACAGACACAAGTTTTTGGTCACTGGATTACAATGATCAGTTGGGAACATAGTTGTGTACAGTGTTTTTTTTGTGCTGGACAGGTATATGAATACTGGATAATTTTATAGGAGGCAAGAAGTTGGTGTACATGTTAGTTGATGAGGCAGTTCTAACCGATTTAGGCTTTTCAGTTCTACACAGTGGTGGGTTCTGAATGGGGTATGTACTGCAAATTTAGCAACTTTGTTATAGCATTGTTCAAGTTTTAATTTTTTTAAAGCCTAGAGGTTAGTAAGGATGGGAGTGCCATAAAGAAGTGTGATATGGAGATAAGTAGTGGCAAGTATTGTTTTAGTTGTGTCGTTGAAAACGTTTTTGGCTCTGTAAAGCATCCCTAGTTTTTGAAGAGATTTTCTTATGTAATTTTGTATATGCAGGTCGAATGTAAGATTGTCACCCCTAATAGTTTGCTATGAGAAGTGACTTCAATGGTTGTATAATCAAGATAGAGGACTTTACATTTTTTTTTCATGAGAGTGGGATTTGAGGGGAAAAAAGTAGTACTTTGGTCTTTTTTGGGTTGAGCACCAGTTGTGAGTTACAAAGCCATATTTTAGTAGCTGTTAAAGCTTCCCGAGTAATTTTTGGAGGTTTGCCATATTGTCAGATGTGCAAATGAGAGTGGAATCATCTGTGTATTGTATTAGGGTGACCTGTTGTGTGGAAGTACAGAGGATGTCGGTGAGGATGATAAAGAGAAGGGGACCAAGGTTAGATCCTTGTGGTACACCTGTAATGACTGGAAGGTTACATATGGTAAAGCAAATGTACACACAATAAAATATACAATTAGAAAGAACAGAAAGAAAAAGTCACCAAAGAAATGCGTATCTGATATTTTACTATCTACCATGTAGAGACCTACAACATTAAAATTCTAGTTTGTGTGTGTTAGGTAAAGAAAGGATGTTGTGAGGGAGTGGGAAGGGGACATAGATCTGCAGATACCAGACATACACTTGGTTAAACTTAACTAATCATAGTTCTTTTTCCAATGTCATGTTTACGTGGATATTGATATGTATTTTTGATCTAAGAGCCATAGAGTAAGGGTGTGCGTGTGCAGGGAAAGGGCAGGAAATGGTGCTAGCTTGGGCAATCAGGTGTAAAATTCTGAAATACCTGGCTATTCCATTCTAGATATATTCCCTATGAATTAAGTGCCAGGTGTAAATTCAGCCATAGTAGTGAATAAAAAATGGATTTTACCAATATCTAGTTTAATCTCACGTTTGCTTCTGCTGTACTCACTTTCTGGAAAGTAGATAAAACAAGGTATTTCTCAAGACAAAGTTTAAAACAATTGCTTTCTTTTACCATTTGTTAATTCGGTAAGTAATGGTTACAGCTGTCTCTTGTTACGGATGGCATGGAAACAGTTATGAAGTGATTAAGTGACTTGCTCAAGCTGCCAAATATGTACATGGAAGACAAGGGACTCAAACTAAGCACTACAGAATACAAGCTTTTGCAGTTACTAATCTTAACCGTCTGTGCTGTTCTGCCAGATTCTAGAAGAAATGTTATTCTTACAGGTCATCAAGATGTAACATAGTAACAGAGACTAAAGATTTGTTTAACAAAAATACTAAAAATATTCTTTTTTTTGCATTTGAATTAGTTTCATTGTCAAATGATGATATTAACATATGCCAGAAGGAACAATTGTTCCTTTATAATAAGCCCTTTCTGCAATGAATCCGGAAAAGCCAGCAATAGCCCGTCAATTTTTGTATATTATGCAGCAAGTGTTATTCTTAAAATAACAGGCTGAATGATGCAGAACAAAAGTTCCTGTCTGAAATACCGATGGAATGGATTAAATAAAAAGCCCATTGTGTCTAAAGATCAGATGAAAAGGAGAGGAGTTGAGCAGCTAATAGCCAGCTCCTGTCTTACAGTCGATAGCTTGTTGATGTTTTTTTATTTTTATATACTGACTGGCAGCCTCCTAGATGCTAGTTAAAAGGCTTGTAGAAAGAAAGCAATTTGACTGAAGCTCAGAATGACAGCAGTTGTGGGCTCTGACTATAGCACCATGTATTCAGTTTTACTGTTGACAACAGTGCACACCTCTGGTGGAACAGTGAATTTGTTCATAAGGAAAACTAGAAAAAATAACCATGCAGGGTGAATACCTCAGGAGTTGTGCCCCCCATATTTAAACTCTATGGGATAACTATGGCAAATGGCCTTAGTGATAGAGTCTCTTGGTACAGAGAACTTCCAACACCTACATGTAGCAGGAAATAACACAATTATTAAATATTCTACCTTTATATTTTAAACACCAGTATAAATAGCTTACATTTTTTCTTCATTACAAATGTATATTTATTGTCCTCATTAATCCTAGACACACAAAATGGCAGTTTCTTAAAGGTGTCCACATTGTTTTGGAAAAGTAGTACAGTTTATGTTACATGTCTGGTAAGAAAGGTCCTTGCTAAAGAATTACTTGCAGGAACATGAGCTAATGCTTTATAAACTCTTTCAGTTATTATTCTGTCAGTGTTTTGTATTCCATGAGGTTCCAAAAATAAGGGATCAAACTGCATGCAACTGATTGTAATGACATGTTTGAGATATGAAGACTATTTTCTTTGGCTCTCTGCTACAAGCATTTTCATTTTTTTCCATTGTAGTATGCTGAGTTTTAGAAAATCTTGTTTTAAATGTTTCACTTTATTCTGCAAAGAAATCAAATTGTCAAGTTTGTTTTGCAAAAGAGTTCTCAAACCTTTACTATTACACTATGTGGTGCTCATGAACTGAAAGTTTTTGACTAATTTTGTGTAGTATTTCTTTCAAACATTCCCTGTACTTTGTCTGAAGAGGTTGACATGAGCAGCCCCTTTCATTCCAATGAGATGGTTGCAGAAGTAGAGATTTTATTAATTACATGTTAAATGTTTACTTAATGCAGACAGCATGCTCTGTAGTTTTTCTTGTGCCTGTTCATTCGCCAATAAAAGGTGACTGACAATGAAATGTTTTCCCCTGACGCATTGCATGTTTTTGTTGATTTTTTTCCTTAATGGAACACAGAAGCTCATGCTGTACTCTGCCGTACTGCTTGGTGATATAGTTGAAGGGTCTCTACTTCATTGCTTTATAATCAGAAAATTTAGATCAAAGGGTACTGTGGTAGACAGGGGTAGCATTATTACCTCACAGCAAGAGCTTCTCCAGTTTGATTGTTGGCTGGTGTGCCTTCTAATCAGAGTCTGTCTGCCCTCTCTGAGTTTTTATGAGTTTTCTCCAGCTGCTCTAATTTCCTCCCACATTCCAAAGACATGCAATAAATGGCCTGGACACCGTAAACTGGACATAGGTGTGAGTGTGCATATGTGCATGGTATTGAAGAGCCACTGTCACTGCTGATGTGACAACCTGGCTCCATTTGCAAAAATGGGAAAAGGGACACATGGATGGATGGATTAGATCAGATGGCATTGCAAAACTTCAGTGAGGTGACTTAAGTATGTTACAGATATATATTGTAATGCTTTACTACTGACTGAGAGCTAGGATGAGTTACATTTTAAAGATGAAATACATCACAGGTGTGTGAGCATACATCCCATAACAACAGATGTTCAAATAAAAAGATCAATGTTATAATTCATCACATTGTGGAATTACACACTGAAAGATGTCTATCCTTCTGTCTTGATTCTTAATGATGCCAAGCATCCCCAGAGTGGAGCTGTTTCTATGTTGATAATGTCAGTTTGTTGCTTTGTAGGAAAAGGCAGCGCAACTTGCACCTTCATCTGCTTTTTTTTTTTTTTGAGCATGAAATCACCAACATGCGTGCCCCAAAAGTCTTATGGGAGCAACCTGTGTTTATTCATGCTAGGTCCTTCCTTATGGTCCTGAGGAACCTACCAAAGCACATCAGATGCCCTGGAAGGGAGTAATGAATGTCATACAAAGATCATTTTGCACTCCATCTGTGGAGTTATGGGAACTAGTCCCACAGACAAAAAGCGCAGAGAACATTGGTATGGTGGGAGCTTACTGTGTAGCAATAATCATGTTATTTAAATATGTGCTGTTACAGAGAGTAATTAGCATGCATACACAACTGTAAAGTGTGCAGCAGATATACCAATGATGCCGGAGGGTAGCCTGACTCCAGGTCCAAGAGAAGGTTATAGTGTGCCCTGCACTGCATCTGGAGTATAAATCTAATTTACAATTACTGCTTGGAGAAAGTATGGGTTATAGTCCAGGTGGCTGTCTTACAAATATTCTGAAGTGTAATATTTTTGAAAACACCTGTGCAGGTGGAGTATAGGGATACATACCTGACTATGGCCTGGGTGACCTGAGTTCAAATATCAGCTTCGGTACTTGATGGTTCAGGCTGGAAAGAAGGGCATGCACATCCTTGCAGGAAGGAGGAGGTGCGTACACTCAGGGTACACTTTCAAGGTTCAGTTCCTCCCGGTTGAGACTGGGGAAGCTACTACATTTTGCTGTCTAGGGGTGGATGGCATCCTGCTGACATCAACCCTTGAATAAGTGAAAGGCACTTCATTGGTGCCGTCCACTGCATGACTCATACTCAGTGTTTTACTGGATATGTGTGGGGGGAGAGTAATAGGGAAAAAACACACTTGGCAGCAGTTTTATGCTATCTTAGGATGTCAGAATCTCCTTGCTGGTCTGAGCTTTGGTCACAGCAAGTCTAGTGATAGAAGGAGCATTTAGTAAACTAGACCAATGAGTTAAACTGCCCAGGAGTAGCTGATGGTCAGCTATAGGGGTTGCCAAAAAGAGCTCAAAACAAAATTTGAAGAAAGGAGCTACTGTAGAAGTATTCCTACCTGCATTTCTAGTGCTTTGGCATAGTAGTCATAACAGAAAACAATGCAGTTAACTAACCATTTGTATTGCTCTATTTAGGTGCATGTCTGCTTGCCTACCTGACATAATGGATGCAAACATCGGAGCCTTCTTTTAAACTCCTTTTTCATCTCAATGTCTTGCCTTAAATGCCTGCCCACATTCATCAAAATGCAGCACCTTTTCCCCTTTGAACTGATGTCTAAGATAGAAAACTGGTAACTCAATGTTTTATTTAATGCTAAATCTGAGGTCACCTTAGATAAAAAGGAGGGGGTGTTGTAAGGCTTAAGCCAGCATATGATTTGTTATCATCACTAAGAACACTATGTCTTTCATTTCTTCACAATCACATAACTGAAATGTTAATAGAAAGTAGATATCTTGTTTTTTGGGGGGGCAGGTAATATGTGAAAGCAAATTACAATTACGATTCATGCAAAATAGTTATTGATATGGCTCATTTGAATGGGTAGTGCACATATAACTGACAGTAATACGTTCAAATACCTTGCTTTGTCTGGGATTCAGAAAAAACCTCATTGCAAGTGCTAAGACGTTTGCCAAATGGGGCTGTTTCCGTGACTTGGAAAATATGATTTGGAGTCACATTAGCCACAATGAGGAAAGATACCATTATCAGTTCATTTGTTAATCAGCACTTTCCTGTCGTAATCACCACCAGCAGCCTGTGGATTGCATTGGTACAAAAATCCCCCCATCAGTCACTCTGTCATGCACATGTATATGTATACACACACGCGCACACACATGCACGCACACATGCGCATGCAGACACACACGTATGCACACACACACACATGCGCACGCACACACACAGCCATACCTATTACCTGTCCTTGAGATTACAGGAAGCCCCTTATACAACCTCTTATTTTTTCCCCTCATAAATCATGGATGACTACATCACCAAACACTAAAGCTTCATTATTTATTTTGCGCAGAAAATGTATTGTGAACCCAGACCTGTTTCTCTATTAATTTAAGTGACTCAGGGTAATACTTAAAATATTCCTTGGTGTTTAGTGTTTTAGCCAGCTTTGTTCATAATTCTTGAGTACAGCCATTTAGAGGTATAGCAGCCCCCCACATGGATACCTCGTATCCCCCTCAGTTGTCCCCAGTTTTATAGAATAGCTACTATGTCCTGCGTAACTTACGGACTATTACAATCAGTGAGTAATGCCAGATATCAAGACTTGCAAAGTTCTTATTGTTGAGAAAATACATCAGGGTGTAAGACATAAGACTCTAACTCCTTAGTTTGGCTGACGGACTAAAGCTCTGATTTGTTAATGTGCTGTGTTCTGCACTAACAGTAGAGGGCTCAAAGCTTTTTTATGTAATTTTCGTTGAAGGCTGTGCATCAGGGCTGGTAACTCGTCAGGTAAAAATCAACTACCAATCATTAGTGGACTGGAGTTCCTCTGTGGCGACCCCTAAAGCTGAAAGACACAACAACAAGCTTTGTATAGTACTTACTGTAATATTTATAATTAAGGAGTGTCCCTGTTGTCTAGTTTTAGTGTAGAGGACTAAAGCTCTCCCTTAGTGAGCTGCATTCTGTGCCAAGAGTACAGGGTTTGCATCCTTTCAATACACTGCCAATTGACTCAGTAATAATATGTCTAGTATTCCCCCATATGTTATTTCTTGCTCCAAAAATATTTTCATTGTACTCTATATCCCTAACTTTCGTTTTTACTGGGACATACGATTTCCTTCCTGATTGAAAACATCTTCAGAATATTCTGTGATTTAGTGTCAGATTTTGCCCAAAATTACATTTTCACCGATAAGAGTACATTTTTTTTTATCATTATTTGGTATAAAGCCTTAAAACTTACCTGGGATTCAGGCTCCTCTTTCCAGACTTCTGATTCTGTGATCCTGCCCATTGCACATAGCACCTAGAAATGAATACCAAGAGTATAGTTCAGAAGTTTATCTGTGAAGATTGCAGAATACAGTGTTGCATATGAAATACTACATGTTTTTCCTGGATTTTATTTTACTTTTCCTAATTGTGAGTGGAAATCTGATGTACACATCAGTTCCTAGTACAATTCTGCAAGTTGCTCAAACAGCATTTAGCATATCTGCTGTTAACCTCTTACTATTGCCTAAACTGTTTAAATGAGAAATCCTGCATTACTTCTCTTCAAAATCATTTGTCAGGCTACTGGAGACTTTAAATCAGCTGTAAGAAACAGTAAAATATTATACTTATATGTAAAGACTTATGTGGTTTTCATTAAAATTTTGATTTCAGGTTTGCGTGTTAATACTAAAAATTTTCATTGACTTAGTTCTATCACTTCTTTTAAGTTTTTATTTCATAATCTCCTTCACAAAAGTCAGATAAAGGCCTGAATTTGTTGGGCTTTCTCTCATGCCTGGAAAATAAAGGCTTTATTACAAGAATTCTGTAGGTGAGTGCCTGAGTCAAAAAGACTAGAAAATGTATACATTCTGTGAAGGATTTACACAACTGCTCACAGCATGCTAGGTTGTTAAATGATAATGTACAATGAAAGGTATAATAAAAAAATCAACTATTCCACTTAACAGAGTACCTCATAATGAGTAAGTGTTTCATTTGGGGAAAGGGCACTTAGAGAAATGAAGTCTAAGATTAGTAACAGCAACATTTGCATTCAATTAAATACAACACTCAATGATCTTTTCTCAGATTCTGGTTAAAGAAGAGTGAAAACATGTCGGATTTTGCAGTTATTTTATCCCCATTTAATACTGTACGTGTTTTGTTGTATAATGAAAACAAAAGTCCACTCCATGACTCCAAAGCAAAGTTCCTCGCTTAAGCACTTTTGTCTAGCAGTAAAGTTCATTAGAATATGACGTCATAACTAAAACAATGATTTAAATAATCTTTGCTTCCCAATCATACTGAAGAAAAACAAATGCATGTACAACGATTAAAAAACAAGACTTACACAAGGCATTAAATTCCATTCTAAAAGAAACACATTCACGTTAAAAACAAATTCATAATTATATTCTCTACAATATAACTGCTATTAAAGTAAAGCAATACAGATGCCAATTTTATCATCATCGATCTCTATTAAAATCAGCTCCTTAAGTATCATTTTAACTCGCACTTCTTGAGGCTGCCCTCGCATAAACCCCCTCTAGGAGTTTTATCATTTTTTCCCCCAAGATCATGAACTGAAACATAATAACACTTTGGCAACTATGCTTACTAAGTGTGCTATTAATATTTTTTCTACATGCATCATATTCATGCTCGTAAATATGCTTGTGTAGAGAATGGGTGACCAGTATATCACCACCCTGATAGAAGGAACATTCTCCAGCAGAGTGTTAATGTATAGTAATGCCTGCTGAAAAAGAAATCTGCCACTTCACGGCAACATATTAAAGTGTCAAGAAAATCTGAAAGAAAAATAAACAAGTTGCTGACATTTTTACTCTCGCTAAACATGGTTTTGCCGTACACCAAGCCTAAAATTAAAAAAGAAAAAAGAAATAAAAAAAGAAGAAATATGTGTGTGTGAGAAAGAGAGGGGTGTGCATGTGCACATGTGCATGAATGTGAGAATGGGAGAGAAACACAGACAGTAAGACAGACAAGACCAACATCCTTAGATTGCAGAATGTAGTATATCAATTTGCAAGCCTTAAAAAATAAGAAATATGAAAATCTAATGTCTGGCATTATTGACTGACCTTAATCCTCCAAACGAGCAAGAACTAGGATGCAAAATCAGGGAGAGGTATGAAGGGGGTTGCAACAAACAAGCTGAAACTACTGATCATGTGTGAGTGTGTGTTTGTGTAAAAAAGAGACAGAGAGAGTAAAAACACAGACAGTGGGGTAGAGAATAACAATGCATTAATGCAACATGCAGTCTATCAACATTGAATCTTTAAAAAAATATGAAACTGTAATGTCTGATATTACTGAATGATGAAACTGTAATGTCTGATATTA
This sequence comes from Protopterus annectens, assembly GCF_019279795.1. Lineage (NCBI taxonomy): Eukaryota > Metazoa > Chordata > Ceratodontiformes > Protopteridae > Protopterus > Protopterus annectens. The sequence goes on from NC_056749.1 coordinate 84,510,429, forward strand.
CTGAACGATGAAACTGTAATGTCTGATATTACTGAATGATGAAACTGTAATGTCTGATATTACTGAATGATGAAACTGTAATGTCTGATATTAATGAATGATGAAACTGTAATGTCTGATATTACTGAATGATGAAACTGTAATGTCTGATATTAATGAATGATGAAACTGTAATGTATGATGAAACTGTAGTCTGATATTACTGAATGATGAAACTGTAATGTCTGATATTAATGAATGATGACACTGTAATGTCTGATATTAATGAACGATGAAACTGTAATGTCTGATATTAATGAACAATGAAACTGTAATGTCTGATATTACTGAATGATGAAACTGTAATGTCTGATATTAATGAATGATGAAACTGTAATGTATGATGAAACTGTAATGTATGATGAAACTGTAGTCTGATATTACTGAATGATGAAACTGTAATGTCTGATATTACTGAATGATGAAACTGTAATGTCTGATATTAATGAATGATGAAACTGTAATGTCGGATACTAATGAATGATGAAACTGTAATGTCTGATATTACTGAATGATGAAACTGAAACTGTAATGTCGGATATTAATGAATGATGAAACTGTAATGTCGGATATTAATGAATGATGAAACTGTAATGTCTGATATTACTGAATGATGAAACTGTAATGTCGGATATTAACGAATGATGAAACTGTAATGTCTGATATTAATGAATGATGAAACTGTAATGTCTGATATTAATGAATGATGAAACTGTAATGTATGATGAAACTGTAGTCTGATATTAATGAATGATGAAACTGTAATGTCTGATATTAATGAATGATGACACTGTAATGTCTGATATTAATGAACGATGAAACTGTAATGTCTGATATTAATGAATGATGAAACTGTAATGTCTGATATTACTGAATGATGAAACTGTAATGTCTGATATTAATGAATGATGACACTGTAATGTCTGATATTAATGAGCGATGAAACTGTAATGTCTGATATTAATGAACGATGAAACTGTAATGTCTGATATTACTGAATGATGAAACTAATGTCTGATATTAATGAATGATGAAACTGTAATGTATGATGAAACTGTAGTCTGATATTAATGAATGATGAAACTGTAATGTCTGATATTACTGAATGATGAAACTGTAATGTCTGATATTAATGAATGATGAAACTGTAATGTCGGATATTAATGAATGATGAAACTGTAATGTCTGATATTACTGAATGATGAAACTGTAATGTATGATATTACTGAATGATGAAACTGTAATGTATGATGAAACTGTAGTCTGATATTAATGAATGATGAAACTGTAATGTCTGATATTAATGAATGATGACACTGTAATGTCTGATATTACTGAATGATGAAACTGTAATGTCGGATATTAACGAATGATGAAACTGTAATGTCTGATATTAATGAATGATGAAACTGTAATGTCTGATATTAATGAATGATGAAACTGTAATGTATGATGAAACTGTAGTCTGATATTAATGAATGATGAAACTGTAATGTCTGATATTAATGAATGATGAAACTGTAATGTCTGATATTACTGAATGATGAAACTGTAATGTCTGATATTAATGAATGATGACACTGTAATGTCTGATATTAATGAATGATGAAACTGTAATGTATGATGAAACTGTAGTCTGATATTAATGAATGATGAAACTGTAATGTCTGATATTAATGAATGATGACACTGTAATGTCTGATATTAATGAACGATGAAACTGTAATGTCTGATATTAATGAATGATGAAACTGTAATGTCTGATATTACTGAATGATGAAACTGTAATGTCTGATATTAATGAATGATGACACTGTAATGTCTGATATTAATGAACGATGAAACTGTAATGTCTGATATTAATGAACGATGAAACTGTAATGTCTGATATTACTGAATGATGAAACTAATGTCTGATATTAATGAATGATGAAACTGTAATGTATGATGAAACTGTAGTCTGATATTAATGAATGATGAAACTGTAATGTCTGATATTACTGAATGATGAAACTGTAATGTCTGATATTAATGAATGATGAAACTGTAATGTCGGATATTAATGAATGATGAAACTGTAATGTCTGATATTACTGAATGATGAAACTGTAATGTATGATATTACTGAATGATGAAACTGTAATGTATGATGAAACTGTAGTCTGATATTAATGAATGATGAAACTGTAATGTCTGATATTACTGAATGATGAAACTGTAATGTCTGATATTACTGAATGATGAAAATGTAATGTCGGATAGTAATGAATGATGAAACTGTAATGTCTGATATTACTGAATGATGAAACTGTAATGTCTGATATTACTGAATGATGAAACTAATGTCTGATATTAATGAATGATGAAACTGTAATGTCTGATATTAATGAACGATGAAACTGTAATGTCTGATATTACTGAATGATGAAACTGCAATGTCTGATATTACTGAATGATGAAACTGTAATGTCTGATATGAATGAATGATCTTCATCCTTTGCAATTTATAGTTGATGGTTGTGTGTGTGTGTGTGTGTGTGTGTGAGCACTTGTATTTGCATAGACATTAAATACTTAAAAAAACTTTTATTCCAGATGCAAAATACTTCCTCCAACAGCAATTCCATATGATACAGCAAGTTTCAAATAGTAGGCGGAATAACTATTTTACATGAAAAATATATTTAAAAAAGTATTTAATAATGAAACAAAATAACACATTTAACAGACAGCCCATTCTCTATGTGCAATAATGCCCTCCGGGGTGGGCATTATCAGGGAATTAACACCCGTCAAAGGGTGGTAAGGGCCTCTGCCTGTAGCATCAGGCCTCACAACACCCCTAGGCATGAGTTTATTTCTTGATAACTCCCACCCTGTTGGGCATTATTGCTTGCTAAATGCCCTCTCAGTATTTCTCACATAGAATGTGGGGCACACTGTGCATTTTGCCAAGTAAATAATGCCTGCAGTCCCACAATTAAAGTTGTGTTTAATGCTTAAAGTGCCACAGGCTTCAGTATGTAAACTTGTTCTTTGTAATATAAAGCTACACGGACTGCACAAACCACAGCCACTACTGCTGATCTTATTTCATGGAAGTTTATTATCCTTAAATATATTTTCCAAATTGCTACTTGGGCTAGTACTCTTCTTCTCTGCAATCTCAGGAAAATATTGAAAAATATTCCAGTACTTAATAATACTGTTTCTAATACAGTTACTTATTGAGTTGCATTCTAACCCCATAGCTCTGCTGTCATCTCCCTCTGTCCTTGCAACATTGTTCATTAAACACGTATTTGTCTCAAGTAAGGTGGTATAGATATCATCGCACTCTTTATACGCTGTATTATAAATACCATCGAAGAAATCACATTTGTACCCCTATCTACAAATACATCTCCAAGCTTAATGACGTTCAAAAATGAATATGTTTGCAAAGTTATTCTATTTGGCATCAATAAATTGCATTTCATCACAAGAATTCTATGATATGACTAGTTAATTTCATCAATTGACGTGGCTGTGAAGTTCTAATATCATTCAATAGCCAATTAATTTTTCCTATAAAATCTACACTATCTATGAAAACCATGCCTTCACCTTTATCAGGCTTCATCATGCTGATGGCCCTAATCAGTGGACAATTCATACAATAAACTCTTAATCAGCTGTTAACTACTGGAAATTTAACACCGGTCTCAGAATATTGGTTCCAAGCTTCCGAAATTAATATTTTAATGGTAACACAAACAATACAGGACATTTTAAAAATGTTTATATTCAGAACTCATACTTCCGGATATCCAAACTTCATGACATAGTAACAAAAATGCACGCTACATCACATAAAAGAGAAACAATTTTGACCACCATGCATTTATGGACTTAAAATTCCACTGCAGGTGGGACCAGAAATGGAAAGAGCCACAATTATACCAAAAAAAACTTTGTTGAACGAGTGGACTAAGCTAAATTTTACGGGACTCAAAAACCTATATGAAAGATCTGCAAAACTCTGTTAAGGGTAAATTTTGCATATGATGTATAACTTATGCATATTTTCATAAACTGCTTCATATTCAGTTCTGTTGGCAGCTCATGCTCACACAAACTTAATATCCACGACAAAGGCTGTACTGGTAAGCACATGATAATTTGGGACATTGCAAGTATTGTTTTTCAAATATGGTTCAGTTCTTATTTTCTAAATTAATAAAAAAGACAGTTTCTAAATCATTAACTATATAATTCTTCTTAACTAAAGTAAATGGGTCCACTTCTAAATCTCGAATCTCAGAATCTCTAAATTCAAAATACTGAAACCAAAATCTCGAAAGCTCAAAATACTGAAAACTCAAAATACTGAAACTCAAAATATTGAAAAAAAAACACAGGACACCAACACTAACTATATTGCAGCAGAACTACATACAGAAGCATATAAAAGACAAACCATATTAGTCTTCTCCAACTATAAGCTGCTGGCCACAAGCCCCTGCTTCTTAAATATATCAACTCCAAGATCGCACTCCCACAGAACAAAATGGCAAACATACCATTATGTGCTTCATGACTGCCTGTGCTAACCTTAGTCATGTTCCCTTCTAACTTGCTATACTACAACATAACTCATCTTAGTGTAGTGAAGTGATATTTAAGTGGCAGGGGGTGCAGGGGGGCTTGGGGAAGAGTAATATATCTCTGTATGTAGTTGTGCTGCAATATAATTAGTGTTTGTGTCCTGTGTTTTTTTCAATATTTTGAGTTTTCAGTATTTTGAGCTTTCAAGATTTTGGTTTCAGTATTTTGAATTTAGAAATTTTTGAGATTCGAGATTTAGAAGTGGACCCAAGTAACTACACCAAAATCCTTACACTTTCACACATTCAGGTTATTTTTTCTCAGTTTTTAATAGTATGTTATGTTACTGTACAGCAGGAAGACAATTTTAGTAAATGGTAGGTTCATGGAAAAGGGATAAATGCTTCCTTATGGAGTCACCCCCATTTCTACACCTGGAATATTAAATCACATCAGCAAACACAATCCCATATACCTTATACAAGCTATAGTTAGTACATCTGTCATGACATTACAGTTGATACAAATCTGTATGAACTCTGTCATCAGTGGGTCGGGCATCTGACAACTGCAATCATGTGATCATTACTGACCAGGTTATATAGAGGATGCACCACACTGAAGTTCATTCATAGGATTCTGAATTTTGCCACTTATATAATGGAGGTGTTAAACAGTTTTTTAAAAAAACGCATCTGAGGAGGATTACTTTTCATTTTTACATGATGTTTATTCTACCCACAAAGGCGAGTTTAAAGGAGTCTCATTTCGGAGTTAAATCATACATACTCTGATCTTATAGCTTTATCCCAACTTTATGCATTTGATACTTTATGTATAGCCTTGTTAGCATAATCTTGATTGTATATGTTACTGTCACTGTATTTATGTTATTACTGCTTTATTTTATCCACTGGAGCTTTTCTCCCTGGGCCTCTATTGAAAATGGACATATATCCAACTAGACTAGCCCGGTCAACAAATGTAAAATAAATAAAAATAAATGTAAAAATGCCTCGACTCTTATTCTGAATGCTAATACATACTTGCATTCTAAGATTAATACTTTCAGGTCATTGATTTTATTTCTATATAATGCTGCAGATAGACTTTTTGTTATTTCATAATCTTAAGTTTTTCCAAAAACAATGTAATTATGATGAAGCTTGTGTAAACTGTTAATATCAAGTAATTTGTATATACCAGGAATTTGACCTTTATTTCTTTCAACAGTGGATACAAACAATGGAGTAAAGCGAGGAACTCTGATGGACCCTCTCTGCTTCTGCACACTCACAGCTGGGTTATGTCTATTTATACTAATTTATGTGTTTATGACATGAAGTTCTAACTTTGGAAAGTTTTATTTACTTATGCTTTGTTGACCTGGTTAGTCCACTAGGTTAATGACCTCTTTTCAGGGAAGATTCTAGGCGGTATTTTTACTACTAGGAATAATTTTATCAAGGCATCAGGGAACTTTCACTTCTTTTCATTTCCGGTAGGTCCAGTGGGTGGCAGGGTGGCTTCAGTATGGAAGAGGAAGGGGATGAAGTTGTTGCTGACTGAAACACTGCTACTGCCAAGTCTAGTGACTGTATTGACATTAACATTAATACTGTTTGATGGTTTATCAGATGTTGTTTTGAAGGGTTTATTGGAATAAGGAGAGCCCTCTGACCAAACTGCAGCTTGTAGATCAGTGAGCAGCAGGTGGTGGGCCAGCCTTCTGTTATATCATGAGATGTATCTCATGCTGACATTGTAAAACAAAATTGTTACAGGAACAGAATCTTTGTCTTCTAAGGTAAAAAGTTGCCAGTGGTAAGGATTTCATCGAAACATGACTCAATCATTGATAGACATGCTGTATAGGACAATGTTGTTCTACCCTTGGGGATTCAGACTGAAGATGTCCATGCTTTCATCCACATAGGCATATTATGCCTTGACTTTTGAAACTTCTGATATGGCTGAGATATTTTTGCAGCACCATCAGTTAAATAAACTTTGCCTTCCATGGTGTAGTTATAAATATTTTTCTGAAGTGTCACCTTATTGTACAATTATGTACTGCAGATATTGATGAGTGAGAGGTCTGTTTATTTTTCATCTTGTAGGATTGTTTATAATATTTCTAAACATTAAAATGATCACCATTGTTGGACCGGGGGTTGGGATGTGCACATTACTTTGAATTCTGCTAACGGTTTGATACAGCAAGTACCTAGTTTTTGTTGTAATTAATGGTTATAGGGCTTATGTCCAGTTCAAAGGACAGACAAAACTAGGTTTTCTTTTTATGGGTCTTCAACTCATTTGATAGTCCAAAACGTAAATGCCAACAATGTGGTGAAGTGGGGCACACGCTTATTCTCTATGAGAAACGCTGTAGAAAATGTAAAAAAAAACAACAGTTTTGGTTTGACTGTCCTGACATTTTGCAGATAGAACAACTTCAGTGTTTACCTCCCGCATTAAAATGTTGTGAGTAGTGAAGAATCTGTTTCACTTGTTATTACTGGTTTACCTACCGCTCATATTGGAAATGATGACTTAGAATTGAAAGAATTGGACTTTAAACATGATGTAGCAGTGAATGATCGACACAATACTTTTCACTTGGTCTTGGTTTCAAGCTTTTTGCTGTGTTCATGATCGACACAATACTTCATCCACAACTACTGCTACATGAGTGAAGAAACGCAAGATAAAACAAGGTGTAAAAAATATTAGTAAAAAGGGAAAGTCTGAATCCATCCTGTCATTGTTTAAATAATAATACTATTATTAATGACAGGAAATGTTTTGTGCTATTATTTGAGATATTAATTATGATATTTGTTTAATGATATCAGACAGGTATCTACTGTTCTGATGGAACAGTTTGGATATTGATGGGGATCTGATTTTTTGGTCACTTAATGAAGATATTTTATACAGATCATGTTTAAGCTTTTGTATTATATTGTATTTTTGTGAGAGATTCGTTGTTTGTTATTTTAATGTGCAGTTATGTTTTTTTTCTACTGACTAACATTAAAACCAAAGAAATATTTGATACGATTAAAAATGTTCTTTTTGCTATTATTTTAATAGGCGACTTTGTCACTTGAAGAATGTTAAGGGTACATTTAAAAAGGATACTTCCATTGTGAGAGAAATGTTGTGCTGTGGACAGCTGATCTTTAACCCAGTTACAGGATTTACATATAAGAGGGGTACTTTGCATGCTGAAATCCATTTGTTTTTCGCCTGTTTTGTAGAAGTACGAGAGGTGCTACACAGGCTACAGTATGTGCCTGCTTCTGACTATAAAGCACTTACACTTTCTATCTCTTTTACTGTTGCATGCTTGTTTGTTAGTGAAGACATTAAAAAAAATGTCAGTGGTTGGGTATTACATATCATTGCTTGGGAATATGAGGAGGCGTGTTCATGGTCAAAACATTGCTCGATGTTCCCCTGTATTAAAATTATATTACTTCATGGTAGATTAAGTTTAAAAGGAAGCATAAAAACGTTATATTCTGATGAATGAAAACATATCTTAGATTGTAAAAAGAAAGAATATTATCTTTCAAGAGACTTACGAAACAAATCTATTATGTAATACTGAAAACAATAGCTCTAAATGTTACTTGGAAAATTTAACTGAAGAAATATAACTTCTGAATAGGAGGAAATATGTTGCTAGTGGAACTAAGTCTGATACATTTCCCTTCCATAGTTAAATTATTGAGCACAAGAAGTTTTTTTTTATGTACATAGTATGATATATGATACAGAAAAATATATGTGTATTGTTGAAAATTATGTGGAGAATATGTATCAGCCTTTTATGTTCCCATCCATTGGCCAGCTAAACATCCAATTCTGATCATGTTTAGATAATCCCTTGGATTCAATAAACTCTGTGTAGGCTCTGTGCAGAGCCTACATGGAGTATACATACTTCCAGTTTGCAGAGAGCAGCAGTGTGCAATAAATATTAATGTTGCACAGAAAGTCTAAGGTAGGTTTCATGGCTGGCAACAGTGTCACTGACCAGGAAACCGTGTAAGTGAACATGGATATCAATTCTACTTTAAGCAGAGCACCTACGGTCCACGGATGTGGATGAAAGGCCACAATGATCAGCACGGCTTTACAGATAGTTGTCAATTTGTTAGTACAACACATCTGCACAAAGACCAACATAATGCAGGAACATTTAACCAGAAATAGGGACATATTTAAAACAGATGTTGCATAGAAATGTGTTAGAATGAAACTCAAACATAACTCTCAAACTTGTTAGAGCAAGGAATCTGGACAAAGCCATAAAAAATGGGGGGGGGGGGGGCAAAAATAGGGACAGATTTTTAATATTGCTCTTCCAAACTTAGGAAGTTGAAATAATAATGGGTTGCACAGTAGCCTACACTTTCTGAACAGCATGAAGCTTGAAACTCAAATGTCTGTCATCAGTTTCTGTCTTCAATCTGCAATGACATCCGAATGATTTGCCAGAAAACCAAAATGTTATGAGGAAAAGATTAAAAAAAAAAAAAGACAAAAACTGGACATTCTGCAAAAATCAGGACAATTTGGAGGTATGAACTCAAATGTATGTAATACTGACTCATATCAGTCCTGAGATCATCCCAGTGATATGACAGAAAGCCACAAATTTAATAAGGAACATATATGGACATCTTGGGAATATCTGGGCAGTTTATAGGTATGATTGTGAAGTATATGGTCCAAACACAGTACAGGACAGTGTGCCTATAGTGCAGAGTATTGTGATATCCCATTCCAGGCACTCTGTACTGAAGTTGTGTAAATCATCTGTAATGGGACATGGACTGCCATGTAAAACGAACACTCCGGGGAAGTGTGTATATTGAATAGGGACACACTCATGAATTGTAGGGATGAACACAGGGAAAGAGGACAGGTGAAACTAATGTGCAGTAGAGGAGGCATGTCAGTGGATGATGGTTGTAGCAGCAAAACCAATCACATATCTATATGGTACAGTTAGGACTGTAGTGAAAATGTGTTTTATTTGACTGTCACACAAAGTGACATAACAATGGGGAGGATGTTTGTGTAAGATACGCATCCTTACATGAATAATGTAGAGGACATCTATCAGGGATCTGACATATAATAGGGGGGGGGTGCATATTGTGAAGGTGTGCAAACTGATATGTCTGAATATGAGTGTACCATCAGCAGAGGTCTCCAGCAAGGTGGGCATAGATAAAAGCTCATGGAAAACATTGCAAGAATCAGCCACAATCATGAATAATATCAGAATAATACCACCAGTAATCCCATGTCTCTGATATAACATATGTGATTTACAGTGATAAGAGCTGAGTCTGCACACACAAAACACACACACACACACACACACACACACACACACACACACACACACTTGAACAAGTATTATGATACAGCCACACTATGTGGGTAACCATGCACACGGTCCTGGCACTATAACATCTGCTGGAAGTGTTAGGAGAGACACTGCTATACCTGCATGTGACAGTATGGGCAATACAGGCTAGATGCCTTGTGTGCATGACATATATATGGCACAAGCCACATGGTCATGAATGATATACATGCCACTAATGTTGTCAAACACCTATGTATATAGGTTCATAGGTGTGTACTAGGGCTAATGGCCCTGGAGCCTTTACAAGCCTAGCCCATAGGATTAACCTGGCATCATGCCACCCGACCTTAGTTTCCAGTGCCTCTTGTTGATTACAGCCACTGGAGTGATCCCCGGGATGAATTTTCTATTTCCCATCCACTCATCAAGATTTCTCTGGAAGAGGGCCATTGAGGTGCTCTGTTTGACATATATGGGAAGTCTATTCTATAGCATGGAAAGTCTCTGGGTTTTGAACCTGTTCCTCCAGCACATTCTGTTGATTGTGGTAATGAGGCTGAGGTCTCTGGAGCGTGTGGTGTGGAGGGATTGGAATTTCTTTAGATGTAGCATTTCTAACAGAGATGGGTCAGACAGGTAAGTCAAGCAGAGATCACCTCTAAGTAGGCGATATGAGACAGAGAATAGTTGGAGTTTTTTGAGTCTGTCCATATAGGCCATATACATACAAGGGAGCAGGCTTAAGACCAAGGATCCTCTTTGTGGGGTACTTTTGCGACCTCTCCAGTTGTTGCAGAGGTCTAGTGAGATATATGCCAAATGGGGCATTGTACTCAATGATTGGCCTAATGCAAAACCCTTAGTAATTAGATGTGCCACATAGAAGGACTTTCTGACCACAGTGGCAGTGTGGTGGTCAAAAGAGAGGTTGCTGTCAACCTGTGTTCCCAGATTTCTTATAACACCTTCTGTGTTCAGTGGACTACCACTGATTTGGTACTTCATGGGGACTGGGTTTTTTCCCAAAGGGGATGACAACAATTTTTTTGGCATTGAGCTTAAGGCCATGGTTCTGACAGCAGTCGTTGGTCTCCATGCAGCCTTTCTGTAGGATGTCAACATAGTGTGTACATCAGCAGAACAGCTATCACACATGCATCTGGTGCAACAACTTGATTGGTGTTTGCACCATCAGATAGTAATGTATATTCCACAGAAAGAATACCTAGGTATGGTCAATAAGCTATGTGACAGTGCACTGTGACAAAAGTGGAACACTTCAGTTACACATCACTGGAAGATATGTAGGAAAGTACATGAAAAAGGGTGCATTGTACACAGTTATTGGTGTGTTGAAGGATGGGAACTATAGAGGTATTATGGCCACTGATGTGAAAGTCCTTCACATACTCAGTACTTGTGTTACATATAAGGGAGTAGTCAGCACTATGACTACATGCTGGTGGATATATCACTTACCATCTACTGCAGCACATGGGTCACATACCTATTGGTCTGATTATAGGGTGTGATGTCCACATTATACTTGTTTCCTGAATTAATGAATCTCCCCATGTGTCTAGTTGATGCAGGTGTTATCCTGCCTGTGGCAGCAGTGTTTGGTATGTGTTGCTACTGTCTGTATTATACTAATGTCACAGTTGCAGTCAATGATTGCCCACTTTCTGTAGTCCTTCAGGCAGCTGTGTGGACACAGCATGTGTATATCATTGGTGATGTCCATCACTTAACTAATGGACATGAAAGGGCCTATCAGACAACCCTAATGTATGGACCTGAGCACTGGATGTGAGATATAGGTCACATCTCACATTTCAACATAGTGAGATGCCATGTATGTGATATACTGGTGCACCCATTTGGTGATGTAGCTGTTTATGACAGTGCTGAGTGAATGCCACAGTGTGGATTTGTGTCAAATGCCTTAACCTGGTTAAGGTCCATAAGATGATACTGCTGTCATCATGCATGCCCTCGATGACATGTTTGAGGACATCTATCAGATGTAACAGACATGATGTAGCATTAACAAATCACACAGGTCTGTTGCACATAGCCAGAAAATGACTAGTGTACATGTAGAAGAGGTTGATGATCATACATTGGTCTACCACACAGTTGACGAGAGTCAGGATGTCTCTATACAGGCATGCATCAGGTGCTGTCCCCTCTAATCAGATGGATGCATGTTGATGTATACCTTTGTATGGGAATATAGCCAACACAGAGGAAGTGTTGAAGTTTGTATTCAACTGTATTAAGAAGGTTTATGTGCTAAGTCATGCCATAGGTGATCACAGGCCATTGCTTCCATGTGAAAAGCCTGGATACTGCTGTCAACTGGGTTCGTAAAACACCCAAACAAACCCAGTTGACTGCAGTAAGAATAGAACCCCTACCTATCTAACTACACAAAACAGGCTACAGAACACAGTACTTTACACAAGCGCCACAGCACAAATCTGACTTTTACAAGAGTGCAGGTGAACTTATAGTAGATGACATCAGGAGGCCATGTGACATCAGGAGGCCATGTAGGAGACACGATAATGTATGGGCTGCATGAAATGGATGTGTAGGCATTGGCAAGAATCAAAATACTGTCAATCCATAGTATTGGGATACACACTTCTGCTCTTCTGTCTGGACACACAGAGACAGACACACACACATGCCCAGTTGACTGCAGTGAGAACAGAACCTCTAACTATCTAAGTACACAGACTAAAGATCACAGTACTTTACGTAAGCGCCATGGCACAAGTCTCACTTTTATATGACTACAGGTGAACTTATAGTTGATGAGATCAACAGGCCATGTGGGCAACAAGATGTTGGGAGGCCTGCATAGGCTCATAGCTTCATATGAGGCTACTAGCCTAATGGCCCTAGGATGTTTTGAAGCCTAGCTGTGTAAAAATGCAAGTACCCTTATTGAGCATAGCTGGATGGTTGTCGTTAGCACAGCAATTTTGTGAGTAGCATCAACTGGCCCTATCCATTACAGACACAGGCACTACCCCAGAGGTGACTTCACAAAGGTGACTTCACAATCACGCAACCGGTAGTCAAGGTTGCACTTGAACAGGGTCATTGTGGACAACTGCTTCACATGCAGTGAGAGCCTATTACAGAGGAGTGTGAATTGTTGGGGGATATATTTGCTACCCAGCAAGTTCTGTTTATGTCACAGGCCCTGGGGCAAGTCATTCTTGTCCCATTTGATTTGCAGATGTCCAGCATTTCTAAAAGGCAGGGTCTGAGACTGCTCTGTAGGGCAGGCATAGGTCATCTCTTAGCAGCCTGCATGATACTGAGTACAGTGACAGGTGTTTTAGTCTTTCCATGTATGTCATGTTTGGAGGCCCTGGTACCTGTGTTTTCCCTAATTGCTGCAGGTGTCTGGTGAGGTACAGAGAGAAGGCAGCATTGTACTCAATTAGTGGTCTGAGTACAGCAGAGGTATGACCACCCTGGTCTTGGTGTGATGTTGATATGCATGATGTGCACAATGGAAAATGTGTGTGTGTCACCATTTTGGACACAAAGTGATGAAAGTGTAGATTGCTATCAACATGTGTTCCCAAGTCTCACAACACTGTGTTTCAGTTTAGAGGAGTGCTATGTATATCATAATTAGCAGGGGGGGGCATCTACAGATCCTGGAAATTACAGACTCATAAGTCTCACTAGTCTTATATGTAAAGCCAAGGAAAGAATTATCATGGAGATGATCAGCAGAGATCTAATAAACCTCTAAACACTGTAGCCAACCCAATTTGGTTTTGTCAAGGGAAGATCATGCCTATGCAACCTAGTGGACTTCTTTGAGAATGTCACCAAAGCAATGGATGAGGGCAAAATCATTCACACTGCCTACCTTGACCTGGCCAAGGCATTTGACACAATACCCCAACTCAGGCATTGTTGGCAAACTCAAGGGGTTAGTTACAAACTGTATGTTACCCAGTGGATAGTCAACTAGCTCACAGACAGGACCCAGGAAGCTAGAACTGGGGAGTCCACCTCTACAGAGAGGCCAGTCACAAGTGGAGTCCCATAGGGATCAGTCCTTGGACTGCTCCTTTTTGGCATTTACTTCTCCGAAGTCAAGGCCAATGTCAGTGGTCTCTGGCTGACTAAATTTGCAGATGATTGCAAATTAGGAGCGGTCATGAATCTTGCACTGACACAAATGTTCTCCAGGATGGGCAACCACAGACAAACAACTGGCATCAGAGTCATGGACTAAAACTAAATGCCAAGAAATGCATAATAGTATCCTTTAGGAAGTCATCCATCCCTAGTAACTATCATATTGACAACACACCCCTTAGACTGGACCTGGCAGTCAGGGACTTGGGGAACACACAGTAATCTAGGCTTTGATCATTTGTCTACAGTGGTGAGGAAATCATTTTATGTTGCACAATGTATAAACAAAGGTATGGCATCTAAGTCCAAGGAAGTCATTGTTGCACTGTATTTGACATTCATCAGACCTATCATTGAGTACAATGTCCCCCTTAGTATGTACTTAATCAGACATATCCAACTGGAATGTCCACAGTGGTTCCTCACTAAAAGAATACAGGGCATACGTAATATGTCCTATGCAGACTGCTTCAAGGCCCTAACCATGTATTCTGTTCTCCTACAGGCTTTTGAGGGGAGATCTATGCCTGGCATACAGGGCATTGTCAGACCCCACTCTGATGGACCTCCTGTATATCCACAAAATAAACAGTATCAGAATTACCCATTCTAGAGACTTGAATCTTGCTTATGATATAAATAGAACCTGTCTAAGAGATAGGTATGTATCCCAGAGACTACCCCGTCTATGGAACAAGCTTCCCCATCCATGTGAAGAAGAGTTCCTCCCTAATCCAATTCAAGTTCAACTTGGACAGTTGGATGGGAAACTGGAAATTCATCCCTGGTTTGGTACCTATGTCTCTGATGCAGACAGGTAACATGTAAATGGTTCATCTCCCAAGCCCATGCTTACACTTATCAAGGGTATCAGAACTCGTCAGAGATTCGGGATGCATGGCTAAGCTTAAAAAGGCCCTTGTGGTCGTTAGTCTAGTAAACAACTATGAACCTATGCCAAAGGGGACAATGAGGCATTGTATGCTTTAAGTTTCAGTCTGTGAGTTTGATACCAATCATTTGTGTGTGGCAGCCCTTTCTGTAATATTGGGGGACTCTATATTAGTGCATCCAGTTACTAGTTATGTGCAAACTTGGTAAACAGGCCATCTACCATTGCCAGTGCTTTACGGATGTAGTTTGCAAACAGTTGAGGGCCCAGCACAGATCCTTGTGGTACTCTAATGGTAAGTGGCTAGTGGTGGAGGTGCAGTCCCCAACTTTGACAGCAGGTATTCTGTCAGTGAGCCAGTTGGCTATCCATCTACTACTGTTTGGCTTAATTATCGCATGCACATGGGAGATCTTCATTCTGAGAAATGAATGGGGGATAGTATCAAAGGCCTCAGATACCTCAACACTGGTAGTATGTCCTCTTATCCCTTATCCAGGTCTTTGGGATCAGTATCCAAGAAGTCCACAAGGTTCAATAAGCAAAATCTACCCTTGATACAAAAAGGGTCAAGTCAAGTGTGTTGAAGGTCACTTATGTCTCTGTCCACTATGGGCCATGCGGATTCCTTCCCTAGCCTTGCAGATAAAGCTTTTTAGGCATACAGGTCAGTAGTTGTAGTTCTGTATGTAACCAGTGAGATGTGAATTGCACAGCACACATTTGATATTACATTTCGTAGTGTGGCTGATACATGTGTAGAAAAAGTACTGAGACACCAGGGTTGCAGTGCTGGGGGGTGGCAACATGTGGATTTATTACAAATATGTGACATATTGTTAGATAGGGCCCTCAGTTTGTAATGTTTCCACATGTAATTTTATGTTATACACAGGAAATGGACAGTAAACAGCAGTAATACAGCATAATATATACATTTCCGTAGTGCGGCGAGCACTGGGTTTGCGCAATGGTTATCAAAGTGTATACACATGTGAAATACACATGCTTGAGCATAGCTAAACAGTTCACAAACACAAGCTGCATTGCTAAAGTCTGACAGTACTGAGTCTATTTCATTAGTCCATTTCATTTTTATTTCAGAGAGAGAGAGGATAGTTGGGGAAGGGACGTAGGTATGTCTGGGTCAGGTAAGTTGGGTAAGTGAGGAAGCAATTGCAGACACGACAAGACAAACAAGACAAGAGACAGGAATGGTGATGGACACAAAAGGTTGTGGGACACCATGACTGAGGTGAGGGTGATTGAGTTGATACCTCCCAACTGTACAGATTTTTGCAGAATGTCCAAATTTATACTTCATATTTTTGGTGTGCTCCTAATTAAATCTGTACTCGTCTGGCAAATAGCTGAGGAACGAAGTCAATAAATAAGGAGAAACATTTGAGTTTAAGACCCACATCCTTCAGAAAATTCATGCTAAAGCAAAACCTATTATTCGATCAACTTTTTAAAGTTTGTACAAGCAATATTTAAAATCTGCCCCTATTTGTCCCACCATCATTTTATGATTTGTCCAGATTTTTTGCTCTAAGAGTTTGAGAGGTATGGGGTGGGGACATCTAGAGTCCATGGTTACCAAGCTAGGTGACAGTGAGAATAGAGTCCTCACCCACTTGACTGTTATCACCGTCATCTCACTCCGCTGCTGGCTGGGGTGCTGAAGCACAACCCTATGCACCATCCCTGGCAACTCGCTTTGGGTGAACCACCCCTGCCACTGCTCCCGGAGGGTACCACTGGACTAGCCTCTGGGGCAGGACTATCTGAGTGTGCAAGTAGTGCAGGGGCAGCAGAGTCAGTGCTGCCAGGTTGGCACCCAGTTGTGCTGGGCATCGGTGCTGTAGCCAGTGGAGGGGGGGCAGGAGGATCCATTGAGGCTGGCCTACCCCACTGTGCTGTGGAGCATTTAGTGATGTGGTACACATGGATGACACAGACACCTTTTGACAACACAAAATTAAAAAAGAAGATATAAAATAAAAAGTAATTTCTTACAATAAAATTAAAATAAAAAAAATCATAAAATAAATTAAAATAAAATGACAAAAATATTTTTATAAATAATATAAAATAAAATAAAAAAAGAGAGAAAAGGACAGAGAAAAATAAGATTAATGCCTTCATATGTGACATACAATGCATTTATGCAATTATTTGACTCTGCTAACCTTTATATTTAAGACTACCACCTCCTAACAGATGCACACTATGCAACAGATTGCAGCACGTAATCCTTGCAATTTGCATATACTGCACATGAGTGCCCCCATTATACAGACTACAGTATACAGCAGAGCATTTGTACCACTGGTAAAGAGGTTTTAATTTAATTAAATAAAATTAATTAATTAATTTTTGTTTGATGACCAGGGAAGCACCCATTGTGGAGGCCTGGAGAGAAAAGCTCCAGTGACTAAGACAAACATACAAAGCAAAGAAGTCATCAGCTTCATGCAGACTACAATATTAAAAAGTAATTTACAGAATATAAAATCTTACAACGATACGGTCTTAGAGTCATTTACAGAGTGTAAAATTTGAACAAATATAAGAAATTGCTGGAAATTAAATATTAACAAAGTTTGGAGTAAGTTGAAATAGGAGTTGCAGGGGAAAGGCTGTGAGTGCAGAATAGATGCAGGAGTAGGTTAGCACTGTATAGTACAATCAGAAAAGTTAGAAGATTAGATGTAGATATTAGAGGCACTTATGTTGGAGAAGAGCATGAACATTCCCACTTTGAAGAAAGGTAGGACTAGAGGAGGGATTTTAAATTGGAGTGGTTTTGAGTATTTCAAAAGGAGGGAGTAAGTGAGTTCCATACGTTAGCTAAGGAGCAGGACAGCAGAAGGTTCTCTGGGGGCCGTAAAAGTTTGTAGATTTTAAGGAGGTTTTGATTTTCTGATCTAAGTGAATGATTAGGAATACAGGGGGTTAAGGTGGTGGAGAGAGAGGGAGGGACAGCTGGATGGCTTGAGTATGAACTTATGGGCAGTGGTAAGTTTAAGAAGGTTCAGGTAGTTAGGAAGCTCGAGCCACTGCAGAGAGTGGAGGGAGATACAGTGATGGGATGAATTTCTAGAGTTGGTTGTGAATTTGCAGATTTTATTGTAGCAGGTGTCCAGTTTGGTTTGTGCTGAAGATTAGTGGACAGAGGAGTACTGAGAGGGGAGAAGTTATGAGGAGGCTAAGCGGTTATGCCTATATAGGAGCCCTAATTTTTGGTGTTTTTTTATGTTTGTTTATTTATTTATTTATTTATTTACTTACCAGGAAATAGTGACTGGACACAAGTCCATTTTCAGCGGAGGCCCAGGGAGAAAAGCTCGAACAAGCAAAAACAAGTAACAAGTAATAAGCAATGTAGCACACATGAACAGGAATGTATGACTATCCAATTAGGAACCAAGAAGTAGCAAGGCACATGGAAGAGAAAAAATACATTTGGAAATGACAATGTAAACATAAGATGACACAGAATGTTCTGTATTATAATATGTAGTTTAGTAAGTTTAGATAAAAATTAAGAATAAACAATTACTTCTTCTAAGTGTTTAATGTGACAGTTCTAGCTGAGTACACTAACAGACAAATGTCATAAGGTGATATAAGCAGGAGGGGATACAGGAAATAGAGGAAGGGGGGAGATGTAATGTAATGGTCTGGTTTTGGCAGGAAGGGTGGCAAAATGGGGGAGGAGAGGGGGTGAGGAGAGGAGAAGTGAATCTTAGTCAGTACTGTAACAAGGGCATAACCAGTGGCTTTTTAAGTGGGCTTTTAGTTTGGCTTTGAAATGATGGGAAGAGGCTAGGGTGGTAATGGGAGGCATAGTATTCCATAATTTGGATATTATGCAGGAGAATAGAGCTTCTCTGGCTCAGTTCTTGGTTTTGGTAACTTGGAGTAGCTTTTTGTTGCTGGAACATAGTGGTTTAGTAGTGTAGTAGGGATGGAGAAGATTTTTAAATTAGGGGACATTTTGAGTATGGTTTACTTTATTTGTGAGTAAGGGAGAGTTGATTGAGTTGGAGAAGTTGCGGGAATTTGAGCCAATCGAGTTCTCGAAGAGAGTTACAGTGATGGGTGCGGTAGGATGACCCAGTGGCAAATTTGGCTATTTTGTTGTAGCAGGCCTCTAGCCTGCTTAGGTCAGTTTGTCTAAGATTGTTAAGTATAGAAGAGGCATAGAGTAAGGTTGAAATGAGGTGGGAGTTGGCTACTGAAATTCTAGCTGCATTGGTGAGGAATTGCTTATTTCTATATAGTGAAACTATTTTTTGTGTACTTTTATAATGGTTAGAAAGATGTGAGTGTCGAATATGAGCTGGTTGTCAGTCTCAATGCCAAGTAGTTTGGTGTGTTCTTTAAGGGAGATTATGGTATTGTCGCTGGCCAGAATATTGAATTGGGGGTTAGTTAGGATTGGTTTAGTGGGCTGGAGGAAGAGGAGATTAGTGGTGTTAGGGTAGGGTTGAGTATTAACTGGGAATTGGATATCCACTTTTCTGCAGAGGAGAAGACTTCTTGTGTTAATTTGAGAGGTTCAGGTAAAGTTGGAGCTGAGCAGATGAGAGTTGAGTCGTCTGCATACTGTATGAGAGTCACCTGCTTGATAGCTGCGTATAGATTGTTAAAGAGTGAGAAAAGCAGTGGTCCAAGGATGGAGCTCTGGGGGATGCCAAGAGATTGTTGGTGGCCATCTAGATAGCTGTGAAACCAGTTTGTAGCTGACTGTGAAAAGCAGAGGTTAGAGAGAACAGAGGGTAGTTGTCTGTGTGAGACCATATTGAAAGCCTTGGACAAGTCCAGGAACGTGGCAGAGTAGAACAGGCCATTGTTTTTGTGGAGCAGGATAGCATTGGTGAAAGACAGTAAGGCACTGGTAGTACTATGGAATAGCCTGAAGCCATGTTGGGTGCTGGAGAGAAGGTTATTTGTTTGTAAACAGTCTAGAACTTGAGAGTGAATGCATTTCTCAAGTATTTTGGATAATGGAGAGAGAAGGGCTATTGGGCGGTAGTTGGAGAGTTCAGTGGAGGAGCCATCTTCATGGAGGGGTATTATGTGGGATATTTTCCAAAGTGAAGGGACATAGCATTCTGATAAGGATCTGTTTATTAAGCTAGAGATTGGCTATGCTAGGGCATTGGCTGTTAATTTCAGGTATTCGCTGGAGAGGTTGTCAGCAGCAAGTTCTGTGGGCTTAAGCTTTAATAGATGTTTTGTTATTACGGAGGTGAGCACAGGAGAAAAAGAAAAGAAAGTGGATAGAGTATTTGGAAATTATGTGGGAGGTGGGGGGAGTTGTTGTTTGGACAAGGACAGAATGGATTCAGTGAAGTGTTTATTGAAAGAGGTAGCAATACTACTGGAGGAAGGGAGAGAGTTGGGTGTGGGGGGTGCCAACCTTACCTGGATGGAGAATGGAGTTTATGGAGGACCAGAACTACTTAAGGTTGTTTTGGCATGAGTTTAGGGCAGTCTGGTAATATCTGACTTTGTTGTACTTTATCTGCTTTTTTACCCTGTTGTACAAATGTAGGAATGTCTGTCTAGAGGAGGGGTTTTGGTAAGTCTCCAGTGGTCCCAAGCCTTGTCCCCAAGTTTCATTAATGACCTAATGTCTTTTTGAAGCCAGGGAGCAAGATGCAACTTGATTATGGCATTTCTTATTAGAGCATGTGTGTTTAGTATGTTTAGGAAGGTTGAACTGAAGAACTGAACTGCTTCATCTAGGCTGAGGTACTTTAGTGGTGACCAGTTACAGTTTTTTAGGGAAGATGTAAAGGTGAGGAGGTTTGGATATCGCATTTTAGATGTTCATCAATGATGACACCAAGCAGTTTAATGTGTGGGACAATTTCAATGGGGATGTTATTTTGGCTTATTATTTTAAAGCAGTTTTTTTTTATCAATGGTGGAGTTTTTGATGGAGAAAAGATCATTAATTAAGTTTTGTTAGCGTTTAGGACAAAGTAGTTGTTTTGCATTCAGGTTTCAGTATTTGAAAAAGCTGACTGAGTTTCCTGGAGAAGGTTGGAGGGGGAGTCAGCTGAACAAATGATTGTTGAATCATCAGCATACTTGATTAGTGTGGTATCTGAGGTGAAGTGGTAAAAGTTATTGATGAATATACTGAAAAGTAATGAGCCAAGGACAGAATGTTGGGGTACGCCAATAGGGTTGTGTAGGAAAGATGAGTTGGAATATTTCCATTTAACAGCTTGTTGTCTTTCGGAGAGGTAGCTAGTGAATGAAGCTATGGTGGAAGACGGGAGGTTAAGGGAGAAGAGTTGAAAGAAGAGTATAGGGTGGGAGACAGTGTCAAAGGCTTTAGAGAGGTCTAGGAACTGGGTAGATATGATTTTGCCAGAGTCACAAGCATGGTTAATGGTCTTGAGGAAGGACAGAGGATGGCAGTAATGGCACTGTGGCCAAGACAGAATCCATGCTGTGTAGGGGTTAGGAAGTTATTAGGAGTTAGATATGGCATCAGTTGTGAATTAATACATTTTTCCAGAATTTTTGAGAGTGGAGATAGAATGGCAGTAGGCTGGAAATTACTTGTCTGAAAAGTGAGGGAATATAGGGTTCTTGGATGGACCTGTTTATTATAATGGAGATAGGGAAGGCTATGCTTTCAGCAGATAATCTGAGGAAGGATGCAGGTAAATTATCCGGTGTGTTGCAGCACGGTTTCAGTTGGAGGAGGAGTTTTTTTACTGTGTTCATGGGAACAGGATTGATGCTGAAGGTAGAGGTATGAGTTGTAGGGTCAGAAGGAGAGGAAGGAGGAGAACAGTAAGGGAAGTTGGCAGTAAGTTTGGCTATACTTTCCATAATGAATGTGTTAAACAGAGTGGCTGTTTCTTGATCTGTGAAGTTAGGATTAGGGCACGGATCGTCTTTACTGCCAGGATGGAGAAGGGAGGAGATAGTATTCCAGAATTTTCTGGGGTTGGTAGTATGTTCAGATTGAAGCTTGGAGTAATATGTTTTGTGGTCTCTAGTTATTAATATTTTGTGGAATTGCAGAGTTGTTTAAATTCTAGTAGGACATTAGGTAGTTAATTATTTTGGTATTGTTTCCTCCTTTTATCTCTTAGGAGCATGGTTTGTTTAGTTTCCTTTGATAGCAAGGGGGAGGTTATAGCTTTAACTCTTTTGGTCCTGAGAAAGGCAGGGCTATTGAATAGGTTCAGAAAGATTTCATTAAAGTAATTGATGGCATTGTTAATGGGCAAGGTTTTTAAGGGTGTCCAATCTATTAGTTTTAGACAGTCCAGAAATATTTGTGGGTTGAAACTGGAGAGGTTTCGAGTTTGTATGTAGTGATGTTATTTTTGAAGAGGAGAGGGGTACCAGTCTGCAAAGGCTGGCAGGTGGTCATTGAGAGGGTTGTGAAGGATTCCTGTATTTAAGATTAGGTTAGGATTAGATACTAAGATCCACTCAATGATGGAGCCAGAGGCCTGGTAGTAGAGTTTATTAGCTGGGTGAACTTAAAGAGGTTGATTGTTTGAGTAGGGGAGTGAGAGTTTTTAGTGGCCCAGTTAAAGTTTACTTTGCCTAGGATGAAGGTTTCATTTTTAATGTTAGAGGAGAACCAGGAGAGAATGTCTTTTAGTATTGGGATTTTGTTACTTGGAGGGACAATTATGCATATGGATTTGTGTTTGTTGATTTTTAGGAGAGCTATGGTTAATTCGGAATTGGGAAATTTCGGAGTGGGATTGGTGTGTGGAGTAACAGTATAGGAGGAGTAGATTATGACTATGCCACCTCCTTTTTTGCTGAGTTTATCATTACGAATCATTTGGTAGCCAGATGGAAGAGTTTCATTGTCTTTTATGTATGTTTTAAGCCAAGTTTCTGAGATGGCAACTATGTTGGGCTGGTTATGGGAAAGCCAGGCATGGAGGTTAGGAATTTTATTTTGAAGACTTTGGGCATTATTTGTGGTGATGCAGATGGTCTTAAGGGTGCAAGGGTGTGATAGAGGGGGAGAAGGGATGGATAGGGTGTTGGTGGATTCCGAGAATGGGGTGGATGTCATCAGAAAGAGAGAGGGAGATTTGGTGTAGTATGTGTGTAACATAGTCTAATGTGAAAAGAGAATTTGAGTAGTGATAGAGAGAATATTTGTTAGGGTGTGGAAGTTGGGGTAAGTTAGGAGAAGGTAAGATAGGTAGTACTTGGTGTTTATATAAGAGGATTGTGCTACAAGAGCAGAGTTTGTGAATTATTGTGGAGAAGGAGGGTGGTATATGTTGGAAATTGGATGTTTAGTGTAGTGGTAAAGTATGGGAGGGATTAGGAAGGTGTGTAAGGTAACCAAGGGTGGAAAGGAGTGTTATGAGTAATGTGAAGCTGAGGAAATGTGTTTTGGTATGGGACATTGTATAGGTGGAGTTAGTGTCTTTAACTTTGGACTGTAAAGAGTAGGAGGAGTGACAGGTGATTGGATAGAATGGTGGTATGGGAGGAGTTAGGGATAGATAAAATGTGCATGTAGTTGGGGGGGTGGAAATTGGGGGAAGGGTAGGGGAGCAGAGCGAGCCTGGAGGATGAACAGAGTGGGCAGAGCCAGTCTTTGAGGTAAGTATCTTAATCAGAGTGTTTGCAGCAATGTCAGAATAAGGTGAAGATACATGGAACAGCGTTGCTGCAGTTGAGCAAATTTATGACAGCTTAGTAGTGAATCAAAGGGGAGCAGGGAAGGTAGTTAATGCTTACTATGTATGCTTAACAGAAGTTAATTTTACAGGCTGGGAGGTAAAGCCAGTAAAAGCAACTAGAGTGTCAACCATCAAGATACAATAACAAAAGCAAAAAAAAACCTTACCTGCATGTATACTACACGCTGGGACCAGGTGAATACAGTCTGTCTTTTATTTTTTAAATAATGGCACCACAATAAATGGCCTCTTCATATAGATTTACTGGGAGGTGGGGGGAGGTGAGCTGGAATGGTAATAGGTTGAGAGCTAGAAGGATAATAGGTTGAGGGCAGGGCTGAGGAGAGTGCTAGGATAGGTAATGGCACAACCCTCCCCTAGAAGAGGTGAGCAGAAAAAATTATCAGTGACTGCAAGTAAGTAAAGAGTTGTTGCCAACCTTTAACTGTTAATTTCACTATGTAAGAAAGCAAAGTATAATTTAATAGTAACACTTAAGCATTATCTGTTAATCTAGGTCGAGGTGCTGCCAGGTCCAATAGGAGAAGAAATAATTATTGAATGGCAAGCCCCTAGGATAGAGCCGGATTCGCTTTACTGGGCAAGGAGGATATATTTATGGAGCTCTACTGCCACCTAGCATTGCAGAACTAGATGTTCAAGCAAAACAGATACGGAGGTAGTCCCTGTGAGTGTGCATGGTATCAGAGTGCTCAACACAGTAAGACTTTACAAAAGCAGTTTCCAGTTAAAGTAAGTAGTTCCAGTTAATGTAAATATTACTGAAGAAATAACAGTACTGTATAGTTGTAAATATTGGTATTTGAACACACAATCCCTGACTAAAGTCTATTATTATAATCTTGGTTTGTGCTACAGACTAATGTATGCATACTTGCTTTTACAGTTGGGATATGCATGCTCAATTTGATACAACTCTATAAAATTTCAACTCTATAAAATACCAAAAAAGCTATCTTTAACTTTTAATGCTACAGTAAACACCACTCTTCTGCTGCATACATACCACATGATTGCCTCATTCTCACCACTCTAGCCCTGTTGTCTAATACATTGCACTCCCAATCACTGGCAGCTGTGGAAAAAACAGAACAGAAGACCATTATGGATACCAGCCCTGCCTATATTCAGTTTTCTAAGTCTTACAAATACTCTCTGTAGATGATACGTACACAGATGTAGGATGTCCTCAGTCCTAAATTCCTCAATCTAGTGGTTGAGTGTATCCCTCTTCCTCCTGCATAGGTCATTCTACATTGCTCTACAGTGAGTGTAACTGCATACAGCCTGGGCTAAACTATCCCAAGCCTCAGACTTGTACAGATAGCCAGAATAGTCCCCCTGCAGAGGTCTTTGGTTGTGGTTCTTCACTAGGAGTTCAATGACTATCTCGGACTCAGACATCCCACCTCTGTGCCCTAAACCTGGCACCTTCCCAACAAATGCTTGCCATGTCTAACATGGATCTATAGCAATGGAGATAGACACTTTCCTGCCAATTGCAGTTATCACATTTACTGGTGTGTGCGCACTGCTTGGCACTGCTGCACTCCACTTACCATCACTTAAATGCATTGCCTGGGAGTACACACCCCCAAGCAATGCAGCTGCATGATGGTAAGCGGACAGCAGCATTGCCAAGCAGTAAGGCATTAAATAATTGCAACTGCAATTGCAAGGTTGCAAAGATGTACAGACAGTTCTGTATGTGTCTTAGGCAAATTTGAAGGGCATGCCAGTCCAGATAGCGGAATTATACTTACAGGAATATAGTAAACAGTATGCCCATGGTTATACATCTTATAATAAATGTGATAATACATAGATAAATAAATAAATAAATAAATAATTGATATAATACAAGTGTTTTATCCCTCATACATATAGTTAATGTCAGCTCCACTATCGCAAGTGGTATAATTGAGATTGACTATAAAAGGAAGTGAAACAACAGTAAAAGTGTATGGAATATTCAGTATTAGAACCCAGGACCATGTGTATGGCAGTCCTACACTTACACCTGTTGCCACAAGAAGGTTGAGATAACACTTGTCTACCTTTCAGTTCATTGCTATAAACTGAAATGTCACAACAGTGAAAAAAAAAGGTTGCACACCCTGTGCTAGAACCCAGGACTATTTGTAATCCAGCCATACACTCACGCCTGCTGACACAGGACTAGTTACAAGACATTCCCTACTTTACTAACTATTCTTAAGGTCTCGCTGTTAACTGCTGTGAAATGCTGCTTAGTGGGTTTGTGAGATGCCTAATAGCATTAATTGAATGTAAGCATTTTCTATTTTTGGCTGTCTGCTCTTGTGTGATCCTGGGTAGTTCTTTGCACACTGCAGCGCTTCATGCAAACAAGACAAGTGCAGCCAAACCCACTATTCGTAGTAAAAAAGCAAGTTGAGGCCGATGCCAATGCCAATAAGGAGATGAACAGATATCCACAATAAAGCAAACCAAGTTGTTAAATACTGACCAACTCCAAAAACTGCAGAAAAGACTCTGTAACCACCTTTACACGAACACTGCTTTATTGTTTGACCTAGGTTTCGTCCTTACGAACTTCCTCAGAATACAGTCTATCATTCAACCCCTATTATTTATACAATGCTGATTATCCAATAATCATTTAATTAATGACCTAATTTCCCGCCATACATTCTTAAAAGGGAAATGGTATTATTCAAAAAATATATTCTTATTCATTTAAAAACAACGCGTATTGATACAATATCCTATCATATACACTCTACAAATTAATATATACAATATAATACGAAAATTTAACTTCCAAAATTCTAATAATCTATGTCTAAATGTATATTTAATTGCTTATTTTGTCAATTTTACAATGATGTTGTTATGAATGTTGTATTACCCTATATAATGCTGATGTATTACATGTGTACTATTATAAGTATATGTATTAACCCTATGATATTATTAATTGTTTATGTTTATATATCTTTATTACCATAGATTCATTTGTATTATTATTAATGAAATATGTGTAATTATATATACTACTAGTATATTAACTAATAAGCAAAAGGCTTAACTATATGATTTGGAATATTTGATATATTTCTATCTATTGTAATCAGTTAATATATGTATATTTTAATGTGTAAAAATTGCACCCTATTAGTATTAGTTACATATTATAAATGTATGTTCTAATGTTTTTCAAAATTTGGTCTTATAATTCCATATTGTATTTGAATTATGATTTAAATATAGTACCTTGTAAATAGATGTTATACTATATTATACATTATATATTCTATTTAATTTTAATATTGGCATAATACTCATATATTCATTTATACCCGGAGGTATACATGCGTTAAGCAATATTTGCCATTTTAATTCTTCCATGTCCAAATGATATATGGTTGTCCTTCCTTGTAGATCTTGTTTAATTTGAGTTACAACCATAAATTTAAAAGTATGATCTTTGTATTCCATAATGTGTCTTGCTAAAGCATTACTATTCTTCTGATGTTGAATGTCCAATAAATGTTCTTTAATTCTTTCTCTGAATTTTCTTTTCGTTTTTCCCACGTAAAATGCCTTACACTGTTGACACAAGGCTATGTATACTATATTAATTGTGTGACAATTATAATGTCCGTATATTGTTATATTGCATTCATTAATTATAATATTAGAACCTGTAACGTGGATATAGTTACATGTCCTACATGCTCCACATTTGAAATTTCCTTTTCTTGCACGCGTACATTGTCCAGTATTTCTTTTGTGTTCTAATATATTTTTGAAGGAAGGACTTTTCTTATATACAAATTTTATTATTCCAAAAAATACTTGTCTCCCAATTTTGTCATTGACAAAAAAATCCCAATTTCTCTTAATGATACCTTCTATGTCTTTGGAACAATCATCGAATTGTATTATATATAATGGAATATTATTATTAAATTGTTCATTCATTCTATCTTCATTTTGAATCGATATTATACCAGTGTTTAAAATTGCTGTATAAATACCTTTCCTTCTTTTGTTTATTACTTCTTCATATATCTGAACACAAAATTGTTCTGGATATCCCCTGTTCATAAAAAGCTGCATAATGTATTTCATTTCTTCTATAAAGTCAAGCTCTTCACTGACCATTCTGGCCGCCCTGACCATCTGCCCCTTCACAATGGCTTTTTTCTGATGGTCAGGGTGCCAACTATCAAAATGCAAGTACGCATTTGAAAATGTGGGTTTTCTATGTATTTTTGTATTCAACTTATTTGTTTGTTTATCATGTATTATATCCACATCCAGATAATTAATGCTATTTTCTTGGACATTATAAGTAAACTTCAAAAATTTTACTGTATTATTTATATACTGTAAGAATGTATCCATTGTATTTATATTATTATTTGGATTCCATATAATAAAAATATCATCCAAATATCTGGTATACATAATAATGTGTTCACGAAACTCTGTAGTGAATAGATAGAAGAAGGTTGAGATAACACTTGTCTACCTTTCAGTTCATTGCTATAAACTGAAATGTCACAACAGTGAAAAAAAAAGGTTGCACACCCTGTGCTAGAACCCAGGACTATTTGTAATCCAGCCATACACTCACGCCTGCTGACACAGGACTAGTTACAAGACATTCCCTACTTTACTAACTATTCTTAAGGTCTCGCTGTTAACTGCTGTGAAATGCTGCTTAGTGGGTTTGTGAGATGCCTAATAGCATTAATTGAATGTAAGCATTTTCTATTTTTGGCTGTCTGCTCTTGTGTGATCCTGGGTAGTTCTTTGCACACTGCAGCGCTTCATGCAAACAAGACAAGTGCAGCCAAACCCACTATTCATTTCCTCTGTTCCTGTGACTGCACTATATGCTGCATCATGCAAATACTACCCCCCCCCCAAAAAAAAAAAATGAGACATACTAAGACAGAAAAGGAAAAAAAGAAAAAAGGGGCAATTAATTGAAATGAGGAAAATTAATGTATGGCATACACACCGGAAAATGATTGCTCATTTGAGATATGTCTTCATAGATCTGGATTTGAACTCTCACTACAATGCCCCTTCAGAACACAGGATGGATGCCTTAACCCTCTTTGCCACAAAAATAGCTGTGCAGCAAAGAAATGAACTCATTCTGCATACAACCAACTCTGTCACCATCTACAGTACTATCAAACCACAAAACTATTTGTACATTTATTATTTTTGGATGCAGCACACTTAGTGATCACACAACCTGTTATGATTATTGCTTGCAAATATACAGCTCTGTCTTATTGTTCTGTGTCTGCTGGTCATTCTTCAGTTGTCTGACCAGTACTCTGCGACATGAAGTATGTAAGCTATTTTATATCATTGGCCTTAAAGTGTGTGAGGATACTAACTGGAAATAATACCATATGCAGTTACCAATAAATGAAGGACAGGTTGGATGCTAAGGAACACAACCTGTGAATTGTGTGCTGCTTACTTACATTTCCAACCTTACATATAACACTTTGTAGATCTAACCTGATACACCCACTGGAGGCAAGGCTGCCTGAAGTGCTGTTGTGTTTTTCTTTGCCCAACGAGTAATCATTTGCAATTGCAATCCATTAACAACAAACACTGAGGGAGTGACTGCACTATGTTTACATCTCCTACATGGATCTAAATATTTGGGATTCAGCAATTCTAATGAGGTCACACCTCATTTGCATCTTCACCATGCTAACAGCCCTGAATCTACACCATATAAAAAGGCAACCATATAGTTAGGCAAACAGATGGTGATGAGACTTGTTTATGTTGGGAAGACTGCAGATAACATTATTTCTTTTGGATATATCTGTACAGAGGATTACTGAACTTCAGAAGGTATGCTTGCATTTTGTCAGCTACATACTGCATATGCTGGAATGTATTTAAGAAGAAATCTGAAGCAAAGAATTTTACACTTATCTGTATGCATTACTTAGAAATGTATTGATGGACATTGACATGTGACATGTCTGTCAAGCCATTTCACAGGTATACATGATTGCCAATATGTGAATATAAAATATTCTGTGATAAATATGTAGAAATATTTCAGGGATAGCTCCTTTGATAGCATTTTTAGCATTTAATAGATGGTTTGTTAGCAAAATGTGCTATTTGTCTGTTCTTTTTGGGGGAGCAAAGCTGAGTTACTGTTGTGGCACAAAGAAGGATAGACTGTTCTTTTGGGGGGAGCAAAGGTGAGTTACTGTTATGGCCAAACAAGGCTAGACTGTTGTTTTGGGGGGAGCAAAGGTGAGTCACTCAATACACAGACAAGGATATGCTGCTATTGTTACTCTCCTTGTTTTGCATCCTGCCTGTTGTTTGCATTTCACATCTCTAGACTGTTTTATGTTTCTCCAGGGGGTAATACTGAATGGCTACCTTTTTTTGTTTTATCTGGAAACAGTTATTTTGTAGTTATGTGTATTATCCTTCTGTTGTCTTTCATGACACCTAGGAGTATGCCACCCTGGTATGTCAAGCCTTGGAGACCTCCTTTCACTGATGCTGAAAACCAGGGGATAGTGGATGTCTTTAGGCAACATAGTTCTTTCTGCTGGAAAGCAGATGGGGAAATATGGCGTACAGGATGCAAATGTGGCACCAGATGGTTGATGATGTGAATGCCGTAGGTGGGTGGCCACAGCAGAACATATGAGCAAGTGTACCACAGGGCCACTGACATGATCACATCTGCACAGAGGAGAGCAGCTGCAGTGGGCCATGATGAGATGGTTACCAGGGCAGGGCCTGCTAGGGAACCAGCACTAACACACAATGAAGTGTTCTTGGTCAATATCAGGGATCCAGACAGCTCACAGTACAGCATGTCCTGGATGTCAAAGCAACAGTTTTAGAGACAGCAAGCACGTCCAGGATCAGCTTCCAGGTAGGCTTTGATATCTCAACAGTTGAATATTGTTGTATAGTAAAACAACTGAAATCAATGCATTACTTCTATGTCACATGTATTTATTGGGGGATTGAAGACTAATACAGTTATTAGCTCAGGTTGGAGTCGTCAGCCACATTCTTGCTGAAAGTATAGTTAATGGACTTATAAAGGGGTACAAGCATTACCCCATGTTACTTTTAAATGTAATGATGGTGCCCTTATCTTTTGCTTAACTTCTTCCAAGACCATCTGGCTTGCAGAGGGGAATATCACCTGCAGATGGGTAAGCCAAACATTTTTATGTCAGTACTGTTGAGCAATTTAAAGAAATATTTTAGAAATATTTTAGTGTGTGATGTTGATCTCAGAGATGTTGTGTGTATTGCTGTACTGTTTGCAACAGTGGCAGCACTGTTAGTTTATTTTCATATATTGGACTATCGTAGTGTAGGTATTAATTGTTTCCTGTGTTTGTTGCTTTTCATCACAAGCGATCATGACAGTGGAATTGTGGGCCCTCTGATACCTGATGTCAGTGTATCAGCAGCCTCTGATGATGAAAGTGGTCAAACAGAGGCCCAAGAAGGCAGTACAGAGGTTGAATCTGACACTGAGGTTGACATACAGCCATCCCCTGCAATTAAATTGGACACAGCCAGTAGGCCTATGCCTACCCATTCCAGTGAGCACTCAGATATTGGAAAGGTGGAGGGTTTGGCCATTGATCAGGGAAGTGTGGCTAATGCAGCTTCAATACCTGTTAACTCTGGCTGTAGCCAAAGTATGGGTGAGATGTCATGCAGGATGGTTGATGGGGTTCTCAGAGGGAGCCAGCTGTCCCTCCTCAACCTGGTGCAGCTGTCTCATCCCATGCTATTCAATGTATGTTTAGGGCCATCATGGAAGCACTGGCACAGGTGGCACTGACATAGGTGTTCCAGAAAAACCTCAGGGCTGTCATTGTGGCACACCCTGACATGCACGACTGCCTCCACTGTGTTACTGATTCAATGGATCGGATGAATGACACATTGGAACGAGGGGTGTCTGTGATGGACAGAGCTGTGTCTGTCATGGAACAAATACAGCCTGGGGCCTGAAAACTCTTCTTCCTCTTGGCCCAGGCCTATTGGCAGTAGCAGCAGCATTGACTTCAGCCTATAGCACATACAAATGAATTAAAGCAGCAGCAGCCCCTACCATTCTGTCCATGTAGACTCCTTTCCATGGCTGTAATCCAAAAGTTTTGAAATTCCTAAGAAAAAACAGCACAAGAGTCCACACAGTTGATTTATAGGTTCATAGGTTCATACTAGGCTATCTGCCCTGGGGCAATTATAAGCCTAGCCCGATTCTGTATGGCTTACGCCACCCCTTGATTTGAGTATACTGTGCCCTTTTTAAGGTTTAGTTTACTGTGCCTCTAATAGTGACACGGGAGTAATCCCTGGGACAAACCTATGATCCCCCATCCACCTATCGAGATTCTTCTTTAAAAGATTCAGTGAGGTGCTCTGCCTCACATGAACTGGAATTCTATTCTAGAGCGAAGGATGCCTCTGGGTTATGAACCTGTCCCTCCAGCAAGTTCTATTTATTTCTGTGCTGAGGTTCAGGTCCCTCGAGTGTGTGGCTCTAAGGGATTTAGATTTACTGAGGTGGAGCATGTCCATTAATTCTGGATTTAACATAGCTTTGTATGTCAGGCATAGATCGCCTCAAAGTAGGCGGTACGCAACTGAGTAGAGCTGGAGTTTCTTTAACCGAGCAGGATATGGCATCTGTTTGAGACCCTTGATCCTCTTGGTGAGATACTTTTGGGGTCTTTCTAATTGCTGCAGGTGTCGGGTAAGGTACATCCCAAAAGGGGCATTGTATTCTATGATGGGCCTGATGAGGGATGAATAAAGGGGCACGATTACCTCTCTTGATCTAGATGTGAAACCCTGCGTGATGAGGTGGGCTATGTAGAAGGTCTTTCTAACCACTTTGTAAATGTGTTTTTCAAAGGAGAGATTGCTATCAACTTGGGTCCCCAGGTCCCTAATAACTTTCTCTGTACTTAATGGGTTTCTGCCTATGTGGTAATTTGTGGGCACATTATTTTTGCCAAAGGGTATGACTATACATTTTTTGGCATTTAGCTTTAAACTATGGCGCTGGCACCAGTTATCTGTCTCTGTGAGACCTTTTTGAAGGATGTTTGTGTCAGCTGGAGAGTTGATTATGGTGCCCAGTTTGCAGTCGTCTGCAAACTTGGTGAGCCATAGTCCTCCCACGTTTGCCTGTACCTCGGAAAAGTATATACCGAACAAGAGTGGTCCCAGGACAGAACCCTGTGGGATGCCACTTGTGACCGGTTTCGAGTCTGACATGGCTTCAGCAACTCTCACTCTGTGGGTTCTGTCTTTGAGCCAGTTTGCGACCCATCTTGTGACATAGGGGTTTATATTTAAGCTGAATAGCTTATCTATGATGCCCGAGTGGGGTATTGTGTCAAATGCCTTTGCAAGGTCCAGATAGGCTGTCTGGACTACCTTCCCTTCATCTATGGCTTTGGTGACGGTTTCAAAAAGTCAACCAGGATCAAAAGGCAGGATCTGCTCTTGACAAAGCCGAACTGGGTAGGATCTAGTGTCTGTAGGTCCCCAATGTCTTTGTTTATGAGCTCCATGATGATCCTCTCCATAGCCTTGCAGACTAAGCTAGTCAGGCTTATGGGGCGATAGTTTCCAGGGTCCATAGAGGCTCCACCTTTGTGGAGTGGGACCACTGTTGCTGTACGCCATTCTGTGGGCACATATCCTGTAGTGAGGCTGAGATTGTATAGCTGTTTTATTTGAGGGATTAGTTCCTCTTGGAGTTCATGTAGGACGCAACCTGGGACGCCATCTGGTCCCATGGAAGCTGTGTTTTTTTGCTTTGGAGAGGGCAACCTTCAACTGAGCATCAGAGATATTTGGGAGGCAGCCCTAGATACTTGCTCTTTTGGGGGGGAGGGGGGGGGAGAAGTTTGCACTGAACCTGTCTGCCAGGATATTGGCGATGTCTGTGGGTTCAGTGTATTTTTTGTCGTTTAGAATCAACTCAGAAAAAGTCTGGGAGTTGCATCCCAGGTTTCTAACATAACTGAAAAAAGCCTTATGATTGTCTTTGGTGTCCTGTGCAATTTTTCTCTCGAAGCTGGCCTTGGAGGATTTTATGAGGGATTGTAATTTTTTGCTAGTACTGATCAGAGATGCCTTCCCTATTAGGGATTTTGCTCTATCATGTAATAGCTTCCTCCTTCTGTTGTACAGTTTATTTATGGCAGGGGTCCACCAGACTGAACGCCTGCCTTTGGATGATTGGGTCTTGGTTTTGTTTGGGATAGCATGATCCATGCATTCCTGGAGATGTCCGTAGAATGCGTTTATATAGGATTCTGCAGTTTGGGCCGTAGTTTCCACTGACCCTGGGGCCTTGAAGGATTCCACTTTGGTTTTGAGAAGTGAGAAGTTCACTTTTGAGAAGTTTTTCACTGTGGTTTTCTGGACTGGGGGTGTGGTCGGGATGTGGACATCCAGTGAAATTAATTTATGGTCTGATCTTACCAATGAGGGATATACTTCTGGTGTGGAGCATAGAGTCCCCATGTTGGTAATGATCAGGTCTAGTATGTTGTCCCCTCTTTTGGGAGTGGTGACTAGTTGTTCCATAGCATTTGAGTTTATAATTTCCAGGAACCTTTGGGCTAAGGTGCTGAGGCTTGAGTAGTGCTCCCAGTCAATGTTTGGGTAGTTGAAGTCGCCCAATATAATGGTGTTCGGAGAGATCTTCATGTTCTCCAATGTTTTCAGGAAAGCCCAGTGGGATTCCTGACTTTGAGAGGGTGGTCTGTAGGATGCTATAAACTGAAAAGCAGTCTTGCCCACTGTTAGTTGCACATGGATGGTCTCCGATACTTCGTGCAATGCCACTAACCTGGAGGTGTGGATATCCTTGATAAATATGGAAACTCCCCCTCCTTTTGTGGTTCGGTCCAGGTTTTGGGGCCGAAAAGCATGATATGAGGTATTGCCTGGAAGTGCTGGGGTGCTCTCTGGAGCCTTGAACCAGGTTTCTGTCACTGCACAGATATCAATGTTCTCTATACTGAGAGGTTAAGACTTCTGGCGTTTAGCAGCATTACCCTTAGTTTCTTGTTCCTTGTGCTGTCTATGGGGGTGGGTTTGACTTTTGAGCCTTGCCTAAAAAAGGCACTATGGGGGTGGCAAGAGCCTTTGCCAATATCCGAAAGCCCAGTGGTGACAGGTGCAAGCCGTCCCTAGCGAAGCAATGTGGCTTGTCTAGCATGTCATCCCAGGCTGACAGACACTGGATCCCCTTTGAATGACACCAAAATTTTAGCCAATTGTTAAAATCGATCATTTTGTCTTTGTACTGTGGCATCATTCTAGGTGAGGGTAAGATGCTGCTCAAGGTCAGGGTCATACCAGCCTGGGCTACATGATCAGAGAGCTCCTCTATGTCTCTTTTCATGTAGTCCAGGGAGGTACGTCTCAGGTCATTCACACCAGCATGTACAATGACTGAGTCATATTTGTATTTGCTTTGGAGTGACCTGAGTGCTTGCGTTATGTGGCGGATCCTAGCACCCGACAGGCAGCTCACCGTGACCTTCTCTTTATTCAGCCTGGTGTGCGGGACGTCAGTGTGTCTGACAATAGAGTCACCTATTACAAGAGTATCAGGTGTGTTATTCAGCCTTAAGGGCTGTGGCTGCTTGGCACACTGACTTTGTGTTATAGCTTGCTGAATAGCTGAGCTGTATCATTTGATTAGCATGTAATTCAGCTGGTTATGTTGTAATTAGCATGCCATGGTGTTTACCTTGTTTGCATCGGGGTGCTCGCCTCTACATGGGGCTTACTGAATCCAAAACTCACTGTTGCCATGGGCATGTTACAGTGGGATGTTCACACTGTAGAAAATAACCATGTAGGGTTTATTGAATTCCTGCAAATGTCATTACTTTAGCAGAGTTTTATTTTGTTTTACAGCTAGTAAATAAGGATGCTTCTGGTTCTGACAGTAATCCTTACTCATATTACAGATACATGGATGTGTCTCGAAAATCATTTCTTTTGTTTGTATTGAATGAAAGGCTATCAAGCCCTAGTTTGAATAAGGATATCTGCAAGAGTATTGCTCATTTTATTTTTAAGCAAGGAGATAAAAAGTTGTTAAACTCCAGACCATTAACTTTATCAATACAAATTATAAAATATTTAGTAAGATTATTTATAAGTTGTATAAAGTTTTATTACAGAAATTGTATGTTGGTGTATATGGTATACTCAGGATATTTTATTACTGATTACGGAAGTTATACATAGTGCCATACATTGTAATAAAAACACTGCTGTTTTGACTTGTGATATCTGTGAGGCCTTTGATACGTTGTCTCACGATGCCTTATGGTCTGTTCTTCAAGTATATAATTCTAGCCTTAATATGCAGAGAATCTTTTTACATTCATGGATCCAGCCAGTTGTTAATGTTTTTTGAAAAGATATTTTCATTTCCCAAGGTGTTAAGCGGGGTTGCCTTAAAGTGTTTTTTCTCTTTGCTTTAACTGTATCTACCATTTTAGAGACTTGTTAATGTATCTTATGATTTGGCTAGACTGGAGATTGTGAATGTTTATCTTCCTATTTGTATAAATTATGCAGATAACTTTACTCTTTTGTTAACCCGCAGTAGTGGTGCTGCAGTAGCGTTGTCACCTCACAGCAAGACGTTGTCGCTTTCGATTCTCAGAGCGTCTTCTGTGTGGAGGCGTGCATGAATGGGTGTGCCTTCATTGAAGGTTGTGCGTCAGGGCTGGTAACTCGGCATGTAAAAATCCTCTACCAAACATTAGCAGACCGGAGTTCCACTGTGGCAACCCCTAACCGAGATAAGCCGAATAACACAACAACTTACTCTTTTGTTAAATTCTTTCTCTTGGGTTTCTGTTGTGTTTTGGGATCTAGTGTGTTTATGTAGTAAGGTAATCATCTGTAGAACAATCATGCTAACAAGATGAAATGCATCAGGATAATCCAAGAAGAAATGCATATTATTATGATTAAGCACTTTCAGCTGTTACAACTTGGCATGGTTGTTCTATTTCTTGGTTAGTGGTTAACACTGAGCTGTGGAACAAACATTTGCTGCTTTTCTAGTAGCCATTTGTATTCTATATCCACAGATACTATTTGCATCTTGAGTATTTTATTTGTGAGGGAATGTCATTACGTACTTTGTTGGAGTAATTTTCTTCTGACTGTTTCTGCTACTTTGAATAAGTGGAAAGTTTGTAGATAATTATTTAGGATAAATATTTATATTCTATACTCCTTTGTTTTAAGTAAATTGAGTTATTAAGGTGTTGTAGTTCGATTTCCTAAATTAAAGGAAAAAGTTATTTCGAAATATCTTTATTTTGGGTAGCATTTTAAATCCAGTAAAATATAATGTTTTTTATTATTCTCTGGAAGATGATGGATCAAATCCAACAGTTTATTTACATTCTTTGGATTTATACTGTATTTTGTATAAAGTGAGGCATAAGGATACTGATTTTGTAGGTAATGTCTTTTGAAAAAAAACATCAGTCTTGGTGAGATGGTGTTATTGTACATAAAAGAAAATTAAGTAGTGATTATATTTTCCCAGAATATGGGGATAAGATGGTTTGTTGGAAATTGCTTTTAACTTTAGATCTCTTAGTGAGAAAATTATAGTATGAATCTGTCATGCATACTTGTTATTATGAATATCTATGGAAACATCAGGTGAACATCAAGTCTTTGGGGAGATGACTAAGATTTATGTCTGTATTTGACATCCAAGATTTTTTAAGGGTATTTTTTTTAGGTAAATTACCCGTGAAAGGTCGTATGAAGTATACAATCCATTCTCAGAGGTTATGTGCTGTATTTCCTGTTGAAGAAGCAATAGATCACACTCTTGTTTTATGTCCAAAAGTAAAAGATTTTTGGAGAAAACTATATACTATATTATGATGCATCTTAAGGCCATTATGTTTATTACCTTTAATGCATAAGTATCACTCTTCCTCATTAAAGTTATGTCAAGATTTTAATGATCATATTATAGTTAGTGCTATTTTTTAAACAACTTTTTAAATTTTAAAACAAAGATTGTACAAACTGATTTAAAGATAAATAGAACAAAAATATAACTATTTATATATGTCCAGAACAAAATCAAACACAGAAAACTAACTCATTAAAATTTATCAAGTAAATCACTTAATTCTGACCAAAATCTAAACTGTTGAGTAATATTCGACATTCTCATTTTAGCAGTTGACAGTTATTTTTTTACAGACATCTTTTGTTAAATTAATTAATTCAGTGAATTCTTTTTAACTATTTTTCTTGCTATTGCTAAAATGGAAAGGACAGGCACCTGGACCCTAGGAACAGAATCCGGAACTATGATACAATTATCTGTCCACAAAGCTTGGGCAACATTTCTAAATTCAACCCAAAAAGCAGTTACTAGTTTACAATTCAATATCATATGAAGCTAATCTGTGATAGAGATTTCATTACACCTCCAACAATTAATTTTCCCATAGTTATATATTAAAGCCACTATGTTGAGTTAAAAAAGCTTTGTGAAGAAATTTCCATGTATACATTTTCTAATAGGGAGAAGTAGATTTTCTAGCAGATTTAAGAATTATCATTTATCTACATCAGAATAGGCCTTTTCATTCATCTTAGCTGAGTAATTCCAAAATAATGAATTTGTGAAAACATACTCTTTTCTTATTTTATAAATTATTGATTTATATGATTCATTCTTATTTGAGTTACTATTGATTCTGAAAAACCCTCAAGTATCTTTGGAATATGTTTTATTTGAAAAACCATGGAGATTTTGATTTTATCATGAATATATTTTTTACAAGATTGTATAGTCAACCAATTATTATTTTCTAAACAATGTCTTGCAAGAAGATAATATCTATTATGTGATTTATTTCTGATTAAGAGTTGATGGCAAAAGATTAAATTTGCATCTCTAAGGGCTAGCATTTTGTTAATATAAAAGTTCCCAAACAACCAGCAGTATTTGATATAGGGAACAATAAAACAATAAATCTCTAACTATATAATTAGAATTCATGAATCTTTTAACATTTATAAGGATGTAATCAGTGAAGTGAGAGGAATATTTTTTTTCACAATAGTCTTTCAAGATAAAGTAAAATGTATTAATTCCAAATTTAGAGAAAGATTCTACAACATAGCTGTTATTTATTAATCTTTCATGAATGGATTTCCAAGTGGATTGGTAAGATGAATTCAACCATAGAGATATTACATTGAGATTTATGGATTTGGTATATAATTCAACATCTGGAAAACTTAATCTACCTTCTTGCCAACTTTTAGCACGCCAGTCAAAGGATATTCTTGGTTTATTAGGGAATCAGAGAAAATTAAAAAGAGTACAGTTTAATTTATTAAATATTTTTTTTAGGAGGAAGAATAATTAGTGATTGTAGATAGAAAAGTATTTTGGTAGGGTTATCATTTTTATTAAAGTAAGTATCTTCCCTTTAAAAAAAATAGTTTCAATTAATAATTTTAGTAACAGTGTCTATTACTATAATTTACTGCTACTGAGTATTTTACAGTATATTTAATTATAATTCTAAGACAATTAATTTGAAAATTGTCCTAAATAAAATTCTTATAGTTTCTTAAATAATTATTAATATTTTTGTTAATAAGTAAAGTTTCTGTTTTAGCAGGGTTAAATATTAAACCTAACACTTTCAAAGTAGTAGACTTAGTTAAATTTTCTATTGAAGCTTCAACATTACTACTTGATATTAAAATGTCATCTGAAAATAACTGAATTTTACAGAAGTAGCTTTCATCTATCGAGAATCCCTGAATTTTGCTATTAGATCTAATAAAGTTTGTGAAAGGTTCAATTGCTAGAGCAAATAATAGAGGTGATAAGGGACAATCCTGTTTTTGCACCATTTAATGTTTTGAAATAGCTGGAAAGGAAAATGCCACTTTTAATAAAAGAGACTGAATTGCTGTATAGAATAGTTATAAGATTTATAAAATCTAGGGAAAATTCATATTGTTTAAGTGCTTTGAACAAATAATTCCAACTAATAGAATCAAAAGCCTTATTTAAATCTAGAGTTATTATAGTTAGTTCTTTTTGTTTTTATTAGACATAACTATTAAAGTATTAAACCTATCTATGTTACCCTGAACTTTTCTATTTACTATAAAACCAATATGATCATTTATTAATCCTGGTATAATACGGTTCAATCTTTTTGCAAGAATACAGAAATATTTTATAATCGACATTTAATAGTGAAATAGGAATAGTAAGAACAAAATAAGTTATTTGGTTTCAAGATAGGAGATGTCAGGGAATGTTTCTGGGGGGTGTTGACATACGTTTAACTTGTTCAAAAACTTTTAATAGGATATTTAAAATATTCTCTGGGAATAATTTGTATAATTCTGGGATTGTACCAGCAACACCAGGGGTTTTATTTGGTTTAAGATGACTAATTTGATCTTTTAACTCTTTAAAGAGAAATACTTACCAATATTGGATTGTTGTTCTTTGGTTAATTTAAACCTTATATTCTCTTTCAAAATGTCACTGGTTACGTTGCTGATTTCTATGTCTGTCTCTTTGTTATTAATATCTCCTAAAGCATTGTAGTGCATCTTTTAAATCAGTCACTTTTTATTTTATCACATTTTTTTAATTATTATATGATTAGTATTTTATTTTTTTCTTAGATCTAAACCTGTGTAACCTTTTTGGGTTTATTGAGTAAGTTTGTAATTTTAATTTTTCCAGATTTATTGATATTATATGGTGAAGTACATCAGGATATTCCTGATTTAATATTGTCAACTCAGTATTTGCTGATATGTCATAAGGTTTAAAATCGGATTTCAATTTATCTACATTAGACTGCAAAGAGATCAACTCCTTATCCCACTCTTTTTTTACATATGTACCAAATTTTAATTCTTCCATATAGATAAGATTTTAAATAATCCCAGATAATTACTTCTGAAACTTCTCCACTATTATTAATTTCAATGTACTGATTTATTTCTTTTAGACACCATTCCTTATAGTATTTTAATTTTACTATACAAGCAGGGATTCTCTGACAGTAAATCAAATTACCTGGCTTTAACATTGATGTAAATGTAATAGCATTGTGGTCAGGTAAAAGACATGAAATTATCAATACATCTACAATTTTAGTGAATAAACTGCTAGAAGTAAAAACGTTATGTTTCCCTGGGTGTCAAATCTATAAGAATAATGAGTAAAGTTAAGAGAGTTAGTTGATTTACTATCATAGGCATCTCTCAAATGTTGAGAATTAATAAAATGATTAATAAATGAATTAATAAAATAAGTGTTTAGCTACTGAGGATAGCTTAGGAACCTTGTCAGTAGTTGTGCCACACTAGAAAGACTACAGTTAAAATCTGCAATAATCAATTCACCTTTTGTATATAAGGATGTAATAGCCAAATATTTCTTAGCAACTTTGACTCCAATTTCAGACATCCAGTAAGAATTCACAAAAGTATAAGATTTTTTGCCAATTTCTACCACTGCTAAATAGAACATGCCATTTTTATCTGAATATGTATTTAATGTTTTAGGCATAGGTAATGAATTTCTCTAAAGAATAAAAATGTTTCTCAAACTGATTAAAATGGGAAATAATAAGAGTGAATATTTTTTTAATGTTAATCTAACTACATCTTCAGATAAATGCTTTTCTTGTAAGAAAATTATGTGAGCTGTATGTAGTTTTAAATATTTGTTTAAGCTACTACTCTTCAATAGATTATTAAGTCCATTAATATTTACTGACAGAAATTATATGTCGACATTCATAAGAACATGTAAATGCACTGATTTAAGATGATTTAGCTTAAAATATAATAACCAAGTACTAATAATGATTGTTGTTATGGACAGATACAAAAAAAAGTAAAATTTCATACTTGTATACATTCAAACCTCCCATCATGGAAAAAAATTCCCTGATTTGATGATGTAATCATACAAATCACACCTTAACCAAACCATCCCAATATCACCAAGTTACTACTTCTTAATTTAAAACAATATTGTTAATTATAACTATTTAGAGCACACTCAAGTCATGTTAAAAGGAAACAAACAAAATAAAGTATTAATTTGAGAAGTACTAATATTTAAGATCATGGAAATACATACAGTTGGGAATTTTAATAATAAAGAATGATATAATGTATTTCTGGATATATGAAAAATATCCTATAAATAGTTAATTTCAAATTTCTCTATTTGATAAAGACATTTTATACAGTGATTTCTTCTAATTAATCCTACTATAGAAAAGACTAAAAATAGCCTAGTATTTATATGGAGGAAATAAAACTGATAATAGGTTCATAGGTGGGTACTAGGCTATCTGCCCGAAGGCATTTATAAGCCTAGCCAGAATGTGTTGGCTTTCACCATCCCCTTAGATTAGTTCCCTGTGCCACT
Organism: Protopterus annectens; assembly: GCF_019279795.1. Taxonomy (NCBI): domain Eukaryota; kingdom Metazoa; phylum Chordata; order Ceratodontiformes; family Protopteridae; genus Protopterus; species Protopterus annectens. Next base: position 84,552,800 of record NC_056749.1, read on the forward strand.
GTCCAGCAGAGCCACTAAAGTGAACCCCGAGGTAAACATTCTGTTTCCCATCCACTCGTCAAGGTTTATTTTGAAGAGTGTTAGCAAGGAGCTCTGCCTAATGGAGACTGGGATCTTGTTCCAAACCATGGAAAGTCTCTGGGACAGGAATCTATCCCTCCAGCACATCCTATTTATTGTTGTGGTGAGGTATAGATCCCTGGAGCATGTGGCTCGAGGGGATAAGGTTTTCTTTAGGTGGAGCATGTCCATCAGTTCTGGGTTGGACATGGCCTTGTATGTCAGGCAGAGATCACCCCTGAGTAGGCGGTATGCAACCGAGTACAACTGGAGTTTCTTCAGTCGAGCTGCATAGGGCATCTGTTTGAGGCCATTGATGCTCTTGGTGAGGTACTTCTGTGGTCTTTCCAGCTGTTGCAGGTGTCTTGTAAGGTACATCCCAAATGGGGCATTGTACTCTAAGATGGGTCTGATGACTGATGAGTACAGGGGCACAATGACCTCTTTTGATCTGGATGTGAACCATTTTGTTATTAGGTGGGCCACATAGAAAGATTTTATAACCACTTTGGCAATGTGATTATCAAAGGTGAGATTACTATCTACTTGGGTCCCCAGATCCCTTATTATGTCTTCCGTATTTAAGGGACTACCACCTATGTGGTAGTTTGTGGGTACCTTGTTTTTTCCAAAGGGGATAACTATGCACTTTTTGGCATTTAGCTTGAGGCCATGATTTTGACACCAGGTATCCGTCTCAGTGAGACCCTTTTGGAGGATGTCTGTGTCAGCCGGAGAGTCAATTATATCCCCTAGTTTGCAGTCATCTGTGAACTTGGTCAGCCACAGTCCTCCTGTGCTTGCCTGTACCTCTGAGAAGTATATGCCTAACAGGAGGGGGTCCTAGGACTGAGCCCTGGGGAACACCACTTGTAACCCGTTTAGAGATGGACCTAGCTCCTGCAACTCTCACCATGTGGGTTCTGTCCATGAGCCAGTTGGCAATCCATGTTGTGACGTAGGGGTTTATGTTCAGGCTGGTGAGCTTGCCAATAATACCAGAATGGTGAATGGTGTTGAAGGCCTTAGTGAGGTCTAGGTAGGCTGTGTGTACCACCTTTCCCTCGTCTATAGCCTTGGTAACTGTCTCAAAGAAGTCCACCAGGTTTAGGAGGCATGATCTGCCCTTAACAAAGCCAAACTGGGTAGGGTCCAGTGTTTGGAGGTTCCCAATGTCTCTGTTAATGAGTTCCATGATGATGTGCTCCATAGCCTTGTAGACCACGCTAGTCAGGCTAGTTCTCAGGGTCTGTTATGGCTCCGCCTTTGTGGAGCAGAATAACCGTTGCTGTGCGCCACTCTATGGGTATGTAGCCTGTGGAGAGGCTGAGTTTGAACAGTGTGTTTAGATGAGGGGTTAGTTTGCCTTTGAGCTCATGTAAGATGCAGCCTGGGACACCGTCCGGTCCCATTGATGCTGATTTTTTGGCTTTGGAGTGGGCTGTTTTAACCTGAGTGTCTGTGATTTCAGGGACTCTACATTCTTCTGGTATGGTTATAGGCCCTTTTGGGGGTGAGAGGAGCTATTACTGACATCATAACACCAATACATATCAAGATCACGTATCATAACACTTTTAAAACTCATTTAATAACTTGCATGAAAAGGTGAAAGTAATAGTCAGAATATGGCAGTATAATTAAAAGGTGCTACAACTTTAAATTACATAATTGTGCATATTGTATGTGCTTATATATGCATAATATATTTACATGGATGTGCATACATATAACTGTGTGTATGTGTAAATTATGAGTAATGCTTGATATATATATATATATATATATATATATATATATATATATATATATATATAAAGGTTAAGAGAGTGAATATGTTCTACGTATCTTTGCATGAGAGTAAATATACAAATGAGTGTTTTTAAGTGAATGTTTGTTTGTATTATGAATGTATGTATGTTACTATCAATGCCTGTAGTACTTGGAATATACATTTAATATCTAACTTTTATACAGGAAGCATTATTTTATGATTACATTTTAAGTATCTTGTACTTACAAATTTGCTTATAATACTTTTCATTGCCATATTCTGAAATGTGGGGATCACGTTTTTGTATTCATCATACCAATGGAAGATGAAAAATGCTTGAAATGATTTAAAAGTCAGTTTAGTATAAAATAAAATTACATATTTCACTAACAAATGCAGAACATTTCGAAGAGTTAAATCTGCTCATTAATATTATTACCTCTGAGTAATTAAGGTAACAGATGTTGACCAGATTGAGGTGCTTTAAGCATATTCACCTATAAACTGTTTCTTATAGCACAGAAGTCTGCTTATATTAAATTACAAGTACAGTAATGTATATAAATAGTGTTATAAGCAAATTAATGTCTAATTAGAAGTCAAATAAATACATTTCTCTCACAGGAAGTTTATAATCACTCTCACAGGAAGTTTATAATCACTGTTAATAGTTTCCAGTCAAATGTCTGTAAAAATCATTTTATATAAAAACAATTATATAGCAACCAGTGTGCAGAGGTGTGAACCATGCTTCCTGCATGTGTGTTTTCATTTGCATTTTAGTAATGAAGAGTTTCCCTGTATTTAACCTTACAGTTTTGTTGCATTGCACAGCTCTTTTGGGCATCACATCACGTGTTAGATTTCACAACTGCATTTCAAGGAAAGCATTGTGACAACTGTATCCTTAAGTAATACCAAAAGGTTATGAGGGTATTCATTTTCTATAGGCAGTTGGTTATACCTTGTGTAAATACATCTGAAGACCCCTTACTTATGAATAGACAAGCGTGGTCTGAGTAATTGTGTATTTCAGTTTGAGTGTATTTTTTTGTGGATGCCCTTGTGTATATAAAACTGCAATGTAGCATCATTTACTTAAGTATGGATGCGTAATCTGTATCTTTAATACACTACCAGATGTTATGTCATTCTCTCTTTACTATGCTATCAGCTTCATTCATGCTATGTATTTGTAAGTATGCTGTATTCCACCAACAGTTTTGATGCTTAACAGTCTCTTTGTATTATATCTTATGTCTTACATTATCTGTGGATCACCCATGGTCTGTGTGTTTATATATTTTTTTATGAGATTAAACCTATAGGTGTGCCACTGTCTGTTGCAAGAAGCAGATCAGTTATTTTATGCATTAGAGCTTATTTATTGAAACTATCTATTCTTGTGAAGACTCTATTCCAAGGGAGCCCAGGTAGAAAATACCAGGTAGGCCTTGAACAATGCAAGAGTTATAAAATGTCAGAAATATAATACATAGTTAGCAAAGAAGTTAATGGTTTGTACTAGCATAACTGAAATATAGATATGAAACAATATATTAGGGCAGTGACAATAATGCATCAGTTAAGGAAAGTAAACCTTTTAGAATATCAGGACTCACAATGCCAAGCCCTGAAATCTTTAGACTGAATAATCAAAACTCTAGTCTGACAGTGTGCAAATATGTGTATGTACAACACAACAGGTAGCATGTTACAGAAGCAGATAAACTGTAGAGGCAGAATTATTCTGCATAGCAGTGACTATCTAATTAATTATTATTAAAGTTATGTTAGTTTTTTCAATTTCTTTGATGACACATTAAAATCAGTAATATTGTTTTAAACAAGCATTTTCATCACAGAAAATTCCATATTTCTCTGTACTGTGATGATCTGCTGCATAAGAATATTATATTTACACTGTACCTATATAAAGGATACAACTTTCACTGAACTATAATTAGGGTGAAGACAAGATGTCACTAAACAGAGATTAGTACCAGGTGTCTTTATGCCTTCAGATATCTTCTTTTTTCTTCCCACTTTATTTTTCTGTCATTTTCTTCTTTTTATTACTCCACTTTTTTAAAGATGAGCATAAAAACTACATGGATATGTTTTAAAATTAATTAGATTCATTTTAAATCTTCTATTTTTGTGTTTCTGATGCTCGTTTTAACATTTTAAAAGTTCACTTCCTGTAAATGAGGGTTAAAGTTCAAAATGCATTTCCTGCAGCACTGGCACCTTGAAAATAGAATATACACTGTTATAAGATAGAAAACAGCTTGAAGTATGTGAAAAAAAAAAACATTCTAAATACATTTAACTAACACTAGGCAGGAAAAGGGACCGGAAGGAAGCAGTTACTGTATAAAAAAAAAAAAAAAAAGTCAGTCTCTAATTCTTTGAATAAGAGCCCAGGTAATGAACAAACACCGCACAAATTAAACATATTGAAAGAAAATGAAGTAATGTATATAAATGATTTTCATGTAGCCAAAACCACTCAACACAAACCTACTGCAGATACATAAAGCAAATCATATACAACCACATTCACCAGATAGAATAACCAAAAAAAAAAAAAAAAAAAAAAAACAGATTACTTGAAATTATGCATAGAAAGTATACATAAATTAAGTGGATTAGTTATAGTTAAACATGTTAATATAACCCCCCACATAAACACTAGCCTGTTTCAGAGGATTTAAATAAAATAATAGAGAGACTTATAAGTAACATTAATATTATTATATATACACACTATCTCAGATACTGTCAATACACACCCCCATGACATACACACTATGTTTGAAAATAATGTTAGAGAAAATTGAAATAAAATAAAGGGACTTGTAAGTAATAGTAATAATAACATATATATACTATTTCAGATACAACAGGAAAGGTATTATGATAAAATATAATTTTTGTTTGTTTTACATTGTATTTGATGATGAACTGTAATAGATGACAAAATTGAATACCTGTAAAAAAAAAAACTATTTAGGCCAACAGAAAATGAGCACATTACTTTTCTTTCATTGTTTACTAATTTTGTCAAACACCAACCGTTTCTTGTTGCTTGTCTCTTTAAGATGAGAAGAGTCCAGTCCATATTTTCTGATTGATCAAAATGTTTCTTTTTCTGAGAAAAGTCCATTGCATTTTCTATAGAAGTAACAGTTTTCCAACCTCCTGGTAAAAGTTTCTAATTCTGGATGGAAAATTAGTTTAACTTAATGTTTAGCTTCATTAAGTATTTTATGATTGGAATACATTTTGGTCATAACAGATGTAGTATAGTCATTGTCAGACCTGCTAGTGCTGTTATTTATTTTTATCCCAGAATTAGCCCAAGCAGTCTTCAGTACCAGGTCCTTATCTTGGCTGGAGAGAAATTTTACAACCGATCTGGGGACTGGAGGATTTTTCTTCAAAGTAGTGATCAAAAGAGATTTATCTCAATACCAAAGGAGAGAGCTTCTGGTACATTTAGAATGTTAGGCATCCAGTCAGTCAAAAACTGTAATATACTGTCTCCTCCTTCCTTTTCTGGTATTTCATATATCTTATTATTATTTCTTCTAGATCTATTGTCTAGGTCCTCTAGTTTTTCCACAAGCAAAGTATTTTGTTTTAACAGGAATTATGTGTGATTCTCACTCTCTGCCATTCTGCTATCCAGGTCATTTAATGTGTTTTCTATTCTTGAGATCTGAACAGATTGTTGTTTTATAATTTCTTTTAACATTTCTGTTTGTTTCTTGGAATCTTTTTTTATATTGTCCATTTTGATCTCAAGTTTATAAAATGTAATAAAAAGCTCCTAGATACTGCCCATTACAGACTGTAGGTCCTTTTCCTCGGAGTTATCTTGAGAGTTTACTTATGAGTGTCTGTCACAACAGTCAATAAAACTTCTGACAGGAAAAAATCAAAGAAAAGCCATAAAATTAGATTTTTCTTTCAAATAGTTCTCCAAGTTTGTTTAAAATACTCAAAATATATAAGATAATACGTTTTTGTTATTTTGTATAATGAAATCCTGTCGGAAAAAAGAAAATAAATCATATCTAAGACTTTGTGCTGTTAGGTGTTTGCTACCTTGGCTGTGCTATGTATTTTTATGGTGGCAAGATGTGATTGTTATATAATACTTTGTGGGATCGTGAACTTATTTTAAAAGAAATTATGGAAATAGCTTTGACAAAATGGATGGGGTAATGCAGTTTCACTGTTGTACTGTTTATTGATTATTTTTCTTGTATAATGTTTCTAATAATGTCTGATTTGTCTTTTTCTATTATAAATACATTTATATGTGTAATATACAAATGAAGATTTTTCTCTTTTCAATAGGTGCAGTGGGATCTTTTACAACTAAGTGAGCTGCCACTAACTTAAGAAGATGGGACCTTAGTTTAATACCTCATCTGAAGGTTGTTACAGAAATGCAGCACCCCCTTCTTCCAGCAATCCAACTATCTGCTGTAGGACTAGAACCCACAGCCTCCTGAGCCAGTGGTGAGTCTACTATCTGTTGCACCACTGACATTACAGTTCAGTTTCTCTAGTAACAGAAACAAAAATTGTCTATCAACCATATCAAATGGCTTAGGTATATCTAGTGATTATTACGCTGGGACATCTTTAAGAAGCTGCATGTTTGCCTGATAAACTACAGTGGATTATAAAATCTGATTTGCATAGCCATTTTCCCAACTGAGATAAACTTATATTGTGTGGGCTAGATCATGAGTAAGAAAAGGGAGACTGTAATTGTTAACTGCTTTTACACAAATATTGTAGTCAACATTAAGGCTACTGGGCAACACATTCTGATGAACTGTGTATCTTTTCAGTTTTTAATGGCATAACTATTTTGCTAAAATTTGAGTCCACAATAGCATCTGATCCTATTAAATAATGAATCAAATCCTTGAAATGAGGAACTACTGAGAATGAAAACTTCTTACAAAATTTGTCAGGGAGGTAGTGAGTCAGGCTTTGGGGGTTTGTTGCTGGCTAAAACACTTACACAATTCCTCCCTATTAATCTTCTAAAACATGCACACTGATTGGCCAGCCCAACCAGTGTGCCCATTGCAAATCCCACAGTATACCAACGGAGAAAGGTCTTGTTGTCTGGACTTTTTTCCGTTGGTATAAACTGCCCCCAAACCTTTTTTTTTTTTTTTTTTTTTACAATAAAAAAAAAAAGGAGAGGAAACGGAGACTTTCTTTTCTCTCTTGCTTCTGTTTTAAAGCCTTGATGTACTGGGTATGCGTGGGAATGCAAGTCCCAAACGCATGCGCAGTATAGCAAAATGCAGAAGCAGTATACCACAACCAGCGGAAGAACAACAATCCACCATTATACAAAGACATTATTTAAGAAAAGTATTTTTTTTCTTAAATAATGTCATTGTATAATAGCAATAACAGACTCCGTGGTTGTAGTATATTGAAGATTTACCCATGGTTGCCTTTGTTTAATCACTCGGGCTTCGCCCTCATGATTAAACCACACCAACTTTGGGTAAATCTTCAATATATCACACCACGTCGTCGGTTATTGCTTAAATAGCTTGACATTTACTGTTATCAATATGCTTTAGTGTAAAACCAATATTTCTGTACAGAGATTGGTATAGAATCTAGAATTTCTTTTCTATCCTTTCATTACCTACCTTGTCATTCATTTGAGTAAAGAATCTACAGAATCTTGTTATACTGAGATATTCTTTAGCATGAGTCATATAACCAAAATTTTCCCTTCTTGTTCTGCCCAAAAATATACATTTTCCTAAAAACTCTGTTTGACTGAATTTAGTGTTCTCTTAAAAGGTTTGTTTAACCTGGTTAATAAGACCAACATTTTTATCATAATTCACTTTAAATTGTTTCCTGAGAATCTAAACAAATTTAAAAAATGTCTTCCTAGCAAACCGTTTAGTGAAAATGACAAGAAAGACCTAGCCAAGCAAATGTTTTTAATATGTAACACAAAATCTCCAGTGGTGGTGACCCATGGAATATATGGAAATGACCCCTTATGGACATAACGGTGTTGCAGCTACATGGCTTTTTACTTTTTTAAAACATTACTGGTGCATTCAGGCCAATAAAACCCACCACCACTAGCTGCTCACATGCTGTTTTCACCCTTTTTCTGAGTTTATCAGTACAGCATAAATGGAATGCTTGGTCTGATGAACATTAACATTAGAATGGCTGCTGAATATCCCATATAACTAAATCAAAGGGTCAAAAGGACAAACCATTTAGTAAAATAATTACAAGAAAGACCCATCTAAGGCAGAGTCTTTATTCAGTAGAATGCATTGAACCACCCATAGTGTAAAAGTCTTAAAAAAAAAAAAAAAAAAAAAAAAGTCTTGGTATTTACTATGGAAAGTTTTTTCCCCACTATTGAATCACCTGGAGCCAGCCATATTTACTCCCAATCACACGTGCAGAAAAGCAGAAGACAATCTGGTGAAGAAGATTTGGGACAGACAAGAAGAAGGCAAAAGGAAACAAGGGTGTCCGGCAAAGAGGTGGATAGACTGCAACCTGCGACAGTCAGGCATGGGTGTCAAAGAAGTCAGGAGAGTGGCACTGAATAAAGAGAGATGGCAATGGATTGACATGACACTCAGACCCCATTTAGAAGGGAAAAAGAGGGTTGATTATGATGATGAGGTTTTCCCCAGTGAAGATGCAACTACACAGAAAAATTCCATAAACTGTGTACCATATGAAGTTGCTAGAATTTGCATCTTCTTGGATTTGTAGCTGGAATACATGTACTCTGCTGATATTTATTCACTCCTATTTTAAATTAACTTTTCCTTAAACAGTTGTGCTCATCCTGTGTCTCCTTCTGATGAACTGTATTGGCCTATGTTTACTCTTCTGTCACTTCCTTGGTATCGTAACATTTTTGGACTTTTATTTGCAGAATACTCACTCCCTGAACTGTCAGTTCTTGTCTTCTTGCATCTGTTTAATTTAAGCAGTTAATATTTTGACTACGTAATGCATTCTCTGTGTATTTGAAAATACTTAACTTATACCACACTCTCCCATTTCTTCTCAAGGAGACTGAAGCTGAATGCTTATTCATATCTAAATGTAAAACAAATAACTTTGCATAAAGCTGTAAGCACCACTATAGCTATGGTGGCTACCTCAGGAATGACCACTATGGGACATGGCACATGGTAGACAACAGCCATTAGGTACCTTCCTACTAGTAGTGAAGTAATTCAGTGCTTTGACATCCTGGTCAATCTGCTTATAAAATATGCATTACCTCTCGGGCAGCCCTCTCTCCAGCCTCGACAGCTCCATCCATGTAGCCACTCCATTTTGTGGCCGTTTCTGTGCCAGCAAAGTATAACCTTCCAAATGGCTCTCGTAGAACTCTGCACAGGAATAAAATAAAATGAAGTTAGGAATGGCAGAGTGGAGTATAATAATTTCTGCTGTAAATAACACCCATATCTAAAAGAAAAAAGGCAAACATATAGCATTTAAGAAGCATTTAAGAAACAATGATACAGGCAATTGTTACTTAAAAATGTAGGTCATAATGTATGGCATATGAAGGCTGAATTCAGCTGTCCCCAACTTTTGGGTGTTTTTCATCATAATCTGAATGAGACTAAATAGAAAGAATAATATAAACAAGTCCTTTCTGGATGTGTATAAAGTTGCATTAAGGACAGCTTACATAAAAATGTACCCCTTTCTTTCCTAATAAGATTCAATCTCTTGTAGTTCAGAGCCAGGATTAGGCCATGCCCTGTCTACCTATGAAACAGGTGAATGATATACAAAATGGTCCTATAAGATACTTAGGAACAGTCATACTCTTAACTATATACCATTTCTCTTTTACCTTATTAAAGCTTACTTTTTCAGGCTACTTGGTGACGAGGCCTGAGTGACACAGTGGCGTGATATTACTAAGTATTAATCTCCTCCATGACAGTGGCTTTGGATGTACTTTAATACCAATTTTTGACAGAACCTGGATTCGTTCAGAAGAAGAGTGCACAAATTTGAACCACCAATGGAATTTAGTCCTGAGACTGTCCTGCTATCTCTTACTCATATGTACATCCAACTTATATCCAACCATGGCATCTTTGAGTATCTCCCAACTCTAATATTTAGCATCCTAAAAGCAGAAATAAATTCAATGAAGCATGTATGTGCAAGTGCATTTGTGTGTTCACAACGTATGTGCATGTTTGCATGTGTGCCTGTGTGTATATGCATGCATATGTGTGCACAATTGCATATATGCCTGCATATGTATGTGTGCATGCATATGTGTGTATATGACTGCGTCTCCACACATTCCTGCATATGTGTGTGCATGTGTAAATGTATACGTATGCATATGACTGCGTGTGTGCATACATTCCTGCAAAAGTATGTGTGCATGCATATGTGTGCATGACTGTGTGCGTAAATGCTTGCATATGTATGAGGGTGATTAAATGTATAAATAAACCAAACAGGAAACACCGCTGTGGCTACTACTTGTTTATTCCACATCACATTCTGGTACCTCGGCTCCATCAGCCTTCTAAGGAATAACTTTATACCATTTAGTAGCATTTTTATATCCCCTCGATTAAAGCGATAATTGGTTAAATACATTCAATACATTCTAATTTCAACATCTACTACCCAAACCTTAATTAAATGTATAGCCAGCTTACTGTCATGCAACCATAAAGGGAAATCATAACTGAACCTTGCATCCTGTAGCTATTCTGCACTTAGAAAAAAACTTATGCAAAACAAACTGTATAAAATCCACAACTGATTTTAAGTGAAGTTGTGAAATGTGAAAAACTGTAAAAGATATAATTGTTGTACTATGTATATGTGGGAATAAGTAAAATGTAAAAAACTGTAAAAGATATAATTGTTGTACTGTGTATATGTGGGAATAAGTAAAATGTAAAAAACTGTAAAAGATATAATTGTTGTACTGTGTATATGTGGGAATAAGTAAAATGTAAAAAAAACTAGAGAAACTGAATTTTTTTCTGTGGGAAAGACAGCAGAGCAAAAGTGAAACTGTTTGCAGAGACCCATCAACACATACACACACACACACACACACACACACACGCACACATGCACATTAGCAGGGTGTTGTCAGCTACTTCCTGACTATTAATGTAGTACTACACATAGCTCTGAATTTTCCAGAAAAAAGCTGTATGGATTTAAATTTGATACTACAGGAAAAAGGCAGGACTTTTTGATCTAAACAGGGAGACACGGTATTTCTGGCAAAGAGGACTGTGGTATCATATCTCTTAAAGTTGTCTTATTCCAAGATATCACTCCAGAGTAGTCACAACCATCTGATTGCCTTCAGAAAAGGAAAGGTTGTGCACACTGTTAGCTGGCTATATATCAATGACCGCTGGGCATTGCAGGTATATTGGTTATGCTTCAGAATATTTAATTATTTTAGTACTCTGCTGGCTTGTCCTGCTAGCCTTCCTTGGTCATACACCTGTCTATTTCTACCACTAGATTGTTGACATTCTATTAAAACTTTGATTGTAATGACATTTACAGTTTGGTTGCCTTTTCTATTTGCATCCTTCTTTCTTGTAAAGCCTACTGGAGTCCTTTTTTAGGGATTTAGTAAAGCAATTTCACCAGTTTGTGTTTGCCCATCTGATGTGAATTTCTGTGACAGGGTAAACGTTTCATAACATCTGAACTTAATGGTTCTCTGTTGCTATTATGAATGGAAGAAGGCATCTCATTGTGACTGTTCCATGAGTAAAAGGAGAAACTATTTTGATCATACCAACTGTGTTCCATTTTAGAGCAGTTTCAGTGTCACATTGTACAGAATGTGCAAACAAACCTTTTAATGTAACTCATGTTTGCAGTACTGGCATAATTCAACATGCTTTTTCAGAAAATTCAAGCTGTGGATATACTACTATGTTACCATATTTCAAACCTGTGTCTCTTGCCTTTGATGTTAGTTTTAATCTTTTCAACCGGAGTTATAAGACTTTTTGCTGCTGATGCCCCCCCCCCCCATCCCATCCATCACAAAAACGGAAAGAAGTACACTATGCTCACTTTTTCATATTCTAAAAACTCTTGGGTGTTTCAGCATAGCGCCAAGGCTGCTCAGCTTGTGGATTTTACTTAGAAATAGCTTCCTACATGGTGCGTAACTAAATGACTTTGCAACTGATAATGATATTTCAAAGGAAAGAGACATTTATTTGAAATTTTATTATGGAAAACGTATTGTTTCTCTGTGTTATTGTGCACAAAAATGTACTACAAATTTCAGATTTGTGACATATTATGGGAATGCAAGTCAATTCTCTATAGATCACATTCTCTTCATTGAATGCATACATCAAAAGCCTTACACAGGATGCAGCCATAAAACTGCTTACACTAAATTGCCACACACATCATTAAGCAATAATAATAATAATAATAATAATAATCATAATAGGTCTACATATGAAACCAATTTAGAAAAAAATTTGAAAGATAAAGGAGTTTTTCAAACATTTTATTAGAAATTATGGGTTGGAAGACCATTCTGGGATAAGTATATTTGATGTTGTACACTATGTTACTAAGCCTAATATTCTTGCAAATATACAAAACCAACCAACCAAAGTTTTCCCTAAACATGGTCCAATTGTGATGAGCTTCAAAGCAGGTAATAAAAAAAAAAAAAAATCGCTGAAATGCAGAAAACTTTTATTGACTCAGTCAGCACCTTTCATCTTTGAAGCAAGGCTTCATCAGACTAAATAAACAATTCAGTATTCTCAAATACATAAGATACAAATCATGACAAAACACTCAAGACCTTCAGGTATAAAAGCTTCATGTTTTGCAACTAATATTTCATCACCTATGATTTTTTATCTTAGATGTGTGACATCACATATTTACAAAAATTTCAATCGAAACAATTGAACATACTTCTCTTATTTGACACACTCATTTTTGAAGTACAACTCGACATAGTTTGAAAATACTCCTTCAGACTTTTACCTTTCCTTTTCATAAAGACAGGGGCATTACCTACTGCTCCTCGTTCGTCTCGAACACATATAAAAAGAAGGCAGGGTTTTTTGGTTAGGTGCTTTAATACATAAAAATACATCATGATGGATAGCAGCATCATTAAATACCAACGAACTAGTTAACAGACAGACCTTACATACATACATGCTTACATCTCAACAGCTAACTACAAAATGGCAGTCAGTTAAGCTGAAGCTGTCCAAGGGCTTGCACAGGTGTGTAAATACCTGTGCAAGCCCTTGGACAGCTTCTTAAAGGTATATACACACATATTGATCTACATCCTCCCTTTTAAGAAGACTGCCCTCTATACAAAAAAATATCAGAGACAGAGATGCATTAGTACACAAATTGGAAACAAAACACAATGTTCACATCCAAATTGCTTCGTATCTACTACAGGGTTTAGAGATTCACCATATCTGATAACATAACAATCTGGACCAAATTTAGCAACAGCGACAGTCTACAGTGCACAACTCGTATCAGGACCTTCTGGATTTGTCATAGGAATGGGAATGTCCTTTGGAATTGGAACACCGGACAACTTACTCTGAGATGAGTCTTTCTCACAGGCTATGTTCTGTGGTATAGGCTCGGTCACCAGTTTCAAATGTTTCCAATTACACCTAAAGATTGCTCCTTTCGATTCCACAATGTATGATCTTGGCTCTGGACTAATATTCTTCACAACACCGATCCGATCATAACTTTTGGACATTTGCATCCTTACCATGTCTCCATCTCATACTGGATTGAGCAGTTTGCTGGTCTTATCAGACTAGGACTTCTGGGTTAAACACTTCTTCAACAGATTGTCTTCCACTGGTTCTGTTGTTCTTGATGCATGGAAACAAAACACAATCACAATATTCACGTCCAAATTGCTTCGTATCTACTACAGGGTTTAGAAATTCACCATATCTGATAACATAACACTAAATTGCCACACACATCATTAAGCAATAATAATAATAATAATAATAATTACTGATTGGTAATGTGGCTCTGGTTTGTCTCAACAGAAGTCTTTGAGCAGGTGAACCAAAATGTTTATCACAAGGAATATTTCTGACATTCAGGGGATTCAGGAAATTTATTTATTTTATTTTACATTTGTTGACCGGGATAGTCCGACTGGATACATGTCCATTTTCAGCGGAGTCCTGGGGAGAAAAGCTCCAACAAGGTTAAAATGACATATAATAAAAGACAGAAAGACAGCAAGCCAAAAGGACAGAAAACATATACATAGTTTTTAGAGGGATAACAGTGCTGCAATAGAAGTTACATTTGATTACATTCAGTGTATTCAGGTTAGTAGACCCTTGGTTGACTAGGACAAAAATTGCCCATATCTATGCAGAGTTGATCATGGTAATCTTAGTCTGGGTTCATACAAGGACATATCCAATGCGATTTAAAGTGGATTTCAAGTTCTTTTTTGAATAAAGCTAGTGATGGTAAAGACGTTAATTTATTTGAAAGAGAGTTCCATACCTTTCCAATGACATTAGAGTACAGTCTATCCCCGCCTATGTTATGGGCCTTGCTGGTTTGTATTAGGAGTTTGTCGGATGAGCGTAGAGAACTAAGGTTGGTGTAGGGGGTTAGTATGTTTTTTAGAGCAGGGGTGTTCTCTGGGTGTTTCAGGATTTTAAAGGCTTCTAAAAGTTGATATTTCAGGAGAAGATTCGGGAGTTCTAGCGAGTCAAGTTTTTTCAGGTTAATACAATGGTGTGTTCTGTAGGGCAGGGCAGTGATGAATCTAGCAATGTGGTTATAACAAGTGGAGAGACGATTTAGGTCTGATTTGTTAAGGTTAGTGAGGATGGGGGAGGCATATAGTAGGGTGGATAGAAGGTGTGAGCGGGCAGTGGCTAGTCTAGCGGCTGGAGTTAGGAAGGTTTTTAATCTAAAGACCCTAGTTTTTTGTTTACCGTTTTAATAGTTTGGTTAATGTGGGTGTCAAATCGGAGTTTATTGTCTATATTTACTCCTAGTAGTTTAGCGTTGGTAGTGGGAGAGATAATAGTTCCATAATTGGATTGGATAGTAAATTGTGTGAAAGGTGTAGGGTTAGTTGGGTGAAAGAGAAGTAGTTGGGGTTTTTTTGGGTTTAATATGAGGTGATGGTCAGTTAGCCAATTTTCAACTATAGTAAAGCAGTGTTGGGTGGTTTTTAGAAGGTTGTCAAGTATGGGATTGGAACAGATGAGAGTAGAGTCATCTGCATATTGGATGCAGGTGGCGTCGGGGATGGCTGAGTGCAGGTCGTTTATGAATATTGAGAAGAGAAGAGGTCCTAATATGGACCCTTGGGGTACGCCTATGCTGTTTGGTAGTAGGGATGAAAGCTTGTTCTGCCACATAACTGCTTGTTGTCTGCCTATGAGGTAGGCCTGAAACCAGTTTAGGACATGGGTGTCTAGGTGAAAGGTTTCTAGGGTTTTGAGAAGAAGCTGGTGGTTTACCATGTCGAAGGCTTTCGACATATCTAGAAAGAGGGCAGAGGAGATATTTTTGTTGTTCCGATGATGGTTGATTTTTTCGGTAAAAGAGAGAAGGGCAGTTGTCGTGCTATGATGGGGTCTGAATCCATGCTGACAGTCAGTTAGTAGCTTGTTATGTATGAGATAGGACATTAGTTGTTTATGCACACACTTTTCCATTATTTTGGCAAGTGGTGATAAAATGGCTATTGGCCTATAGTTAGAAAGTTCAGTGGATGTTCCACCTTTATGAAGAGGTATGATGTGAGATATTTTCCATATTGCTGGGATTGTGGACTCAGTAATGGTTCTGTTTATTAAGATTGATATGGGGTAGGCAATGACATCTGCAGCAATTTGCAGGTATTCTGCTGGTAGATGATCAGCTGAGGGGGTAGTTGGCTTTAATTTTTTTAGTCGGGATCAAATGTAGGTGGTAGATATGGGTTGTAGATTGAATGATAGTGGAGTTTTGGGTGTGGTGTTTTTGGGGGTGGTGGAGGGAGCAGGTAGCTGGCTAGCTAATGACTGAATGGTTTCGGTGAAGAATGTATTAAAGTTGTTAGCTACTTCTTCTTGGTTCTTATCAGATAGAGTTTCTGGGGTGGGAGTGGTGGATTTTCCTGGTTGGAGAAGTTTGTTCAATCCTGCCCAGAATTTTTGGGGGTTCTTTTGGTTTTTGTTTTGTAGGTGGTGAAAGTAGTTTTTCTTATCTAGGGCAGTGGCCTTTTTAGTTTCGTTTCTTATTTGTTGGAAGATGACTCGATCTAATGGTAACTTGGTGGTACGCCACTTGGTCCATGCTTTGTCCCTGCAATTTATTTTGGCTTTGGTCTCTGTGGTTAGCCAGGGTGCTATGTGGGATTTGATTCTAGATACCCTTTTTGGAGCATGAGAGTCCAGTATTGTGAGGAATGTTTCATTAAAATGTGAGACTGCCTCATCTATGGGAAGGAATTTCAATCTTGACCAGTTGCAGTATTTAAGTTCCGTGTTAAATTTAATTGGGTCGAATTTTTTTTTGTTTCTGATTGTTCTATACACTGGCGTCCTAGCATTGGTTGTATTATTTTTCAAAATGTATGTTAGCATATGATCACTAAGATCACTGGGGAGAGTTCCTGGAGTATATTTTTGGGGGTCCTCCTTGACGAGCATCCAGTCAAGTATGCTTTCTTTTTGCTTGTTATTGCCTAGTCTGATGGTAGTGGATATAATCTGAGTGAAACCATGGAGATTTAAGGGGGTATGATTGGACTGTGCGGAGCATTGGTTCCAATCAATGTTGACATCTACCAGGACAATAGTTTCTTGTGGATAGTTGTCTATCCAATTTAGAATGGCTTCTAGAGTTTCAATATTGTTCCCTGGGGGTATGTAGATAACTATTAGGTTTACACTTTTTAGTTTATTTAGTTTTATTATCAGAGCTAATATTTCAGCGTTAGCAACCTGCGGTGGTTGTTTGGGGTTAGTTAGTATGTTTAGCGTATTTTTATACAGGACAGCTATTCCACCTCCCCTTTTCTTTATACGGTCAGCTCTGAGTATGTTAAACCCAGGTGACATTATCTGATTGTCTTTGGTTGATGGTTTAAGCCATGTTTCAGTTAGACACATGATGTCAGGTAGGTAGGTTTCTAGCATGGCATGAAGGTTATTATCATCACTATTATCTTATTCTGACTTCTCAGGTAACTGCTTTGCACTTTGAACTGTGCATTCTGCCAAACCACTTGACTGCGGGTACTCTGGACTACTTGTGACATGAGTAAAGTCCCATTCTTTAGGAAATCTTTTGAACTATTGGCTTGTAAACTGCATGTCATTATCAAAAATAACTTTGTGTGGACTACCATAGACTGCAAAATGACATTTCATCTTAGTAAAGACAGTACTGGATGCTAGATTGGGAAGTAGGTCAATCTCAAACTAATTGGAGTAACAGTCTACTAACACCAAATAATGCTGACCATCCCACTAGAAGATATCGGTGGCTACTGTTGAGCAAGGTAGTTCCGGAATTTGGTTAAGCAGTTCCTTCTGTTGATGTGGCTTTGTGCTATTACACAATGAACAAGATAAAAGTGATCTCTCAATGTCTTATGACATAGAAGGCCAAAAATGCTAGGTCTCTCACCCTCTTTTTGGTAGATTTAGTTCCTGGGTGACCATGATGCAAGATAGTAATGTACTCTGGTTGAAAGGACTTTGGAACAATCACTTTCAGACCTTTCATAATGATACCTTTGTCTGACAAAATCTCATCTCTGTATGGAAAACAAGGTCGCACTTCTTGAGGTAAACTAGAGTGCTTTGATGGCCATACGTGACTGAGTGGTTGCGCGTCTTTAAAATTGGATCAGTGGCTGTGTGATCTCTTAACTCATCAAGACATATGGAGAAAAGTTTCTCATTTCCATGGCTTCAAAATCAATGTCCTCATTCTCATGCTGTTCTGTGGTATTTCTGATCTAGATAATGTATCTGCAAGATAAAGAAGTTTGCCTTTCTTGTAGACAGGACTGAAATCGTACTTCTGCAATCTCAGCATCATACATTGCAGTCAGGCTAGACTCTCTCAGAATAGTGACTAGAGGTTGGTGATCGGTTTTAATCTGGACAGGTCGACCATAAACATAATCATGGAACTTCAAACATGCAAACACAATTGCCAAAAGCTCTTTCTCAATCTGGGCCTACTGCACCTCAGTTTGAGTAAGAGGTCTTGATGCGTAGGCAACAGGTGGGCCCTCTTGTAGAATGACTGCACCTAAATCAAATTTCAAAGCCTCACATGTAAGTGTTACTAGTTTGTGAACATCATAGTATCTGAGAGTTGGTGGACTAGTAAGTCTTTGTTTCAGGATATCAAATGCTCTTTGGTGTTGTTCCAACCAAGACCAGGATACATCTTTACGTGTCAGTTCTCTGAGTGGTGCTGATAGTTGGCTCAAGTCTGGAATGAACTTGCCTAAGTAGTTGATCATGTAAAGAAAATGTTGCAGGGCTTGAACACTGTCTGGTGCTGGCTTCTCAAGAACGGCTGTTTGCTTTGAAGGGTCTGGTCATAAGCCTGAACTGGTAAATAAATGATCAACATAAGTAACTTCTTGTAGCCTGAATCTGCATTTCTGTGCATTGAGCTTAAGATTCACTTGATGTGCCCTTTCTAGAACTTTTCTGAGGTTTCCATCATGTTCTGATTCATCACGACCTTTTACCAGTATGTCATCTACTTTAATAGCACAAGGATACGCAGAAAAAATTTGCTCCATTGCTCATTGAAAGACTTCACTTGCAGAATTCATCCCAAATGACATTCTTAAAAATCTGTACCTGCCAAAGAGAGTACTAAATGCAGTAAGCGATGACAATTTCTTGTCAAGTTGAATTTACCAAAATTAACTCTCTGCATCTAAGACAGAAAAAATAGTGGCATTCGGTATCAAGGCTGTGACTTCTTTGGCTGTGTTCATTGGAATATGAGGTCTTTTTAATGCTTTGTTCAGATCTTGTAGATCAATACATATTCTGATGTCATCTGAGGTTTTCTTATGAGCTACTACCATGGAAGATACTCATTAAGTTGGAGTTTCAACTGGACAAATACCTTGTCACACCATTTTATCTAGCTTGGCTTTGACTATGTCCTGCATGGCTACTGGAACTTTTCATGCTGGCTTGATAACTGGACTGACTTCTGGGTCTAACTTCAAGGAGTACACAACTGGAAGTTTGCCTAGTTTGTCGTCTAAAAGATCAGCATAGGTAATAAAAATGTGCTGGACGAAATTAGAGTAGTGGTCTTTTAAGCTAACATGGTGGACTTCCCTATTAAATGAAAGAAGTCCCATTTTTAAACTATCTCTGAGCCCTAATTAATGACGTGCCTTTTGACCACATAAAATAGCAAGTTGTAGCTTCTTCTTGCAGAGTAACATGAAGGCACTACTGAGCCTTCGGTTTGAGTTTCTTCATCTCCGTAAGCAACAAGTTTCACACACCTTGCCAAATCAAGCCTTTCACCTTTACATACTCTGGCAAATGTTTTTGCTGACATAACAGTGCACTTATAATCTGTGTCAACTTTGAGTTCTATGCATTTCCCATTTATCCGAACAGTACAAAATACTTAACTCTTTTCCCTTAAATCTACCGCATTAACTGTTTCATAAGCACTGACACCAACATAAAGAGTAGAATTGCCACAAATACAATGAAGAACAAAGACCAGGATCCCAATAAATCAAATTTATTCCTCTCTGACATCTCAGCATACACTGCCTTCTTGGAGTACACAATTACTTCACATCAAACACTTGCTTTATATACATTGCTAAATGAGCAATTAACAATAAAGTCATCAATTAATACCATAGAATACTTAAAAGGCACTTCCTTTAAAGCAATGCGCGCCAATTAAAATCAACATTCATGCCCTTAGGAAACAATTTTGCTGTTGTGGGATTATGGCCAGTGATCCCACTGTGGATGTGCCTAGGATTTTCAGAAATTCTACCATGGATACTTCTCAACGGTTGTTGGATAATTATATTACTCACCCATCAGAACCTAACCATGAACAATTTAAATCTGGACTTGCAGTTAATAGCAATAACAGATTAACTGAAAACCAGTCCACTGTGTGGGACAAATGGGAAGCTGAGAGGAAGCACAGGTTATTTAACCCATTTTCAACTATTGGCAGAAGGTATGACAATGCTGTGAATCCAGAATTTAAAAGTATGTGTGATAAACTTGAGCAACTAATGAAAAAAGAAACTGCTGTTTTTTTTTTAATATTTAGAGCCTGACTAAGTACTTAGAACTTGATACAACTCCCAGAGGTCTTAGAGCCTATAAAGACCCTGCTACAACATTTGATTTAAAAAACAAAAATGACAAGTTGTTTTACAAGCGCTGGGTCGCAGCAGCACATAAATGTACTATAGAGTGGATTTTTATCCTTGTCAAGAGGGAAAGGGGGAAACAAACAGAGATGCGAACTGAAATCAGCTGTATGTGCAGTAAATGAATCTCTACTTCTGGCTCTGAATCTGTATGTCTTACAGACGTTAACATGAAATTTAAATAATTTGAGGAAGAAGTTTTGCAGAGAAAAAAGAAAAAAACTTGTTAGAGATACCCGGGACTATGACAATGGTACTGCCTTTGGGGGAAGAACCAATCGCAAATCAAAAAGAAGCCATGTGAGGTTTCAAGGAAGTGAAGAAAACGAAGAACGGCGTTCATTCTCTTCTTTGGGTACTGCTTACAACACATCAAAAGGTGAGATGAACATCATGAAGGCGATGAATATCCTGAACTACCAAGGGCACAAAAACCCGCAGAATTTCGTCAGACCTTTTTGGAATGGGACGAATGGCCAAATTGAAGAACCACCGAATAGAAAATGGGAAAGAGAGAACCAGTTTTTGAACCAATGGCATCCCAACCCCCCCAGAACAATTACTATAAATGAAGCAAGTGGTGAGAATGCTGGCTATGTCGTCAGCTTGTCCAGGTATGTATTTACAAGCCGTGAACTTTCTTTAACTGTGGCTTGAAGTTAGTTCCCAGTGTTGTTCTAACGTTATATGAAGCGAAAAAAGACATTTTTGGACTGGTTAGGAAATTACAATTGAAATGTATGTTTAATACTATAAATTATAGCAAACAAAATGAATGTGCCAATGTTACTGATTCTAGTACTGAAGAGAATTATTTCTTTTGTGCTTCAGATGATGAGTATAATGCATACAGTTTATTTGATACCAGCTGTGTTAGAAAACATAGTAGATATGTTCCAGGTTTTTTGATGCCGATATTAACTATTTTTATAAAACTGTTGATTTTTTTGCAGTAACTGAACTAAATATGTTTTTGAGTGGAAAGCAGAATATTGTTTATAATCTAACAAGAGAGGAGTTGTCAGCATTAACAAACATGTCTAAAATCTTCTGATAAGGGAATTAAACTGGTTGTGATGCATATATCACAATATTTGAAGATGTGCCATGAGCAATTGGGATGACAATTGCTTTAGTCAAAGATAGATATAAGTAATAATCTGGAAGCATTAGTTGAATTGAAATCTCTACTCAATAAAGGTATCGGATTAGGTTATTTAACTGGTGATGATGTTCAAGAGAAACTAATCAGGAATAGTCACAGCATTGCCACATTCTACTGTTTACCTAAAATTCACAAAAATATACAGGCCACTCCGGGGCGCCCTATAGTTTCAGGTAGTAATTATTTTACCTATAATCTGGGGCAATTGTTGCACTTCCTGTTGTTACCCAAGGTGGTTTTATTATCTGCTTATGTTAAAGGTGTTTTTGATTTTTTAAGCAAGCTAAGGACAGTACAAATAAGTGGACAAATAAGATGTACTGGGAGACTCTAGATGTGAAAGGTTTATATACTAACATTAAACATTGCCATGGCATTGAGGCTATTACATTTTTCATGGGGGAGTCAACCCACCACAGAAACAATTATTTTGAGTTTGATAATCAAGTTTATCATCAGAAATGTGGAATGGCTATGGTGGCTATTGCCCCCTCATACGCTAATTTAACTATGGATTTATTTGAAGTAGAATACATTTATAGAAAACTTTTTGTTGTCCCTATATTAAGCGTTATTTTAGATTTTGATTTCATTTTTTTTATGTGAAGGAGGTGAACAGGAAGTGCAGAATTTTTTGGATGAGTTGCAAGTGAATAGATTTAATTTCACATTTGACGGTATCCAAATAGGG
Organism: Protopterus annectens; assembly: GCF_019279795.1. NCBI lineage: Eukaryota > Metazoa > Chordata > Ceratodontiformes > Protopteridae > Protopterus > Protopterus annectens. The sequence continues at coordinate 84,575,019 of NC_056749.1, forward strand.
AAGGAAGTGTCTTTTCTGGATGCAGATTTGATAATTAATCAAGATGGTATATTAACTACGAAAGTACATAGGAAATATCAAGGGAATATTTACTATCTGAAAGCAACAAGTTGCCATCCTGGGCATACGATTGATGCCTTACCTTACGGTGAATGCATACGTCTTTTTAGACTATGCAGTGATGAACAAGATTTTTTAAGAGAGATAGGTTGTATTTTTAGGATGTTTAAGAAGCGTGGCTATGGTGAAGACCTAATTGCTATGGCATGGTTTAGATTTAATAAAGACTATATAGGGAATAATAATAGAAAATGGAAGGGTGTTCCCAGAATAAATAATAATATTGAATCAGAATGTGATTTGTATTTTGTGACCACATATAGTGGATTTAGTAATGGGCTTTATGAGATCATACAAACACAGTGGCAGTCATCAAATTTAAAAGCTAGAAGTTCATGGATGCCTAAGAAACTTGTTGCTTCCTATACAGTGGGTCATAATATTAAGTTTTTTTTGGTGAAATCCAGGTTGTATAGACCCTAAGGAGGTCTTATATGAATCACCAAGAATTAGAGGGACATTAGGATGTGGCAAATGCAAGGCATATACATTTATTGTGCCTTATTTTGGTCTCTTAAATAGTCAAAAATTTGAAGTTCGTGGGAATTACAGATGTGACATTGAGGGCATTATTTATGCCCTCAGATGTCCTTGTAACATTGATCCCTTGTGTAAAATAAGTGCCTCTCCCATTGTAACATTTGTCTGGGTGTTACACATTTCTCTAAATTTATGTTTTAAACACTCTAGGTCCTACCTTGACTCATCTTATACAACAATACAATGGTTTCCCCCTCTCCGGTATAGACAGGAGGTGCATACACAAATGAGCAGTCCCTTTCTATGGCTTCTGACCCAGCTAAATTAAGTAGAATAAATGCCTTTGTACAGCCATCTTTATCAGAAAATGCAGCCTGTATGAAAATGTTGTACTCTTGCTCAAACACTCTCCAGTTCTCAGCAATATTATTGTCAAACATAAGTGCACTGGGTTTCCAAAATCCGTCTGCCATGCCCATAAAGTATACACAAACACACTGAAAATATGGCCCTTATAATTTTGTATGACTAAACAGTGCTGTGAGCTTGTAAAAACATTCAAATGCACAATAAACTCTTCATAATACTTTACTTTGTGAAATATGCTCTGTAATGGCTGTACTTTGCAAAATAGCTTTACTGTAACTGCACACACATGAAAACACTTTATACACTTCTAATAACTCGGATATATTTGCTTAAAATGAACTACATATGCTTTGCGAAAATGTAGCCATTTCCTTTTATTTTATTCATTTTATGCAATTCAGACATTATTTCAAACATTTTCCGTAGTAATTTGAATATTTTTATCAATATCATACATATCTGTTTATGTGAAAATCATTTTTAGAGTGTTCCGCACACCTTGTTTCATATTATACAAAAAGAAATAGTGTTGAGCAAGGTACGCCCATTCACACATGTCTCCACACAGAAGACGCTCTAGCTGAGAATCGAACAGGACGTCGTACTGTGAGGCGACTACGCTACCGCAGCACCAACACCGCATGCTGAGCAACGTTTAATACCTGAAATTAATTTCTGACCTGTTTTGTGAAGTTTTGCACATTTAGGAATACTCCACTCCTGTATATTCCACCAGCTCCTAGCAAGTACCTTAAAGCATTTTACCCTGGCTGCCTTTGACTTCCTGCCCCTTTGGTTTGCCTCTATTTACCTCATGTCCTTTTAGATATGTCACTTCTGACACCATGTCACTCGTTCATTATATGTTCATCTCTAACACATATAACAAGAAGGCTGGGGTTTTCATTTAGATGTTTTAATACATAGAAACATCAGGATGGAGAGCAGCGTCACTGAATACGAACAAACTAGTTAACAGACAGACCTTACATACATACATACATGCTTGCATCTCAACTGCTTACTACAAAATGGCAGTCAGACTCACATGTGCTCAGTAGTTATACACTTGTGCAAGCCCTTGGATAGCTTCTTAAAGGTATATACACACATACTGATCTACACCCACTATATTAAGCAGATCTGGAAAAAACAAAAAAAACAAATCTTCAGGATATTTTTAATTCCTACTTTACTGGGCATTTCTTATTTCAGTGTTCTTACAATCACAGCTGGTGCATTTTCTTGTATGTTATAGACTGCAGAAACATTGATTTCTGTGCCCTTTTCCAACTTACATGGTCTTATTTGGTATCGCTAAGATACTAACTTCCGAAATTCAATGTTAACCATGTCCTTTGGATAACCTCTTGTCAAGAGCTGATTAATCAAAAGCATAATTTTGTTTTTAAAAACTTTATCTTGCTTTGTTAACCTGATTGCATGCCGTTGTGACCATATGCACAAAAAATACTCTTGCCATGCATGTGGACTATTGCACTTAATAAAAGACTTTTAATTGCATCAAAATACACCACAGAGGTGCAGCAGTTAACATTGTTGCCTCACAGCAAGAGGTTCTCCGGTTCAGTTCTTGGTTGGCTGCCTTCTGTGCTTAGATTTTATTCCTAGATGTCAAAGCTGTTTTCAGGATTAATTTAAGTCTTCTGAAGTACTCCTTTCTAAGTTTTATTTGCATTTGTTTATGTTTTATTGTTGATCTTTCACTAATTTCCAAATATTTATACACTCCCTCTTGCTCAAATACTTTTATATCACATTCTTGACCCAAACTGATGTTTTTTTGGTGCTGCAGTTTTCCTGCTTTAAAGGTTGCTTTTGCACATTTATCAAGACCAAATTACATTCTTATATCATCTGAAAAATTTTGACAACTTGCAGTTGTGCTTTCAGTTCCTCATCTTATACAGTTTCAAATCATTGAAAAAGAGAAGATGAGACATCTTTGCACTTTGTTGTTTTCTAGGAGCCACATCATAGCCATGATCTAAGCTGTTGAGTAGACAGCTTAATGGATTAAGGGCAAGAATAGCAGCGGTGACAGAATTACCCTGGAATATCCCCCTTTGGATTTTTACCCCTGGAATAATAAGTTGCCCTTTATCTTGGCTTAATTGCAAAGTGGTCTGCCACTGTTACTTGGTTACAATAATGTAATTAATCAGTGTAGGGTGTATTTATTTATTTTATTTATTTTACATTTGTTAACCGGGCTAGTCTAACTGGATATATTTCCATTTTCAGTAGAGGCCCGGGGAGAAAAGCTCCACATAGAGATAAAGTTACATAGTATGCAAAAATGAGCTGAAATAAAAAGGAGGTGGGAATAGACAAATATACAGGATAACATCATAGGATTCAATATTCACATAATATCATAGGATTCATCATTCACACACAAACAAAATAAAAAAATGGAAACTTATTTCACATTATTTTATAGGAAGGTTATAAAAAGAAAGTAAAAGAGAAAAAAAATATTCAAAATGAAAGGAGTGAGTAGATCAGTTAAATTTATACTGTCAGTAAAAAGAAATGCACCTAAAGGAGGAGAAGGATATTAGAGAGGTAGCACTTATAAAGTGATGGTAGTAAAGCTTGGACATAAAAGGAAGGAAGAAGGAGAGGGAGAGGGAGGAGTAGAGGGGATTATAGGGAGATCTAGTCGGGGTTACAGCAGGGACATAACCAGTGATTTTTAAGGTAAGTTCTAAGTTTTTGTTTGAACAGAACAGGAGTTGGAATAGAAGTAAGTTCAGTAGGAAGTTGATTCCAGTGTTTACCAATGGCGTTAGAGAAAAGGGAGTCACCAGCAAGGTTATTGGATTTAGTTAAAGTTACTAGGAGTTTGCTAGAGGAACGAAGTGAGTTTAGGTTAGAGTAAGGAGTAACAAGTTTGGAAAGTGCAGGAGTGTTATTAGGTTGATAGAAAGCTCTTTGGACAAAGGAAAGTTGGGAAAGAAGCAACATATTTTCTAATTCCAGCCAGTGAAGTTGCTGAAGGTTCAGACAGTGGTGAGTTCTAAATTGATTGCCAGTCACAAATCTAGCAATACTATTATATGTGTTAGCCAGTTTAAAGAGATTGTTTTTCTTCAGGTTAGTGTAAATTGGTGAGGCATAGAGAAGAGTTGAAATAAGGTGAGAGTGGGCAAGAGTAGCTTTGGCTGCCGGGGTTAAGAATGTTCTAATTCTGTAAAGGGAGCCCAGTTTTCTGTTTACAGTTTTAATGGTATTATTGATGTGACAATCATAGGTAAGGTTGTTGTCAATCATGACACCTAGCAGTTTGGTAGTGGAGTCAGCTGATATGAGGGTGCCATTAATAGATGAGATAGAGAAATCTAAAGTGGGGACCTAGTAGTAGGTTTAAAGAGGAGGAGTTTTGTTTTTTTAGCATTTAAAAGTAGGCAGCGTTTTAAGAACCATGCTTCTACTGTGTGGAATACATTTTGAGTAATAGTTTGAAGCTCTGGAATGGTTTTAGCTGAGCAAATAAGAGTGGAGTCATCAGCATATTGTATGCATGTAGCTTGGGGAATAGCTGCTTGTAGGTCATTTATAAAAAGGGAGAATAGGAGAGGTCCAAGAATAGAGCCTTGTGGGACACCAAGAGAAATTGGGAGGAGAGAGGAGAGTTTGTTATCTCAGAGGACTGCCTGTTTCCTGTTAGTGAGATAGGAAGTAAACCATAGGATAGCCTTTGGTTCTAAAGCAAGAGATTCTAGGATTTTTATGAGGAGGGGGTGGTTAACCATGTCAAAGGCTTTGGACAGGTCAATAAAGAGTGCAGAAGAAAGAATATTATTATTGCGGTTTGTGTTTATGAAGTCAGTAAAGGAAAGAAGAGCAGTGGTAGTACTATGAAAAGGCCTAAAGCCGTGTTGACAGGGAGTTAGAATGTTATTTTTAGTTAAGTAATTCATTAGTTGGTAGTGAACACATTTTTCCATGATTTTTGCTAGGGGAGACAAGAGTGCTATAGGCCTGTAATTAGAGTATTCATTGGAGTTACCTCCTTTATGTAAGGGTATAATGTGTGAGATTTTCCAGATGTCAGGTATGGTTCCTTCATTAATAGTTCTGTTAATAAGGATGGATATGGGATAGCTTTTTGGAGGAATTCTGATGGAAGTTGGTCAGCCGATGGGGTACATGGTTTAAGTTTTTGGATGCATTTTTGGATGAAGGTGGTGGAGATAGGTTGTATAGTGAAGGTTGGTTGATTAGAAGCTGCATGAACAGGGATGCTAGAATTGTCAAAGGAAAGGTGAGAGGCCAGAGAATTTATAGCATTAGTAAAGAAGAAGTTGAAAGCATTGGCAGTTTCATGGGAAGAATTTTTTTCGGATCCAGAGGGAGAGGGAGTGGTAGTCTGTCCGGGGTGAAGAAGTCTATTCAAGGTTGACCAGAAGTTTTGGGGATTATTATGATTAACTTGTTGGAGGTTACTATAGTAGTTTTTTTTGTCTGAAATAATAGCTTTTTAGTACTATTTCTTAAGTGTCTGAAGGTCTGTTGATCCGAGGGAGATTTACTAGTTCTCCATTTTATCCAGGATTTGTTTCTGAGTAACATTTTGTGCCTTGTTTCCTTAGATAGCCAGGGGGCAGGTTTAGTTTTGACTCTGATAGTTCTTTTTGGTGCATGATTATCTAGGATTGATAGAAATGTGGTGTTAAAATATTGAACAGCTTCTTCTAGAGGAAGAATTTTTAGAGGTTTCCAGTTACAGGCATTTAGTTCAGTGTTAAATAGGATGGGGTTGAAATTTTTATTACTACGAGAGCTTCTGATGGTAGGGGCATTAGTAGTAATATTCTTCTTTCTTATGATATAGGTTAAGTTGTGATCGCTAATGTCATCTGGCAAAGTGCCGGTTTGATATTGTAGCTGTGGTTTATTAACAAGAATCCAATCTAGTATACTTTCTTTGTTGTTAGGTTTATTAATCCTAGTGGAGGTATTTATAGTCTGAGTAAAGCCATGGAGATTAATATGAGAGACTGGGTTATTAGTATTAACTGATGACCAATCAAGGTTGAAGTCTCCAAGTATTACAGTTTCTTGTGGGTAGGTGGATGAAGCCCAGCTAAGGAGATTTTCTATTACTATGGAGTTATTTCCAGGAGGTAGATAGGTACAGATAATATATATGGCTTTATTTGGGTTCAGTTGTAGCTTTGATATAAGGAGTTCAGTTTTGGTGTTCTCCAGGGGAGCATAGGGTACTAAGGATATATTTAGTTCAGTCTTAAATATGAGTGCTACTCCACCTCTTGTCTTAAAATGTTGTAACCTGGGGGAATGATTTCTGTATCCATAGTGAGGGGTTTTAACCAGGTTTCCGTTAAACACAGGATGTCGAAAGAGTAATATTCAAGAAGAGAGTGGAGATGGGTGACTTTGTTGTTAACACTTCTGATATTAAGGTGTCCTATGAGTAAGGAATGTGCATTAAGGGTTGGTAAATGAAGGGAAGAGTTTGAGATAATAGGTGTGGCTTCAGAGGAAATAGTAGAGGGTCCTGGGTTTGGATGCATATCGCCATCTACCAGGGTAGAGGGGTTGTATTTTAAGTGCGGCTTACAGGTAAACAACATTAAATATTTTAGTTTCCTTAACATGAGATTATTAGATTTAATATGGGATAGTCTGTGATATTTGGCTAAGAGGTAGGAAGAGGTAGAAGTAATGTTTGAATGTGTGAACTTTGGGGTTATTAAATCTGAGGCAGTTTGTTTGGAAGAGGTTTTAAATTGATAATTATATTTTATTTCATAAGAGGTCAGGAGATAGGGTAGTGTGAGTACTAGAGAAGAAATAAACAGGGGTAATAGCTTGGCTGGGTTTTGTTTTATTAAGGAGGCCATGGATGGCGTTTTGTTGGTTTTAGAAGACATGTTGAGGAGTGGATAAAAGGAACTCTCAGAGTAAAGGTTGGGCTATGACTATAGAGTAAGTTGGAGAAACTTGGTGGGAAGAGCCAGAGTATTAGCTTAGGTGTAGGAGGGAGGGGGGATGAGAAGGAAATGGTATGGTAGTAACCAGTGGGAGGAGATTTACATTTGAGGTCGGTGTTATGGATAGGTGGGATTGCTTAGGGGGTGTGGAAAGTGAGGTATAAGGGTAAGGGTACGTGTGGGGTGGGTGGGATAAGGGGGTGGGGAGGGGAGCGGAGCGGGGCAGAAACAAACAGTTTCAGGTGAAAACAATCAGTGAAGTGCAGATCGTACAGGTGAGTTAACCAAGGGATATGTGAAAGTTAGGAGTGAGTAGATGCTAGAAGTAGTAGGGAAAGTAGATAAAGGTGGAGGGGCATAAAGGGACTAACAGAGGGTAAGATAAAGAGAGTTTACTGGGGAGGAATTACTTCCAGAGGGGAATATCTATAAGAGAAGGGCGCCACCGCATTATTTTATCTATGAATGGGGGATACTGCCAAATGCGTTTTTGTAGTCTATCCATGCCATACTTAGATTCTTCCCCTTTTTACAGTTCTCCACTATGAGTGTATTTAACAACAAATGATCCTTTGTTCCATATGACTTGTTGTTCTTTTGTTCTATTGCCATAACTGAGTTTTCTTCTAAATGAAATGTCAGCATTAATTCCAATGTATAGTTTATACATCCTTGGAAGACAAGTTATAGGTCTATAATTTTTAGGGTCACTTGCAAGTTCACTCTTAAGTAGGTGCATTGTTTTTGCTATCGTTAGCCAGGTTGGTGTCTGTTCATGGTACACATATAAATAATTCTTACTCATGGCTAAATCTTCGTGCAAAGATGTTAATACTTTTAACCAGAAGTTAGGTACTGCATCTGAGCCTGGGGTTTTCCAATTAAAGGCTTTTCTTAACTTTGTTTCAATCTCTGGTTTTTACTTCAACCCATTTTATATCCCGTACCTTAAAACTTCTTATTCTTTCTTTTACTTCTTCTAGTCATTTAGCATCTTTATTATGTTCCACAGTATCTTCTTAGATACTTTGCCAAAATTTATCTATTGCTTCTTTTTTGGTGGTCTTTCAGTTCCTTTTACCTTATTTCCAAATTCTCTATAAAACTTTTTTGGGGTCATCAATAAATTGCTTATTTTGTACTTTTCCTTTGTATTTAACTACGTATCTTCTAAGTTTTTCCACCTGTGCTGAGATTTTTTAGTTTATTTGCGATGGTGCATGATAGATCCTGATCTGTTCTAATACTGTGCACTGCTTTTATCATGCCTATCTTTCTGAGTATTTTTGTTGATCTGTTCTCTCTTCTATACTCTTCTAATATTGGCACTTCTTGTCTTAGTTGCTTTATAATTTTCTCTATTTGATATTTCCATGATGGTATTCGATTTCTCCCCTTCTTTTCCCTTACTACCCTGTGTTCTTGTGGTAGAACTTTATCAGTTATTAATTTAGCTGCACAGTAATATATTCTGCTTACTTCTGTTATATCACATAAATCTCTATGGACAGTCCTAATTACTGTGTTCATTTCTTTTATCAAACGTCTGACTTTTTGGGTTTTATTGACCTTCTGCAGTCTATTTACCTATCTATCTCAATTAAGTCAAGCAACTCTTCTCTCAGCTCGGATTCTTCTAGACTGAGGGCACATTTTTTGTTTTCCATTTCCTGTGGGCATTCTATAGAAAGTTCTACTACATTTTCCTGTGGCACATTCTCTTCATCTTCATCCTGTGCCATCCATTGTTCTGTCATATGAGAACTCACTGGCCTAACTCCTCAACATTGACTGCATCAGAGTTTCCACAGTTTCCTGTTCCTACCCTTGGTGTCCAGCTTTTAAGTGGATGTTTATACTGATTTTCTGTGGAAGGCTCCAAAATATCTTCATATGGCACCTGACCAATTGCTTCCCATTCCACTGGTTTCCTCTTAATTTGGATATCCATTGCTCTGTCCTGTTGGGGTCCTTTCTGAATTACATTTTCTACACTGAATCCTTCAATTTGGAGGTACTTCATGACCTCAGTTTCTATTTCTTTAGCTTCTCCATTACTGATCTCTTTTTCTACTTTTCCTCTTAGTCTTCTTATTTTTTGTATTGTAAAGTTTTCCATGTCTGGATTCCTTTGCCTGTATTCCTCTTCAAATATCTTTGGTGTTGCTCTTTTTGTATTGATTTGTTTTGCTTTCTCCTTTGCATAGATATTGTACCATATTAAATCTCTTTTTCTTTCCCATGTCCATATTTCTTCTTCATATGTCTCCTGATCTTCCTGTTTCTCCTTACTTTGGGGACTCATGCTGTGACGTAACCCGTATTAGACCTTCTACATTAAATCCTTTACTTTACAGGCACGGCATAACTTCAACTTCTATTTCTTTTAACTTCTACTTTACAAATCTTTTCTACATTCCCTCTTTGTGATATTTCCTTTAATGTAAAATTTTCCATATCTTGATGCCTTTGCCTGTATTTCTCTTCAAATATCTTTGAGGCTGCCTTCTTTATGTCGATTAATTTGGCTTGTGCTTTTGCATAAATATTGCACCATATTATCTCTCTCTCTCTTATGGCCATATTTCCTTTTTATGATTTTCAAAAGTATCTAGATATTGTTGTTTACATTTTTCTACTTCTTGAGATGCTTCTTTTTCCAAACATGAACGTTTCTTGATCTATGTACTGTTTTATTTTAAGCTTCTGACAGTTTTTCTTGCGGAAGTATTTTTCTTTCCTCTAACTGGTCTCTTAATCTTTTTGTATATCCTGTGTCTGGGAATTCTGGGCTTTTTACACAATAGTAACAATACATCATTTCTTTCTTATCCTCAATAATCCACTTTATCGTCCTTACGGCTATTCTTTGGCCTATCAGTTTTTGTGATTTCTGTGAACTGCTACTTCCTTCTACAACGTAGATGATCAAATTTCAAAAATCACTCTTCTCCTTTAACCCCCCCTTGCATCCCACCCTGAACTGATACATATATCAACTCTGAGACTGCCATACCTTGAAGAAAAGATTGTTTTGAGAAATAGCATCTTGGACTTAGTCTATGCAAATCTGTTCTTTTGGCCATTTAGTCTCCATTTTTCTGGAGTCTCTGTAGCAGATCCTGACATTTCAAATGGTTACAGAATTAGAACCGATGTACGGATGTAATTATAAACAGGCATCTTTGTGACTTCTGCAAGCTCTCTTTCATTATGCTGATTCTCGAAGAAGCAGCTTGAATACTTCATACCCATCTCCTTATTATCTATTTTCTGAGAAAATCCTAGACAACACTGTCTATGCTCAGACGATTTAGAAAAGGCAGTGTTTGCAAAGGCCACAGCACTACCACTGCAGTTATTTCTTTTGCCAACTGACTTACCATGAGATTGAGTCTAGCCAGTTAAAAGGTATCCTGTTTTCTCATCTAGCACTTCTGACAGACACTGAAAATTAGGTTCATAGATTTATACGTGTGTGTGTGTGTGTGTGTGTGTGTGTGTGTGTGTGTGTGTGTGTGTGTGTGTGTGTATATATATATATATATATATATATATATATATACATATATACACACATATATATATATATATATATATATATACATTAGGCTTATGACCACTTGGGCCTTCATAAGCCTGGCTGTGCAATCCAAATGTGACCCATAAATTAGTGTCGATTTACTGACTCCCTCTGTCCATCAGAGATATAGCAGCCAGTTCCATTTACCTATTTATTGATTCAAGTTGCACTTGAATAGGGATAGGTAAGAACTCTGCTTCACATGGTTGGGGAGCCTGTTCCAGAGAATGAAAATTCTTTCTCCAACATGCCCTAATTATGCTGCAAACAAAACTTGGGTCTTTTAGTCTAGTAGTTCTGATGCTGTTTATTCTGTAGATGTGCAAATGGTTCATCAAAACAAAATCCATGGTTGCCCTGTATGCCAGGCAAAGACCACCTCTCAGAAGTCGGTATGATACAGAGTGAAGAGACATGTCTTTGAAGTGATCAGCACAGAGCATAGTGTTTATTCCCTGTATTGTTTTTGTAAGGAATCTTTGTTGAAGTTCCAGTTGCTGCATGTGTCTGGTCAGATGCATACCAAAGGGGGCATTTTACTCTATGATGTGTCTGATGAGAGCTGAGTACAGTGGTATGATGACCTCTTTGGACCTAGATGCCAAGTCTTTGCTTATAAGCTGAGCACCACGGAAGGATTTTACCTTGGACATATGTTGGTCAAAGGCTAGATTACTGTCTACAGGAGTTCCCAGATCTCTGACTAGTGAGTCAACTTTTAAGGGTGTTTTATTGATGATATTGTTTCCCACGATGGCAGACTTCCCAAAAGGTTCTATAATGCATTTCTTGGTATTGAGTTTTAAGCCATAGTTTTGGCAACAAGCGTTGGTCTGTATTAGACCTTCCTGAAGGGTATTCTGATCTTGGGAGGATTCAGTGACTGGTCCCAGTTTGCAGTCATCTGCAAGCTTGGTTAGCCAAAGGCTTTTTGACATTGGCTTTAACATCTGAGAAGGAGATGCCAAAGAGGAATGGGCCCAGCACAGAGTCCTGAGGGACTCCACTGGTGACTGGACTCTGTGGAGGTGGCCTCATTGATTCTAACCTCCTAGGTCCTATCAGTGAGCCAACTATCTATGCAGAGCATTATAAAGGGGATGTACCTAGTTCCATAAGTTTGTTGACGATGCCTGAGTAGGGATGGTATCAAATGCTTTAGCCAGATCTAGGTGGGCAGTATACACCATTTTCCCCTCATCCATTACTTTAGTGACCTTTTCACAAAAGTCCACCAGATTCAGTAAGCATGACCTTCCTTTGACAAAGTCAAACGGAGATGGATCCAGTGTTGATAATTTCCATGATAATTCTTTCCATGGTTTTGCAAATAAGACTAATCGGTCTGTAGTTTCCAGGATTTGTTGTAGGTCCTCCCTTATGAAGGGGGTGACCACCACAGTCCTCCATTCATGTGCCACACCCTGATAATTGATATTTTAGACTATTCAGGAGTCATCCTGTGATGTAATCAGAACCCACTGTATTTCAAATGATATTTTTATTTTAGCATTACCTGAAGTAAGAAAAAGCAAAATATATTATATCATAAGTATATTAGATATAAACAAATTAGTAAAAAAACATTAAAGTACTCATTGAAGAAACAGCAATAAATGTGGATGGGATTTATTGAAAATATTTGTAATAAATAATCAGACTAGACTAAAGGTGGATTTAAATGTAAACCGTGGTGGCATAATCATCTAACAAAAATGTATCAGAAATGTAAAACTAATACATATTTTCAGCTAAAAAGAAATTATCACTTAAGAAACATAGATATGACAATTTCATGGCAAATGTAAAGGAGAATAAAAAAAAAGTTTTACAAATATGTTAACTCAAATAGGAATGTACACAACATGGTAAGGCCTATTCATACTTAACAACAGGATTATTATCGACAACTGTGCAATAGTAAATACTTTCTATGAATATTTTACTGAACTATCTACATCATATTATACTAATAATATTTACTCCATACTATGTTCTAATGTCTCAAAAAGTAGAGGTCTTTAAAAAAAAAAAACTTGTTTGATGGGACCAAACAACTTTTCAGGCAAATACATTTGGAAGGATCTCTTTGGTGGTCTTTCTCTGTAGGTACTTGAGTATCAGAATGGTTCCCTCATTTAGATGTACTGAGCACATCATTAACTCAGCATATAAAAACTGAAGATACCTGGTTGAGGATTCCTTCTCCATATAAGGACAGTTTTCACTTGGAATGAGTGTCGAGTCATGCAAACACCTTAACAAAGGCATCTACTTACCAGACTCAGCCTCTGCAAGTAATACAGATTAATTTCAAGTAAATAACATTTGCAGATTCCTGTGCACAGCACTGTCTCAGATTCGCAATGGTACTTTCTCAGCCTATCTCCACATCATTGTATACTGTCCACCTCCACCCTGGTCATTTAGCCTACACTACCCATCTCTGCATCTAGGTCATTCAGTGCACTGACCACCTTGTCTCAGGTTATTCAGTGCACTGACCACCTTGTCCCAGGTTATTCAGTGCACTGACCACCTTCTCCCAGAGTCCCAGGTTATCCAGTGTACGTCCCATCTTAACCCAGGTCATTTAGAATACTGTCCATCTCCCTCCAGGTCATATGCCAGTGTGGTTCACCTCCCATCATTTAGCTTGCTACCACTCTAATATTTAAGATGTTCCATTTGAACCACTCTACTTTACTGAGAAATGTGCTTTAAAGCTAAAGGATTCTTGCATTGTCTGTTACCTCATTCAGATGCTCAGGCACCTCTTGAATTCACCAGTCACTCATTTTCATTACTAGATTGCAAAATGGGGAACATTCCTGTTTTCATTTACACACACACATATATATATATATATATATATATATATATATATATATATATATATGTATACATAAACTGTAAATGTCTTCCTATCAGAACTACAGCCATTCCTTTTAATGATTCAAAATGTCAGTGCTGTTAAGCAATTCCTTTGTTTTCTTAATTGCAGGCCAATTCTTGTTGTCAACACTTTTTATTAATTTGCATTCATTCTGCAATTCATTCCCTCCACTACAGCTCTTTTGAGTGTGTAACTTTAACTCCCAGTGAATACGGCTTGAGCCTTTACAAAAAATGAAGTCTTCACCATACAGTTATAACAAACATTAATTTACAGAGATAAAATAGCAGTACAACTGTATCCAAAAACAACCGGAGGACACAAGATAGGCCCCAGGTTATAAAGCTTTATTCAGGCACAAGCGCTTTCACATCTGCTTCTTCAAGTGCATAAAAACAAACTGAAACTAGTCATACTTTTAAACATTGCTGAATGCATCACATGACAATATATCACATGTCTATATACACTCCATTACTATAACATATTAAAGCTATATGGTAATGACAAAATAACTAAATATTCAAAGAAAAATCATAAAAATAGAATCATAAAATATTTCTTATATACTTTGCGCACTATAAAAACATTGTTAAAATACATATTCTTAAAAACATCTACTTTACCTACGTAGAGGTCTGGCCTTTAACTTTGGTCTCAAGTGGTATTTGTTCACTGAGACCATGTCAGCTCTGAATAAGACTATCCTTCTAGCTTCCAGTTCCTCTGTTTTATTACATGTGCCCCCCCCCCCCCCCATTTACTCGCAAAACTCCTAGCAATGGCCATGAAGTTAAATTTATGTTGGTTGTTAGTATTCAGAACATGTTTGGCCAGAGCATTACTTCTGCTTTGTTTGCCTATGTGATGAATGTGTTCTCTAATCCTCTCCTTGAGTGTACGGTCTGTTTTCCCCAATATAAAATTTCTTGCTAATATGTATGTAGAAGGCTTTATATAAAATACTACCGGATCCTGTAACCTTTTTAACTTTTCCCCCTTAGAGGGATAGTAAACAGAGGTAATACGGAAAAGTCAAGTCATGTCTGGTATCCCACCTGTGACCCAGAGGTTGACAGACATAACAAGAAACAGATGGAGACTCTTTCTCTGATGCCCTCTCTGTAAGAAGAATAGAGACATCTTGTTGACATTTCAAGTAGTTTATTCAGTTAAGTGATTTTATCTGGACTAATCCTTTGCACTCTGTTCCTTATAGAGACAGTAGAATGACTAATATTGTCTCTTAGTCACTACAATTACTACACAAGGAAGTTAACTGAACACCCTTTTCTAAGAACTATTACTTTAGCTAGAAACTCCGCATCTGTTTTTTTATGATTAATTTTTCATTTTAAGGATGAATTACATTGTTTTATGTATGACATGTTGCTACTTGCAAGGTCCAAACTGCATTGTTGTTTTCAAATTTGAAATGTTTTTACTTGTTGTAACACTGAAAAAAAAATTAAAAATGAAAGGTCCTAGACTTTAGCTAGGAGATCGTACCTGCTGCTCTTTCTCTTAATTACTGAGTTTCTATTGAAGTCTTCTTTGTGCAAGATAAAAGAGCACGTGTGTTACATTGCATGTACTCAGTGCTTTTGTAACTGTGTGTATTATTTGCACTATTAATACTGTATAGTTCGATTTATATTCATTTATTTAATTTCTGGTCTGCTGTCTCAGTCCTCTGTTGAAAATGGGACATGCCCAGCTAGAAACTCACAAAATTGGGCATAAACATTTATGTCAGTACATGGCTAGCCAAATGGCTCATAGATAGGACACCTCTAGCAAGAGGCCAGTCACCAGTGGAGTACCACAGGGCTCAGTGCTGGACCGCCTCCTGTTTGGGATATACTTCTCAGATGTCAAGGCAAACATAGATGGCCTTTGGCTGACCAGGTCTGATGATGACTGCAAGTTGGGGGCAATCATTGACTCCCCAAATTATGTTGATATCCTACAGCAAGGTCTGATGCAGACTAATGATTTCTGTCAAAGCCATGGCCTCAAACTCAATGCAAAGAAGTGCATAATACCCTTTAGGAAATCAAAAACCCCTGTAACAACAACGTCATTGACAGCACTCCCCTAAGAGTGGATCCAGTGGTGAGAGATCTGGGTACTCAAATAGATAGTAATCTGAACTTTGACCACCATGTATCCTCAGTGGTGAGGAAATCCTTCTATGTGGCTCAGCTTATAAGTAAAGGCATTGCATCCAGAGCTAAGGATGTTATAGCTCCATTGTACTCGGCCTTCATCACACCAATAAATAGAGTTCAAGCACCCTTTGGCGTATACTTTGCCAGGTACCTGCAACAGTTCGAAAGAAAAAAAATAGAAGGTATAACCAACATGTCATATACGGACCAATTAAAAGCCCTATCACTGTATTCAGTTTCCTACTGATTACGGATATAAGACAGTCACTGAACGAGCCTTGATGGAAATGTTGCATATTACAAAACTAACTCCATGAGGGTTACCTGCTGCAAAGATGTAAAACTGATCTCTGATATGAACAGATCATATTGGAGAGACGTACATGACCCTGAGGTTGCTCCTCCGTTAGAACAGGCTTCCTATTTACATGAACAGATTGTGCTGGAGAGACGTACGTGTCCCTGAGGTTGCTCCTCCGATGGAACAGGCTTCCTATTTACATAAAGCAGAGACCTTCCCTGACCGTCTTCAAATGCAATCTGAACCAATGGATGGAAAATCACAGATTCACTCCTAGTGTGGCACCCATGTCACTATTGGGGAGAGTTGATGGAAATGTTGCATATTACAAAACTAACTCCATGAGGGTTACCTGCTGCAAAGATGTAAAACTGATCTCTGATATGAACAGATCATATTGGAGAGACGTACATGACCCTGAGGTTGCTCCTCCGTTAGAACAGGCTTCCTATTTACATGAACAGATTGTGCTGGAGAGACGTACGTGTCCCTGAGGTTGCTCCTCCGATGGAACAGGCTTCCTATTTACATAAAGCAGAGACCTTCCCTGACCGTCTTCAAATGCAATCTGAACCAATGGATGGAAAATCACAGATTCACTCCTAGGGTGGCACCCATGTCACTACTGGGGAGAGGCAGTCTGTAAAAACTGACAAAACCTTGGTTGCTGACCCTTGCTAAATTTCCCCTACAGATGGAAAACTGGATAAAATCTGTGTAAAACTGGCTAGGCTTGTAAGGATTCTTGAGCCATTAGCCTAGCAATCTCCTATGAATGTCATATATACAGATACAAACAAATAACAGGGCAGCTTTTATCATAAAAGCTATTGTGTAGAAACTAATTTTGATGGGTTTTCACCCATTTCATGAGGTATTAAGTGCCCCAGATTCAAACATATGCTCAAATTAAAAATAGCTATAACAAAATGACAAAGAAGGTAAGAGTATTCAGAGTAGCATATGCAGGTTTTATTAACATCCAATAAAAACCTTCTATCAGAATTTTAAAGTGTTGGATTTTAAATGACAAACTAATGATAGCTATTAACAGTCAATCGTTGATGATCTGACAGCATTAGTGTTTAGTGTATAGCTTAAAGTTATGTGTACATCCACAGACAAAACAGTAGGGAAATGTGCAATGAGAAGGTCTTAATAAAAGAACTGTAAACAGGACAACCTAGGCTATAACAATATAACACGTGGGACCAATGGCCAAAAGTGTCTGCCATTTATTGTTCAATGCTCATGAACAAAGTTCAGCAACGTAGAACAAAAATTCTGTAATAATGTCTGAATACAGAGAAATGGACAATAATACTTTTTTCCACAGAATTAAGTAGTCAAGCAACTTACAGTTGTTAAAGTTTGCAAATTAAGATATGATCTACTGTGGTCTTGTGGGTCTATATCACTTTATCGAATGGCTATTCAGCAACTAGCTTTTCATTGAACCCCAGTTTATCGAAGATGCTCCTTATCAAATGGCAAATTTTAACTAGGGCAAATCAACTGTTGGCTACCATCTGGAATTTTCCCCACTGTACTGCAACCTCCCTTAAATATATTTATTTAAGGGAGGTGTGGGTGGCGTAGCTTGGTAGATTTTAAATTTTGTGTTTTTTTTTTTACTGTGGCTTGTTTGGCCAACCGCTGATTTCCCCTAGTTAAAATTTGCCGTTCGATGAAGAGTGGCTTTGATAAATAGGGGCTCGACATATAGCCATTCTATAAAGTGATATAGCCCAGTTTTGCAATGGCCTGGGGAGTTACTGACCTTCTTAGCAACTTTCTCAAAATAAGGTGGGAGCACAGCATAAAATGAAGGCAAATGTCATATATACAGATAGAAGAATGTGGAAGATCACCAGTTTTAAGCCAGTCAGGGTGACACTAGTATTCGTAACAAATTAAAAAGTGGTTCAATGACTGCGGGAAATGTAAAAGAATATATGCTGAAACTGGTTTGCGCAGTTTCCTTCTGTGGTAACAATATAATGTAAAAGAAGTACACACAGCAGTGTCTGACAGAAAAAGTACATATTTAATTAGACCAGAGGGCACACCACCTACATGTGTTGGTAGAAACCAATAAATACAGAGCTTTCAGCTTTTAACTTTCTGTTCTGTCAGAGAGTTGCAGTTTTTTTCTAATGTTACTTGTTCAAAGTCATACAGTCTGTCACTGGAGTGAATGACCTGAGATGTACCATCCTGGACTACATGAAAAGAGCCATGGAGGAGCTCTCTGACCTTATGACCCAGGCAGGTATGACACTAGCCCTGAGTAACATCCTGCCATCACCCAGAATGATATCACAGTACAAGGACAAAATGACTGACTTCAACACTTGGCTAAGCTTCTGGTGTCATTCCAAGGGGATCCAGTATCTGTCTGCCAGTGATGACATGATCAGCAGGGCAAGATGCTTTGCCAGAGATGGCCTGCACCTGTCGCATGTGGGATTCCGGATACTGGCTAAGGCTCTTGCCACCCCTATAGTGCCTTTTTAGGCAAGGCTCAAACATCAAATGCACCACCATAGTAGAGACAAACAAGCAAAATCTGAGGGTAATGCTACTGAATGCTAGAAGTTTAAACCTCAAAATGCATTTACTCAAGGCACTCCTTAAGATGGAGAACTTCAACATCTGTGCAGTGACAGAAACCTGGTTTATGTCTTCAGAGAGCACCCCTGCAATTCCAGGCTATAATTCTTACAACACCTTTCGGCCACCTAACCTGGACCGAAACACTAAAGGAGGAGGTGTGTCCATATTTATAAAAGATAACTACACCTCCAGGCTAGTTGCTCAACATAATGCATCCGAAATTATCCAAGTACAATTAACACTGGGCAAGACTGCAATTCAGAATGTAGCTTGTTACAGATCCCCCGCCATGCTCCAGGACACCCAATCCATGTTTCCCGATATACTGGATAATATTAAGGTACAACCCAATACCCTAATACTGAGAGATTTCAACTACCCCACCATCAACTTTGAAAACTACTCATGTACTAACTCATCTGCCTAGCGTTTTCTGGAATTCATCAATTCCAATGCCCTGGATCAGCTTGTCCATACCCCTACCAGGGGCAGCAACATCCTGGACCTGGTCATTACCAATATGGGTAACACATGCTCCACACCAGAGGTCAACTCCTCACTGGTCAGGTCTGACCACAAGCTAATTACCCTAGAAATCTATATCTGGCCCCCACCCCCATTAAGGAAACCATCGTAAAAAATTTCTCCAAAGCCAACTTCATGCTTCTTAAGTCAGAAGTGGCCAACTTCACATCACCCACACAGATGACAATAGAGACACAATTGCTGAATCATATACAAAAGCACTGTAAAAGCACATACACAGGTGCATGGACCGTGCCATCCCCAACAGAACCAAGATGCTATTCTCCAAAAAAAGGAAGCCAACTCTACAACAGAAGGAAACTGTTGCAAAAAAAGAGTCAAATCCCATGATTGCAGAAACTCCCTGGTCAGCCTCAGCAAGAAGCTGGGATCCCTCATAAATCCTCCAAAGCTAGTTACGAAAATAAAATCGCCATGGATTCTAAAGCCAAACAAAAAGCTTTCTACAGCAATGTCAAGAATCTCAATGGTGACACTCAGATCTGCTCGGAAATGCAGCACAATGGCACTACATTTACTGAACTAGCTGATATTGCCAATATCCTGGCAGACAGGTTCAGTGCAAACTTTACCCCCTCTCACACCCCAAAGGGCCTATCTCCATACCAGAAGATTGCAAAGCCCCTGTAATCATGGATTCACAGGTAAAGACCACACTCTCCAAAGCCAAGAACACAGCATCCACGAGACCAGACAACATCCCATGCTGTGTTCTGCACAAACTACAGAACGAAATGGTACCCCACCTAAGTACAATGCTCAAACATTGCCTCACTTCAGGCTTTGTGCTTTGTACAGGGGAGAGGCTAGCATAATGGTTAAGGTGCTTACATTAGAAACACAAGGTGTAGGGTTTGATTCTCACATGGGGTGATTGGCTAGGCTTAAAATGGCCCATGAGGGGAGTTAGTCTAGTACTAATCTATAATATAATACTAATCTCTAATATCTATAATAATTATCCCACTCCACAAAGGGGGGTGCCACCACTGACCCCAGGAACTACCACCCCATTAGCCTGATGAGCCTGGTCTGCAAGGCCATGGAACGCATCATCCTGGAGCTTATAAACAAAGACACAGGTAACCTCCAAACTCTGGACCCCACTCAGTTTGGGTTTGTAAAAGGTAGATCATGCCTCCTAAACCTGATTGACTTCTTCGAAGCAGTCACCAGAGCCATAGATGAGGGTGCACACAGTCTATCTTGACCTCACCAAGGCTTTCAGCACTATCTCCCACTCTGTTATTATAGATAAACTCACTGGACTAGGCATAAATCCATATTTCACAAGATGAGTGGCCAACTGGCTGACTGACACACAGTGAAAGTAGCCAACTCCAAATCAGACTTCAGACCAGTGACAAGCGGAGTACTACAGGGTTCGGTCCTGGGTCCTCTCCTGTTCAGTATCTACTTCTCTGAAGTCCAGGCTAATACAGCTGGTCTCTGGCTACTGAAATTCACAGATGACTGCAAACTAGGAGCCATAATAGATTTGCCTAAGGATGTGGACATTCTACAAAGGGGCCTCACTGAGACCGATGCTCAGTGTCAAAGTCATGGCCTAAAGCTCAATGCCAAGAAGTGCACTGTCATCCCCTTTGGGAAAAACACCGTATCCATGAACTACCACATAGGCAGTAGCCTGCTAAACACTGAAAATGTGATAAGAGACCTTGGGACACAGGTGGACAGTAGTCTCTCCTTTGATAATCACGTTGCTACAGTAGTCAGGAAATCCTTCTACGTGGCACACCTCATCACAAAGGGGTTCTCCTCTAGTAAAAGAGAGGTCATTATTCCTCTCTACTCATCCCTCATCAGACCCATTGTAGAGTACAACTCCCTGTTTGGTATGTACCTTGCAAGACACCTGCAACAACTAGAAAGGCCACAGAAATACCTCACTAGAAGAATTACCGGCTTCAAACAGATGTCATACGCAAACCGTCTCAAAAAACTCCAGCTCTACTCCGTCGCATATTGCCTACTCAGAGGAGACCTCTGCCTAACATACAAAGCCATGTCTAATCCAGATCTGATGGACATGCTAAACTTAAAAAAATCCCAATCTCTCTGAACCACACGCTCCAGGGTCCTAAACCCTGTCACCACAATAAACAGAACATGCTGGAGGGATAGATTTCTGTCTCAGAGACTTCCCATGCTCTGGAACAGGCTACTCATTCATGTCAAATAGAGTTCCTCATTAGCCCTCTTTAAGAGAAATCTTGACAATTGGATGGGAAACATGAAATTCACCCTGTGGATCACTGCTGTGGTGCTGCTCAACAGGGGCACAGGACAATAATTTTCTTGGGTGGTGAAAGCCAGGGAACCTCGTTTGTCTAGGCTTATAGACGTGGCTGTGGAAATTAAGGTTTGTATGAGAGGACCTTATTATGGCCCTTTTCTGATTGATTGGTTCCACAGATCCACGTACAATAATTCCACCATGCTCATGACTTTAATCAGCATCCCACATTATACTAAGAAGTTATTTATTTATTTGTCTTTTGTTAACCGGGTTAGTCCACTGGGCTGGTGGCTCTTTTTCAGTGGAGATCCTAGGAGAAAAGCTCCACATAGTGAAACAATTTACAAAGTTAATATCAGTTCTACAAGCATTTGTGGCATTAGAACTATAGTACAAAGTATCATAAAGTCGTGCAATACGAACATTTTACGTACATGTAAGAGCTATAGTACAGATATAGTACAGACATAATCAGAGTATCATGAAGTCATTCAGTAAGGTCAATCAACAATTAATACAAAAACAGCAGTAAACTGTCATCTAGAAAAGCTGGGTGGGTCATAGTTAGGTGGGGGGGGGGGGTGACAGGTACAAGAGGGAGAGTTGGCCAGGTAGTTCTTCAAATCTCTTTTGAAAATAATGTAACAGTGGATAGAGCATAGGTAATTAGGGAGCTTGTTCTAAGTTTGAGACATTCAGCATTTATAAAGTAATTTGCCTATAGTTTTATTGGGTCTGTAGGTATCAAGTGTGTGTTGGTCAGTGCTGCGGAGAGATCGGGAGGTTTTTATGGGGATAGGAAGGTTGAAAGGGAGAGGCAGTTGGCAGGTTTATAAAGCAGAGAATGTGTCATCTGAAGCTAAGAAAGTAAGAACTCCTTGAGGGAATTCAAGCCAGTGAAGTTGTTTGAGGACAAGGCAATGGTGGGATTTGTATGGAAAGTTGCAGGCAAATCTAGCTATCTGGTTGTATGTTTGATTGAGTTTAGTTAAAAGATGTGCTTGGAGGTGTATAAAAATAGGGGAGGCATAGAGAAGGCAAGGAGGAGGTAGGCGTGAATTTTTGTTTCTGTACAACAGACCAAGTTTTTGATTGGTCTTTTTAATGGATTGCTGTATGTGAATGTCAAATTTCAGTTGATCATCAATTGTGACCCCTAGAAGTTTTGTATATATGAGTCCACATGAATGACAGTATTATCTAGGGAAGAGATAGAGAAGGATGTCCTGAGGTTGGCCACAGATTTTGGAAAGAAAAGAAGTAGCTTGTTTTTTTTGTTTTGGATTAAGGATGAGTTGATTATTGATTAACCAGTGTTCAGTGGTGTTAAAAAAGGTTTGTGTCAGGGAGTGGAGGTCAGTAGGGTTATCAGAGAGGGTGGCAAAAGCAGAGTCATCAGCGTATTGGATTAGAGTAGATGTGCAGCAGGTGGAACAAAGACAATTAGTAAAAATATTAAAGAGAAAGGGGCCTAGGATGGATCCTTGGGGTACACCTGTTTTGATAGGTACGAAGGGAGATCAGGAGGCCAGCTATCTAACAGATGGCTGTTATTAAGATAACTAGAGAACCAGTTGCTAGAGGATGCAGAGAGGTTGAGTTTGGTTAGTTTATTAAGAAGCTTAGGGTGGGAGATGGCGTCAAATGCCTCAGAGAGGTCAAGGAATAGGCATGACACTAGTTAGTTATCTCTAGCCTCAGCTATGGTCTGCGTAAAGGAAAGAAGGGCAGTGAAGGTGCTGTGGTGGGGCCTAAATCCAGGAAAGAAGGGCAGTGAAGGTGCTGTGGTGGGGCCTAAATCCAGGTTGAGAAGGGCTGAGGAGATTTTCCTGGAGTACGTGTTTGAGAAGCTGTGTGTGAATGCATTTTTCTAGTGTTATGGCTATAGAGTGGAAATTGGATGGGTTGGTGGAATTCCCTCCTTTATGAAGCAGAATGGTATAGAAGGACTCTCAGATGTCTGGGACTAAGTAAAGTTTTTTTACTCTTTCCTGGCAAGCTGTTTGCTGCAGCAGAAATGAAAGATTATTATGGACAGTATTATTGAAAAACATGTTAAAATGACCCTCCCTAGCTCTAATAACCAGGAGGAAACGCCTTACAAGAACACTGGACTAGTGGAGGTAAGTGAAGCGTGGGGCTGGGTGCAGGTGGTTAATCCAGGTTTTTTCTTTTTTTACAACACAGCTGATGTCACTCACGTACTAGGATTCTAAAGGATATACCCTCAGTGTACATGCAGTACACTGATGTACAGAAGTACGTCAGAGCATGTCTCACATACTAAGACTAAGTCTTTAAGAATGAGCCCGATGCACCTTGAGCTGTCCCTACACATAAAAGCAAGGTGGTACAGGTAACAGCTGCAAAATTAATATCCTACTACCTATTGCTTTATATGCCTACAAGTATTATCAGAAATGGTGACACACCACACAGTTCCACAAAGCAGAAAATGCTTCTCTCATGGAATGCAGGCTGTCAGAACAAATGAGGGGAAAAGTTCAGCAGCCAGTTTTAAAAATAAGAAACATTGGATTAGGAACGGCATATGCAGAAAGCAACTCACATAAATCTGCTTTGGATTTTTTAATCAATATCAACAGGCAAACGTTGCAAATTTACTGAGATTTCCAATGCATGCAGCAGGCAAAAAATTAGTTTGTGTTTCACAGCTGCTCTAGTCAGAAGCAAAAAGAGTTCTGTTGTCCAGAATGTGTCATAGCTGTGGAAATTGTGACTCTTCATACCTCCTATTTAGTTAATGCAAATAGCAAAAAAGAATTCCCAACAATACAAATGCATACTGTATTCTTACCCTTCCCAGCAGTGGGTGTGTTATGACTTTTAATTACATCCAAACGATTCTGTACTTTTGCCTTGTACTGTTTGAACAAGTTTTGATTTGTATTTGTATTAAGAGCCTGGAACAAACCTGCTAAACTGGAAGAACGTTCCTGGAGGGAAGTAGGCAGTGTAACAGCCTCCGGAATATTGCTCACCACACCAGTCTTTTTCTTCATAGTGAATAGCCTGCAAATGAAAGGCAAAGAAAATAGGTTCTGCTCTCAGTGAGACTTCAAGCTCATCTTAACGAGAGTTATTTTTATCACACAGCCTGTTTTTCTAGCCTCCTTTTCACAGGACTAATGTTCATATGTGTTTAGTTTTACCTTACCTTTCTATTAAGAGTTCAGCTTTCCTAGAAAGGTGCTGCTTTTCCCCCCATAGCACCTGTTATTCACCATTCATTGGCATGAACAACAGAAGCATCACCGATGTCACACGTTGTGTAGGCACACTCATGCACACTTTTATGCATTACTAGTTTACTTCATTCACTGTTTTCTGTATTTTTTCTGTGGTTTTTCTACTAGTTTCCATTGTACAAACATTTTTGGGGCTGCTGTGAAGCTGCAAAGCACGAACATTATTTCTGAGCTGTTAATTTAGATTTTTATGCACACTAATACACATTGATGGGTATTTATTTGATATTATTAAATAGATGTATTTTATATTTATAGCGTTTTAGTTTGATTATGTTTATGCTTTGATTGCTGTGTGTTTTTTTCTTGATTTTAGTTTTTGTCACAGACCTGATGAAGGCTTAATTGCATTAGTTAGCCGAAAGCGATTTTAGTTAAAGGTCTTTTTATGTATATGTTACGCTTTTCTTAATACCTGATCTTGGAATGTGGATTGTAAATAGATAGGTAGTGTTTTCCTTAACTAGGATTTAGTGTGACCTAATCAGTAGTAGTATGTGGGGGTGAGTACTTGTTCTAAAATGCACTTTTTACAGCCCTGTTTATATTGTTTGCCATGAATAGGATGGTTTAAAACTAAATATATATTGCCCACACCTATTTCTACATATATAAAAGCTGATATGTTTAACATTGTTAAAATATTTCTGATTTTTTTTGTTACTGAGGATCACTTGTCTGTGACAAACAAAGGCTTGTTGCTTTGGAACACTACCTGGGTTTCATGATATTTGGAAATTATTGTGACTGAGCTCATCAACAAAGTTTTAAGACCACTAGTTTCTCAGTTTTTAATTTTTTCCTCAACAGTCACGGTGGTGAGTTTGGAACCAGACAGATTCCTGTGCTTTTTCATTTTTTTCAACACATAATGTAGTGTTACCTAGTTTCTTAGCAATTTCACAAATAATTAACTAAGATCAAAACAGTGCCAACTGACAACTAGCAAAAAATCTAAAAGTACAGCAAAATCTGTGGCTTCTTCCACCTGAGAAATGAGATAGAATTGTTGGCCTAGGATCCACTGTGCTGCTGTTCTGCACTAACACACAGAAAAATGAAAGACAGACCATCATTACTAGGCAGACATACCTCCAATCTATCAGATATGTCACATGATTATTTGAAACTGTAATCATAACAAGTGCGGTGAGATACTAAAGTATATTAAACATAGATATGGTCCCAGTTACAATGTCAAATGTTCATAACATTAGTATTCCTAACAGCGAACTCAGAAGAGCAAGGAGGCACAACACTGAAGTGCTGTACCTCCAAAAACGAAAAGATTCAACGGTGCAGGTGAGCGATTGTATGAGGCTATGGTACTGCTGGGTTTATAGTTTTGCCTATTCCCAGCTGCAGTGCGATCTTGAAGATGGTATATATAAGTAGCAGTGGACTTGGACTTGGACTTGGACCCCCCTCCCCCCACCCAGTGCAAAAGCTTTTATAGTTAATGTTTTCAGTTTTGGTGGCATTTCAACATTGTGCCTTTTCAATTTTCTGGGTTCGGTGTTATGAGCATTGATATTACAAATATTTGGCATTCTAACAAGGACTGTGTGTGTGTGTGTGTGTGTGTGTGTGTGTGTGTGTGTGTGTGTGTGTGTGTGTGTGTGTGTGTGTGTGTGTGTGTGCGCGTGTTGGTCTTGTTAGCAGAAGTAATTTGTCAAGGTTTTTTTCTGAGTGAGTATGGTATAGTTCTACTCACTAATTTACTATGCAAGGGTGAGCAGTGCTGTAATTTTAATATTTTCTATATCAGGGTCAGAGCTGGATCAATGTCAAATGAGGACCTAGGCAGGGTAATAGATTGGGGCCCCCCACAGCAGACCCTCCTGTGGCAACCCCCACCACCCACAGCAGACCCCTTCCCAGCCATTCCAGTATTCATCTTCTTTGCTATTTCTTCCCAGTTACCATAAACACTGTTCAAACCTGCCAGTGTGCATACTGCTTTCTTATTTACTTCTACAATGAATACAGATACTGAAATAAAATAGCCTAAACAATAATAGCTAAACAAACAATACAGTCTCACAATGGAAACAGACAACATGAGCAGTAAACTTCTCTGCCCTTGAAACTCACATTCATTGAAATGGCATTAAAACCCACATTTAAGAAAATACATCTGGCCAGTGAAGGATTAACTTTACCTTTGGGCAGTTTTCAAACCATAGGGTCCTTGCACACAATTTTAGGGTCATGTGTACATGTATGTATGTGTTCTTTGATTTGCCTTCCTGATTGTATTAAATTATTATAGCACTAGTTGCTAGAATGCAGTTTACATTTGTAGTTTTGAACATTCTTCCAGTAAGTGATGAAACAAAATTTATGAACCAATAATGACAAAACTACATATTTGAGAAAAGTTCAACCATAAAAGGCCACTCGGACATCTGTCATTACAATCCACTAATATCAGTCAATAAGCACAATGTCTGCAGAAGTAAGTCATCCAAATAATTCCATATTAAAGAGATCTGTAACTAATGAAGAGGTTGCTACTGGCAAATAACTTTACATTTCAGTGTTTCATCTACAAATTCAGTGCCTGCTGCCCTTGAATTAATTGCCTATGTAACATTTAAAAAAAATGGTAAGCCGGTAATACTGCAGTAGGGAATGACTGACAAACCAACATGTTCATAGTTACTAGGCATCTCACACGAAGGAGGGCATACTCAGGAGTGCAAAACTCCTTTTCCCCTTAAAATGCACCAAGTAGTCCACATTCAAAATGGCACTGCAATATCAACATTCCATCTATATGATGTAGGAGTAGAATCAACAGCCTTCTGCACCAAAGGTAATTATGCTACTAACATTGTTTTCAAATTCTACAGCACAAACAATGGCTGCCATTTGCTAAACAAAACAGCTAGCTACACACTGAAAAACAGACTTAGCATGAGCAACAGTAAACTTCACTTCCCTTGAAACTCACAATTCCATGAAAATGCACTGAAACTCAATCCCTGGAAAATGCACTGAAACTCAAACTCACGATTCTGTCAGCAGTCTGGTAGTTTGTATAGAGGATTCAGGCTCTTGTCAACATTGATGCTCACAATTCCTTTAGCAGTTTGGTAGCTGGTGTAGAGGATTCAGGCTCTTGTCTACTGTAACCAAATTACAGGGTCAAGCCTGATCAAGTTAATTGACTAACATGCCCCGCCCCCACTACGGCATTACATACCATACCTCCATACTTTGTCAGTCTCTCAGCACAAGAAATATGGACAAAACCTAAAATAATGGGGGGGGGGGCAAAGGCCCCAAAATAGTGACAGATTTCAAATAGTACTCGTACATACTTAGAAAGTTGCTACGATACTAGGATTTGTCTTAGCATGCATTTTCTGAAGGATATGAAATCTGAAACTGAAATATATGACATTATTTAATTATTTCAATCCTCAGTGATTTATCAGAAAACCAGAACTTTTATGAGGAATAGGCCAAAAATATGAGGCAATATTCTGGACAGTTGAGGTAGAAAAACACACACACACACTATCTCTCATATGAACAGAACAGCTAATATAAATTACAAACACACACATGTACACACTTTCTCTCTCATACAGGACAGAACCACTAGTTTAAATTATATACATACACATATACATGCACACTCTCTCTCATATGAACAGAATGGCTAGTTTAAATTACAAACACACATACACATGCATTCTCTCATACAGAAATGGAATGGCTACTTTAAATTACATACACTCACACACACATACATATGTGCACACACACACACCTCTGTAGTTTAAATTACAGTTATACATACATACACACACACTTACCTCCTCTCTTAGAGGAACTGCTAGTTTAAATTATGCATGTTAAGTGTGGAATATGTTATGAGTTTACTTCCTGCTTCTGAGGTGGCGACACACTCATGGTTCTCTTTAAAGGAGAAGATGGTGTCATTGCGTTGTTTAGAATTGTTTTTCAATATATTTATTAAAATGAATGCTTAAGCCTGAGTGTGTCCCCCCAGCCATGGGGCCCTAGATGATGGTCTATGTTGACTACTGCTGGATCTCGCTCTAAGCAGGATACAAAAAGATGTGTAGCCCTACTATGATTGTCAGACCATGAAATCTGTTTAGGAACTCACAGAGTCAGTTGACTTACAAGCCAAAAAAGATGACATATTTTATTAACAGTTTTACATAGTAAGAGTGCATTACATTCTGAGAGGAGTGTAATTTGGAATCCATCGCTCATCAAGCTTCATGTGATAGGAGTTGTGACATCTCCACTCTAGGCCAGTAATCAAGGAGCCTCAATCTTCACCACTAACACTGGAGGGACGTTCACTTGGAATACAAATGGATACACTCAGTATTTCCAGATGCAGACCTCTCTGTATCAAGCACAATTTCCCTTCAGAGCACCCAGGGAACACACTCAGTTTGAGGGCTGGTTCTTCTCTATATCTGTCCAGACCCCCAATAAGATGCTCCACTGGCACAGCTCAGAGTTGAATCCTTAGCTGGGGATCCAAGCTATGTCCTCCCACACCCCCTCTGTGAAACCAGTGCTTTGTGTCCCCTGCTCCAACCAGTGGACCCACACACACTGAGATTTGATTTGCGCACGCACACACTCAGACACACACACACACACACACACACACACACACACACACACACACACACACACACACACACACACACACACACCTGGGAAAGGCTGGCAAAGATTCACAGATTCACCTGCTGTGCCCCCTTCTGCCCAGACTATAAGATAATTATCACTGCTACCAGAACTCCTGCCAGCTACTTTATGGCTCTTACAAGGGTACCCAATTATACTGAATGAAATTAATATTAATATGAATAGTAATGTTGACCAAACAGCAAGGCTTTAAGAGTGGCCACAGTTATCACAAAATAAATATATGCAAATACTCTGAAAGCTTACATATTTTTTCTAAACGGACCAGCCACAATGAAAAGTTTAAATATATTAAAATAAATGATAAAAGAACATGAACATACTAAATATCTGTCCACAGAAAACACCACAGCTTCAGTCACAGGAAATATTAAAAATAACATTGATGGAAAGTTATAGATAAATAGTATTTCTAATCTCACTATATTTTCCTGACTAGTCTAAAATGAATTACTGTTCCCTAGTTAAGTTACTTACAACTGTAAGGCAAGATGATGTGGGTGAGTGGTCCTTGTTGTCAGGTCCAAGACAGAATACAGAATGCTCAGTCTGACTGAGAGGCTTCTCAATAGAATATATAAAAATTCTTTTAGAGTTGATTACACAATGATATCACATCTGGTCATCTGACTCTGTTTCACACACTCATCAACACTAGAAGCTGCTAGGGTTTTAGCACCTATGTGTTACCATACACACAGATAGAGCTTTGCTCGGATATGGTGCAGCTGCTGGTTGTCATAAAACAATAAAACCATTTCACTGTTCCTATAGGAGCTACAATCTATTTTCTAGCACATACATTGCGTCTTTGGCTCCATTCAAAACTGTGGGATAAAATCTTTATGGCTTAACCATAAAGTAATTTAACTTCAGATATATTTTAAGGATTGAGATTAACCTCTTCCCTTCCAGTCCTCTGTTAAATAGTTCAGTTACATTATACAACGACCCCCCCCCATTAATATTCAAAAACGTGCATGCTGATTGGTCAGCGTGCACGTTGTAAATCAGAGTTATAGTAATGGAAAAATGTCCGGTCGCCCGGACTTTTTTACAGCAACGGAGTACGCAAGATCTCCATTGCTTCACACTGTCTCGCTATGTTAAAGGAGGATACTCCACAAGTTCCTGGATGCCATGCGACCACATGCCGAGGAGCACATTAAATTCCCCACCACCCGTGAGGAGAGGACCCATGATATGCATCTCTTCCACCATGTAGCAGACTACCTGGAGGTACTAGGTGCCACAGACTGCACACACATCCACATCAAAGCTAGGGTAGGGGCTACATGAACCGCAAGGGGTTCCACTCCATCAACTACCAGGTCATGTGTGATGCCCAGGGCATTATCATGAATATGTGTGCTGGCTGCCCTAGAAGCTATCACTACTCCCACATCTGGCATTCCTCAAAGCTATATCAGTGGATTGCTAGGGGGGGCATTCCATGTGGTCATTTAGTGGTGGATGCTGGCTATGTACTGAAGCTGTAGATGACATCCATCAGAAATGCACACACACCCACACAAAAACGCCATAATGAGCCAAACACACAAAAAGGATCATTATAGAGTGTGGTTTGGGATGCTCAAGTCACGGTTCCACTGCTTTGACATATCCGGTGGAGCCTTGCAGTACTCTCCAGCCACATGTGCACACATGTTCATAGTGTGTGCCATGCTACATAACATGATCCTGCAGAAACATCTGCAGCAAGAACAAAACAGGGAAGGGCCACACAGCCCCCCCCCCCCCCATCAATGCCAAGGTCTCCACAAGCACAGAGGGACTCTGAGGAGGAACTTCCTGAGCCTGTCCCTGTAGGCAGATGGCGGTGTGCCCAGCATGCCCTGGCCTTGGCAAAGAGGCAACACATAACATATACACTGATACTGTAGGGCCCCAGGGACTGATCTCTCTCTCTCTCTCTGACTCGTACACACAGTAAAATGGATGCCAAACATCACACCACCTATACCTGACAATGTACAGGGAGTGCATTTGTGTGCATCTGACGTAGTCACCCCTCAAGCACCACCCTCACAACAGCTGCAGGCACAAGGTAAGCCAGTCTCTGTAACAAAATAAACTAATGGAGTGGACTTTTCTGATAGCATATCTACGGTATTGATCAAGCATATAAGGGAATGGGGTGGCTAACAGGGATAGCAGCAGACAACTGACAGATCTGTGGGACAGCAGGATGTGTATCCCCAGTACTGCCCTACCCACACCATGCAGTACCACCCTAGTCGACAAATACCGCTGCAGTATATGTGGTGAGCCAAATAACTGGGGGGTGGTCATATATCGCATGTATGGATATCAAAGTGGGAGTACCATACTCAACACCAACCCCACATAGCAGATGAGCTGTAGACAACCATACAGAAATGCCTGGCAAAGGCCCCCACATGGCGACAGCCATGAAATCCCCACCCACAGACTTTTACATAGTGATATCACATCAGGTCTGGCAGTGGCAGTGTGGCTTTGAAAGGTAAGAAATCTGAAACTACAAATGTCTATGCCAGAACAATCTGACCTGTGGTTGATACTATTATGTCTGTAGTCTGAAAGATAGGGCACACCACTATGCTACATGGGACCAAAATGTTACGCAAATATCAGCACAGTCTGTGCAGATGTGTATCGTGTACAGTTGGGTCAACCCCCACCCTCCATAGTAATGCAGTAACATGTTCCTACACTTAAGCAGTATCCAGCTGTCACCCAGAGTGATGGCTCAATAGTAACAGAAAGCAATTGTCAGTAACACCCACAGTCAACTTACTGGTGCCAGCCTGGGAACATATAATCATCAGAATGCACTGCCCTGCTACAGATGGTCTGCATCTGTCACACCTGGCCAACAGGCCTCTGGCAAATGCCTATGCCTCATCCAGAGTGCCCTTTAGAGAGTGTCATGGGGTCCATAACACCAACATAACACAGTCTACAAAATGCAAAGAAAGGCCATGCTGACAACTGCTAGGAGCAAACTTGCCAGCCTCAGGGACCCAGAAATCGGGACAAAACCATTAATAATGGGGTGATGAAGGTCCAAAGAGATGGACACATGTGAAATACTGCTCTAATAATGTTATAAAGTTGATGGAATGATTTGTAGTAGCATGGAATGTCTGAGGGGTACGAAGTCTGAAACTGCAATATCAACTGTCAGTAATATACTCTTTTCACCTACCCACAAATCTACTCAACTAAACTTCACTATTACTACAAATGATAATTCCCACATTTCACCCGACCCTACAACAAAACTGCTTGGTGTCACTATTGATAATAATCTTAACTATGATTATCACATCAATAACACAATAAAAGCAGTTAATAAAAAGATTGGTTCACTGTACAGAATCAAGCCCTTCCTCACACCTGAAGCACGGACCACCTTAGCCCAATCACATCTTATCTCTACCCTTTTGTATGCTTCCTCTATTTATACTAATCTCTCTAAAAGCAACCTCAGGAAACTGACTACATCTTACCATATTATTGCTCGATTTGCCACAGCATCTCAGTCTAGAACTCACCACTGTCTAAATTTAAAACAATTACACTGGTTAGAACTTCCTAACAAGCTTATCTATCAACAACTCCTAATAGCACACAAAATCCTATATCAACCATCAAAAACACCTGCTCTTAGCAGCCTCCTGACTCCCTAAAATAACCTGAAACAACTACGTTCTTCAGAGAAGTTACAAGTTAACACTACTAGAACCACTAACTCTGCAGGTAACCACCTATTCTCCAGCTCAGTTGGTAAAATATGGAATAACCTTCCCTCACACATCTCCTCTCTAACCACTCTTCCACTCTTTAAGAAACAACTTCTAATACATCTGAACAAGTTCTGGCTTTGCTCTTGTACCAATCCTGACTAACCTACTTCCATCTATCCCCTATCATAATTCTTTATTCACCACTATAATATTCTCTCTGACTACAAATGACTTAATGCCTCTATAGTTACTATTGTTCTCATACAGATAAAAAAAAAAAAAAAAATTTTTGTTTAACAATTATGTATTACATATTGAACTTCGTAATACCATATTTTGTACTGAAAGCAGCTAATGCCTTCTTTATTACTTAGTTGTTTTATTTGTCTTCTTTTTAGATTTGTATTACCTGTACTAAAATCACTGTATTTTTGCTCATTGCCTTTGTAATAAGTGTTTATTGTTTATGTTTATTATCTTGCTTTAATCTTCGGAGCTTTTCTCCCCAGGCCTCCACTGAAAATGGACATTGATCCAGCTGGACTAGCCCGGTCAACAAATGTAAAATAAAATAAAATAAATAAATAAATAAATATCTGACTTCAACTCTGAGTGGCTTACAAAACACTTTTGCTGAAAAAACACACTTGTTTGGGTAACCGACTATATATATTTGAGTCATGGATGTGGACATTCTGTGATACTCTGTAGGGTCAACAGGCAGGGCTAGGAGTTTAAACATGGGCACTCACTGCAGGTAAGCCTAACCCTGGAAGATGGTGACATGTCTGCACCCACAGAACCCTGAGCCACAGCCATGGGGAGTAACACACCCTTCCCTGATCACTCATCCGATGCAACATCCTGACCCCAACATGTGGCCATCCAAGCAAAATGAGGTGGGCCATACAAATATGTGTGACAAACACATACCTCCAGCCTGTCAAACAGTCTGACACACACAAGGCCCTTCAAGTGCAGTCAACCATTGAGGAGAGCCCAGTGCAAAGTACTGGTAGCTATACAGGCAAACATATCTGCCCAGGCCCCCCCCCACATATCCTATCCCCTACAAATCTATCTGGAGTCTGCCTGTCACCCTGATCCTGTCTGACTTTTATTACCCAACTGTGGACTAGAAATCAGACCAGGCCAGAACATAAATGCACGGATATTCCACTATTGTAAAACATCATCAAGGTGCTGGACCATTTCCATAGCACCAGCAGTCAACTGCTTGTAGGCACACCCCTCAACAGGCTGGATTGTGCAAGAATGCACAGAATTTGGCCCATAAACCTGGTGTGTGCATCATTTAACCTGTATTCCTCTGGTAAATCATTGCGATGATCTGAGGAAGTATCAGACCACGCCTACTGGTAATAAATAACCAGACTGGTACCCTGAACACGAAGTGCTTTATTGGACCAAACCACAATGCAAAACGACAACAACCACAAAAAAATGAATGGCAACAAAGAATTGAGTTGAACTACTTAGCGCTTTCACCCGTTAATATAAACTGGGCTTCATCAGACTAGAGCCATTTACAATATCACAAACATTTTAAATGTGAGTCATGCACATACCTCCCACATGTAACCAATCACAGCCAACAAAGACCGTGAATACAAGATAAGCTCATAGCGCGCAATTCAAGTTACGCCAGTTAAGCTAGCAAAACTGAATAAAACAGTAAATTTGTTCATACTGAACCTCCTAAAATCAAATACATCAGTTTAAAACCTTAAAACTACACAACAAAAATGATGCATTATTACACGGTAAAAAAGTAAACGCATATATGCATAGAATAATGGCCTCCTTAACCATGGTGGCTAGAACCTGCTTGGCTCAATAAAAAATTAAATATAATAAGATCTTAATTTTAAAATACTAGAAATCGAAATATGATCATTAATACCCGGGGGTTTGGATGCATCTAGTCTAAGTTGCCATAAACATTCTTTTACCTCTGTTAATGTCTTGACATCACCACCTCTATCATTGTATGGAACTCTATCGATCACAAAAAATATAAATTTATTAAAATTAGGACAATTTTGACTGTGCATATATAGGGCATTAGAACTTTTTTTATTTTTAATATCTCTTGTGTGTTCATTAATTCTAAGTCGTAATTTCCTAATAGTTTTCCCATTGTAAAATGTAGGACAACTCAAACAGGTAGCAATATATACCACCATTTTCGTATTACAATTAACATATCCTGGGCATTTTATAGTTCTGCCAAAATTATGAACTACTACATATGGTCCATTGTTAATGAACTTGCAAGTACCACAAGAACCACATTTACTCATACTAGAACTCATGTAGACACCTGCACTACTATCCATCTCCATTAATTCCTTGAGGTTTTTACCTCTACTGTAAGTAATAGTTGGTATGTTACCCAGTATGGCAGTAATATCCTTGTTGAACACACTTTGCCATGTGTCTGTTAAAATAGTCTTAATGTGTCCAGCAATTGGGTTAAATGGCTGAATCATGGCCCTTCTCCTACCTTCATTTACAATGTCACTATTAGAAATAACTACCGTACCTTCTTTAATCAACCCACCTTTAAGAATAGGTTTAAATACAGTGTGCCTTTTGATCTCAATTTCTGATCGAATGTCAGATAGGATATCAGAAGGATATCCTCACTCAGAAAACATATTTACTAACCTAAAAAGCTCAGTTTCAAACAAACTCTCTTCACTAACCAATCTTGAAAGTCGCACCATTTGACCCTTAATAATATTCTTTTTTTGATAGAAGGGGTGACAACTTTTAAAATGTAAAAAAGAATTAGAATATGTCTTTTTTCGGTATAAACCTGATTGCAACGTGTTCTTTTCCTTGTCATAAACCAAAAGAAGGTCCAAATAATCACAAGTCTCTCTATGTATCTTGTAGGTGAACTTTAAAAATGATGTAGTGGTGTTTATATACTCGATAAATTCATAAATCTCTTCTTCAGTTCCCCTCCAAAATATCAAAATGTCATCCAAAAAGTGCAAATATAGTTTTATATTATACATAAACTTGGAGGTAAAAACTTTGTGTGTTTCCAAGACTGCCAAAACCAAATTGGCGTAGACCGGCACACACTTTGCACCCATTGCTACACCAGTAATTTGTTTGAAAAGTTCACCTTCAAATGAAAGAAAATTGTTTGACAAAACAATTTCAACTAAATCTACTAAGAAACTAACCTTGACTTTGTGATAATTACTATACTTGACCAAACAATTGCTAAACATTTCAAGACCTTGGTCATGTGGTATAATTGAAAACAGGTTGATCACATCACCATAACAAATTTTTCATATAAACAAGTATTACTGATCACTTCTAAACTGTGCCATGAGTCCCTTAAGATATGTGGCAATCTATTCAAAATGTGTTTACTATGATAATCAACATAAGAGGCCATAGATCCCATTTTGGAACCCCTGGCTGACACTACTGGACAAAATGGTGGATTGTTTGGGTTCTTATGTATCTTGAGAATCCCAAAAATGGACGGTGTAACTGGGAAATCAACCAACAAATATTCATATTCATTTTTGTCAATAATTCCCTCCATAAACCACTCATATAATTGCCAGTCAATCTTTGCATAGGCTCTGTTGACTTCATTCTTAGACACTCTTGTGTAGGTTGAAGAATCATTTAACAAATTTAACATACTATTTGAATAGTCTACGTTAGACATAACAACCCCACCCCCTATATTAGGTTTCATCACCCTGTAAATTTTGCTACATGTCAATTCTTGAAGACAAAATCTTTCCCCAGAGGTAAGTTTGTCAAACAAATTGTTCTTCCCTCTAAGTAATCTCCTAATTTGTGATTCACACATTTGCTCAAACATATGAATGTTCGGATTAACAGGGGGAATGAATGTACTTGACCTCTTGAGTACTATACTTTTGTCTGTCCATGGACTTGGACTTTTAGAAAAAAACATGTTAAGATTCAATTGCCTAGTATACAATTTGAGATTCAGTAAAATTCTAGCCACCTCATATCTAAATACAGGGACAAACGTAAAACCTTTTTTAAATAAAGTAAGGTGTTCATCCTTTAACTGTAGGTCTGTAAAATTGTAAATACACATGTTAACAAAATTAATAAAGTGGCACACAAGCCCAATGCCACTTACATCTTCATTGCACGTCAAATTCACTTCAACAATGTCCTCAGCTGTGTGACTAAAAACAACATGATCAACATTTAATTCAATAAATTCATCATTCAAAAATGAAGATGTTTTTAAAACTTCCTTTGTGTAGTTAAAATCCACATTGCTAATATCAGAGGACAAGTCAGAAAAAAACAATTCATCAGTCCCCCATGAAAATGTGTTGTTAATCAATCCAAGACTAAAGTCAAAATTGATGACATCCGTTAATTTGGCCTGTTGTTTCCCTGTGACCATCTCCGACTTGTAGGGGGTCTCTGTCCTCTCCCCCTGAACTGTTCCTGCTGAACTAAAACCTGGTTGCACTCCCGAATTCTTTCTGAGTGCTGTACCAGGTAGTTCTCTAAAAGATGGCCACTTTCATTTTCATTAATGTTAACAGTACTACCCGCAATCACTTCGTCATTAGTGATTCGCTATTGTAACCGGAATAATTCTGATTAAAATGGTTTGTAACATTGTTACCCAATTCTAATCTAGCAATACTGTTTTTGTAATCTTTAAAATGTGCGTAAACAAGATTGCTGGCATAGTCTTTGCTGTCCCTGTTCAATTTCTCAGCCTTAATTTCCAATCCCCTTTTAACAAATAAGTCAATGTCCAAAATAATGTTTTCAAATTTATACTTGTTAAACTCAAACAGTAAATCTTTTGTAATACTGTTGTTAATCTGACCCAATTCATCTTTAAGTATGTCTATTTTACGGTTGTTGTTACGAATAATAATTTGCAAAAGATCCATACCTGAATGGTTAAAGAGCGCCGACAGTTCTTGAAAACCTTCAGTTCCTACCTCATATCCCATGGGTAATTTGAACAACCTCAGCCCCTTGGGTACATGCTGTAATTCGATTGATCTTTCCAGGTACACATTATCCATCTGCAGTGATTTGAATTTTCTCAGTTTTGTTTCAAATTTGGTGAGCTGTGCCTTCAAAGTACCACTGCTCTCAGAATTATCTGTTTCAGATGACCAATTTGTTACCGGCGGAGCAAACATAATGTCCAAATTTCTCGGAATGTTAATATTGTTTGAACGAGACAAAACGGCATCTTTAACCAACCTTTTGTTCTCAGGAATGGCAGTCTCACTAGGTGTTGTTTCACGTGTCGAAGTGCTGGGAGGCGTATGCATAGTGTATAAAAGAGCTTGTGACTCGGTCAAAGTTACATCTTCAGAGTTCATTATATTAACACCTTTACTGGACAAGCCTTTGTCTTGAAACATCCTAAATAACATTTGCATTAAATCCATGTGTTTCACCATCAGCTGTTCCATAGTAGATCCAAAAAAGCAGTAAGTAGTCTGAGAAGGTATGTCACAAGGTACTGAAACAATACATGACAGTGTCAAATGGCAAATATGACAGATGTCTGCTAAAACAAGCCCTGTAACCCTAGCAATCCATACGTTACTGAGAGAAATTGTCACAATCATTGCATGGCCCACTGTTCCCGGATTTTGATAGGCTATCTCCAGATAATCTGTTTGAGAAGTATGGCTGTAGCACAAAACAAACTGGACTGGAGTACAACAATCCCTGGAATGGAGTCCCACATGTACTATAGAAGGACACACTGGGCATAGTCATACACTTAGAGAAATGTCAGTAGGATCTAGGAATGAACAGGCCTTCCCACCCAGTGCACTTCCCATTGTGTTGCAAAAATTAAGAAAAAAAATACCTGCTCAGCTGTGAAGCAGTAGCACCACTTTATTCACAATAAAACAAATAAAAATAGATAAAAAACACATGTTTATTTTTGTTTTTATTACTAATAAACTGGTATTACTGCTTCACAGCTGAGCAGGTCTTTGTTTTTATTGATTTTTGCAATGTTGTGGAAGTTTGGTGTCTTAGCACTTCCCATTGCCCCACCTTAGCAGTCCTGAAGATGTCTGTCACCATAGAAGTCACTTTTGTTAGGCCCAGCCCCATAAGCTCTGTGGCGTGTGTGATAACTGTATAACACTATAGTGCAAATAACTAGTTAGGTAGGAGTTCTAATCTCAGTCTTGACAAATGTAAATGTGTGTGCATGTTCACAACTAAAAGATTTTGGGTCCATTCACACTTCCCCTTTCCCTACTTTAGCAGTCCTGCAGATATCAGTCATCATAGAAGTGCCTTCCATCAGGCCTCAGCCCCCTAAGCTTTGTGCTGCATGTGATAACTGCATAACACAATAGTACAAATAACTAGCTAGGTATGAGTTCTAATCACAATCCAGGCAAATGTAAAAGTGTGTGTGTGTGTGTGTGTGTGTATGTCTGTGTGCGCATAAGACTGAAGGAGTTGTGTTTTTGTTTATAGGTGAAACAGTTTTATGCCATTCCCACCCACGACACTTCACAGTGCCCCACTTTATCAGTCCAGACGATGTCAGTCCCTTATCAGCAACCTTGGACAGCTGTGAGTCCTGTTATCTCAGTAGGGCATGTGATAAATGCTTAACACTATAGTATAAATGAATAGTTTGGCAGGGGTTCTAGTCTTGTATCCGGCAAATGTGTGTGGGTATGTATTAAGTAGAAGTATTTTGATACGTTTCCCACCCACTGCCTTATATTATTAGCCCTACTTATGTCATTCCCCATATCAGCACATTTGGCCAACTATCAGCCCAGTAAGCTCTGTAACCCATGTGGTAACTGAGTAACACTATGGTACAAATCATTAGTTAGGTAGGGGTTCTACTCTCACATCTGGCAAGTGTGTGTATGTGTGTAGGACAAAGTATTTTGATAAGTTTAACACCCACTGCACTACTTTATTAGTCATTCCCTTTATAGGTTCACAAGTGTGTAGGAGGTAATGACCCAGCAGCCTTAACAAGCCTAGCACATAGAAAGGTCCTGCCATTGTGCTACCCAATGTTACATCCCAGTGCCTGTATCAAGTATATCCACTGCAGTGATCATTGGGGTGAACTGTCTATTACCCATCCACCTATCAAGATTTCTCTGAAACAAGGTCAGCTAGGTGCTCTGCATGACATGTATGGGAAGTTTATTCCAGGGCATGTGCAGTCTCTTGGTGAGGGACCTGTCCCACCAGCATGCTGTGGTGATTATGGTACTGAGGTAGAGATTTCTACAGTGTGTGGTGTGGATGGATTTATATGTAGCATTTCTAAACCAGCTGGGACAGACATGGCTTTGTAAGCCAAGCACAGATAGCCTCTAATTAGGTGATATGACACAGAGAATAGCTTGGGTCTTCTGAGTCTGTCTGTGTAGGATGTGTGTTTAATGCCTAGGAACCCCTCTGTGAGGTGGCTTCTCCAGCTGTAGCAAGTGTCTAGTGAGGTATATGGCAAATGGGCCATAATACTTGGGGAGTGGTCTAATGAGGGAATAGTAGACAGAGATCATTACCTCTGTCTTCCTGGATGCAAAACCCTTGGTAATGCAATGTGCCAAACAGAAGGACTTCCTGACCACAGTGGCAATGTAGTGCTTGAAGGAGAAGTTGCTATCAACCTGTGTCTCCAGATCTCTTATAATGCCTACAGTGTTCATTGGGCTCCCACTGATGTGGAACTTACTGGGAATTGAGTGTTTTACCAAGGGGGATGATGCATTTTGTGGTGTTAAGCTTCTGGCCATGGTTTCCACACCACCCATTGGTCTCAGTGAGGCCTTTCTGTAGGATGTCTGCATCACTTGTGGAGTTAATGATAGCTCCCAGCTTGCAGTCCTATGTGAACCTGCTCAGCCAGAGTTCCTCTGTGTTTAGCTGGACTCCTGAGAAGTAGATGCTGGACAGGACACTATCCAGTACTGATCCCTGTGGGACTCCACTCGTGACTGCTTGCCAGTCTGACTTGGAGTTTGCCACTGGCATACTGTGTGTTCTGTGAACCAATTTGCAAACCACCCACTGATACAGGGGTTGATGCCTCTTTTGCTGGGTTTAACAATAATCCCTGACTGAGGAATGGTATCAGACGCGTTGGCCAGAATGAGGTAGGCTGTATGCAGTGCCTTAGTGTCATACATAGCCCTGGTGAATCACTGAAAGACATCAACCAGGTTGAGCAGGCATGATCTGCAATTCACAAAGCCAAACTGTGTGGGGTCCAGAGTTAGGAGATCACCTATATATTAGTCAATTAGGTCCCTGATGATGCGCCCATAGTAGACTTATCAGGCTAAGGGCCCAATAATCCCCAGGGTCTGTAGATGCTACCCCTTTATGGAGATGGATGACTGTAGCAGTGTGCCATTTTGGAAGGACAAAGCCTGAGGTGAGGCTGTGACTGACCAATGCAAAAATATTTGGTGCCAGGTCTCTTTGTATGTCATGTAGAACACAGCCACAGATATGTTGGGGTCCCATGGAAGCTGTATCCTTGCCTGTAGACAATGCAGGCCTAACCTGGCCTGCAATAATGTTGGGTACCTGGCATTCATCTGCCATTGTGATTGTCCCCTTGGGGGGGAGAGAGGGGTAAAGCTGGCACTGAATGTGTTGGCAAGACTGTAGCCAATATCTGTTGTCTCAGGATAGGAATTAGTATTGTGCTGTAACTCACAGCACTTGTGGTTATTGCTGTGGAGGTTGTTGATGTAACAATCAAAGGCTTTTGTGATTTACGTTGGTGTCTGCTGCAAGTCTGACTTCATAGTTGCCTGAAGGTGATTTCATGAGGGATCCCAAGTTCTGTTTGAGGCTAATAAGGGGGCTCACCAGTCTTGAGACACCTCCTTTTTCTGCAACAGTGTCCTCCTTCTGTTGTACACTTAAGTAATGGCAGGGGACCATCGCAGTGTTTGGAGGACAGTGTCTGCATTCTTTTGACTATGGCTAGTACCATGCATCCATGTACATGTTTGTGCAGTGCATATGTGTATGATGCAACAGTCATGCAGCTGTTTTCCATTGGCATGTGTGCAGTGATGTCATCCATCCCTGTTTTTATGACTGCAATGTCAGCACTGGAGAGGTTTTGGAAGCTGGTTACCTTTGTGGGGAGTGTGGGTGAGATGTTGAGTTCCATGTTGATTATATCATGTTTGGATCCGACCAGGTAGGGATTGACAACTGTGGCTGAGCAAGTGTCTCATATGTAAGTAATCAACACAGGTCAAGGTTGTTGCATCCTCTACTGGGGGTCAGTATGAGCCGGTCCAGGGCAGTGGAACTGGTGAATTCCATTTAGTTATCAAACACAAATCCCCTGAATCTGGATAAAGTAATCAACGATAAAAATATAATGTTCCAAAAAAGCCACCAACTTTCATTTGAATACACACGGCAAAACAAGACTTTAATAAAAAAAATAGTAAAAATATATAAAACATGTGAGCACTTTCACAGAGTCCTCCCTGCTTCATATTGCCCGCAGGGAGGGCAAGTTGTTTGCATAATCTGCCATTTGTCATTCAGGTCTGTGTAAATGGATGACATCAGCCATCTTACATGCGGATGCGGATGGTGTGAGGATGGTGTTGTGGCTTGGTATGACTACAGTGTGTAATGCACCTGGGAGCACATGCCTGAGGTCATGTTGGATGCAGACAGGGATGATATGATGTCCCATGGATACTTACATTTGTTGCCTTTCAGTAGGCAATATGTACCTAATCAGTGGTGATGAGAGGAGGGGTGTGGCTGCAATATATATCCACCTATAGTGATGCTGAGCCAGGGGGGATCTTTGCCCTAACCCTATCTGCTTCAAGTTGCCTGTAGCTATGTTGTGCGTGTATGTGATCTGATTGGCCACAATTACAGGTTGGGTTGGTATGTTGCCTCTGAGATTGCAGGCATATAGGAAGATGGCCTTGTGATTGTCCCTGGTGGATGTCTCCAATTTGTACTAATAGGTGGCCTTACAGTAATCCGCCTGTGACCTTATATGCTTGTTCAGACAATGGATGACAATGTCAGGTTGGTTCCTGCCCTGACTTTGCCCTGTACATCCAACTACAGGGACCAAGTCTGTGGTTTGTGCAATGTTGCTGTCCAGCAAAGGGGACTACTCTACGTTGGTGGAAGCAGGTATGACAAGTAAGGTATTGCTGAGTCCATACAGACATATATGTGTTCAATCAGTTGTTTGTAGTGGGCATGGCCACAAAGTCATAACAAAGTTGAACACCTCTCCAAGTTGGTAATGATAATCATGCTTATTGTACTGCATTTCATCTGGTTGGATAGCTAGACTTCTTCAGATCTAAAGGAGTTTAGCTATCCAGCCAGATGAAAAGTGCTTTATGGAATAAAAAGTTTGCATTACTTGCTTGCAAGTTTGTGGATTTATTCTTTTTGTGGAGCTAAAACACGGTTAAACCGATAGATGCTTAAACTGTGTAGGCTTCACTTACCGACACTTACCAGTGCGCAAATGTGATTAGCAGTGCTAACTATTGGTTATCATTCACATTTAAGCAATGTGTAAACCTGCTAAGCATAGTTCAGCCCTGGTAACCATTACTCACATTCCATTCTCATAAAATAGCAGAGTAATGACATCAAGTAATAGGTTTATTTAATCTCCTGTACATAACATGCTTTTATGTGCTCTCATTACAGTAGCAAGGGGTGTGACTATACTGTACAGGACACTTGGGTATACATGGGTAGTATCACGTTTTTTGTTTTTATTATTTTTGTATACATGGATAGTATCACACGTTATATGCACTCACACTTGCATGTTACACCAGTGAGAGTACACCGGTGGCTGAATATGATTCTACACATATTGTATTATGAAATTAGTACTTTTGACACTGCTTTTCCATGTAAGATTAGATTGCCTATTGTAGTACTCCAACCATGCACCTCTGCAAGCAGAGCTGGGACTCTGAGCACTACACGATCTTGTTCTTGGTGTTTCAGCTATATGTTTTTATGTATCCCCCTACTGGATAGTAATATGACATTATTATATTAACTGTAGAGTACTATTTGTTTTTTGGCCATGTCATTGAGGACTGTTGTCATGTTGTAATGACATACATTTCAGTTTCAGACTTCTATCCTTCAGGACATTCATCCTAATGCATAACATGTTTGCTGTCCACTGTCTATTCTCTGTGCAGATGTCAGGTATTGCTAAGGACATACAACTATATAGGTGCCCACATAGTTTTGTGCTGTGGGCCTGGACACTGCTCCTAGCTCCA
Organism: Protopterus annectens; assembly: GCF_019279795.1. Taxonomy (NCBI): domain Eukaryota; kingdom Metazoa; phylum Chordata; order Ceratodontiformes; family Protopteridae; genus Protopterus; species Protopterus annectens. Next base: position 84,619,424 of record NC_056749.1, read on the forward strand.
ACAAATGGGATGTCTTTCATGTGGGCCTTCACTCTTATACTTGCCTGTGTGAGGGACATTACAGACGTGGTGGGCTACAGATTCACAGACAGTAGGTGGGAATACTTCACAGGACAGGACATCTGCAGACAGCACAACAACATGGTGGACATATCTACAAAATTGTGAACATATTCTATGCCATCATCAGTGCTGTTTCAGTGCAGTTATACACATGGTGTGTTGATAGGCTGATAGGATTTGTATGAACATGCATTTAATGAGTGACATAACGTCTGACAGTGATATGTCTCTGACATGTCATGTGTGCATGTTATGTGTATGGAGGAGGATAGATTTAAGTGCTATGACTCCTTTTTTATCTGACTGTGCATGCTGCTCCAGTGTCTGCTGGTCTATTGGCTGTATGACTTTGTAGGGGCAGACTGAGACATGTTCTGTACCATGGTCAGGATTCAGACTACACTGAGAATTGGGTCACTATATGTAGGGCTAGGTGTGACTGGAAAACTATGATGTATTTCTTCACACCACCCGTATGCTATACTGTTCACCTGACCTACCGGTATGTGACTGTGGTTTGATTGGCTGTGGGTACGCACTTTTATACTGGTGTCTGATTCTGATGCTGTAACATCCCTGTAGTGCTTGACATCCCAAAGGGGGATGACAACACATTCTTTGATATTGAGCTTACAGCCATGGCTCCGATACCAGTCATTGGTCTCAGTGAGGCCTTTCTGTAGGATGTCAACACCACACGGGTAGTTAATAGATCCCAACTTGCAAATGTCTGAAGACATTGTCAGCCAGAGTCCCTTCATGTTGGCATGGACTTCAGAGAAACTGATACCAAACAGGAGATGACCCAGGACCAAACCCTGTAGAACACTCCACTTGTGACTGGTCGGCAGTCTGAGTTGGGGTCAGCTACTTTTACACTATGGGTTCTATCTGTGAGACAGTTTGCAACCCACCCACTGTTATAGGGGTTGATGTGTAGCTTAGTGAGTTTATCCATGATCCCTGAGTGGGAAATGTTATCAAACAGCTTGGCCAGATTAAGGTAGGCTGAATGAACCACCTAGCCTTCATCCACAGCTCTGGTGACCGACTCAAAGAAGTCGACCAGTTTGATTAAACAGGCATGATCTACCCTTCACAAAAGCAAACTGTGTTTCTTAGGTCCATGACAATGCATTCCATAGCTTTGCATGACAGCCTTGTCAGGCTAATGGGGCGATACTTCCCAGGGTCTGCAGCCACTCCTCCTTTGTGGAGAGGGATAAATGTAGCAGTGCACCAGTCAGTAGGGACAAAGCCTGAGGTGAGGCTGTGATTTGACAGAGCACACCAGTGAGGTGCCAGTTCACTCTGTAGTTTATGCAGAAGATAGCCAGGGATATTGCCAGGTCCAATAGAAGCTGTATTCTTGGCCTTGGACAGTGGTGTTTTAACCCAAGCAGCAGTACTACTGGGTGCCTGACAGTGTACTGGTATTGTTTGGTTCTTTGGGGGTGGGGAGAAGGATGAAGTTGCCATGGAATCTGTGTGCCAGTATATTGGCAATATCTTTTGCCTCAGTATAGGAGTTAACATTGTGGAGTAGCTCAGAGCACATGCTGGTATTGCCATAGAAATTTTTTACATAACTATAGGAGGCCTTGTGGATGTCTTTACTATGTGCTGAAATTCTGTTTTCACAGCTAGCTTTAGAGTATTTAATGAGGAATCTCATCTTTCTGTTGAGGTTCATAAGGGGATTTTTCCAGTATTGGGACTTCACCTTATTCCATATCAGTTTCCTCCCTCTGTTGGAGAATTTCTTTGGGCAGGGGACCACCAGATTGGCTTCCTTTTCCTAGAGGGGAGTGTCTTGTTGGGTATGGCAGAATCCATGCATTCGTGTACATATTTGTACTGAACTGGTGTGTGATTTGGAGGTCATGCAACTAGTCTCCATTTGCATGGCTGCTGTGAAGTTAGCCACCTCTGTTTTTGTTAGCTTTGGAAATGTTTTTCATGGTGGTAACCTTTGCGGGGGGGGGGGAGGAATGTGGATTCCTAAGGTGATGACAATGTGGTCAGATCTAACCATGCTGGAGTTGACTTATGGTGTACAGCAATGGTCACCCATGTTAGTACTGACTAAGTCAATGATGTTGCTACCTGTAGTGGGTGTTGAAATGAGCTGGTCCAAGCCATTGGAATGAATGCATTCCCGAAAACATTGGGCACATGCATTGATACATGAGTAGCTTTCGCAGGTAATGGAGGGGTAGTTGAGGTTAACCAGTATGAGAGTGTTATTCTCCAGGGTCCTTAGGAACATAAAGTTTCACTCTTGGGACATGGTTGGGGACTGTAGAATGTGTGTGTGTTTGCTTTTGTTTACTGTTTGTGCAATCTCTGAGTTAGTATATATAAGTAGGGGGCTGTGGGGGGCACAGCCCCTCACATGGGGGGTGCAGGGGGGCTCACCCCCCTACTTATTTGTGTTGCAGGTTTGTGGATGTGTGTTGTTTTGTTTATGTTGTGATATGGATGTTGTGGTATAAATGTGGTCTGGTGTGTGCTGTGTTTTAGGTGTTTTGAATTTCACAGTTTTGCTGTTTCGGTGTTGTGTGAATTCAATTTCATGGTCTTAAAAAACTGAAATTCGAGATTTCAGTATTTCGAGATAATGAAGTGAATCTATATATATATATATATATATATATATATATATATATATATATATATATATATATATATGTGTGTGTGTGTGTGTGAGTGTGTGTGTATTTATATACTTTCTATATATGTGTATGTATATATGTATCTTTATTTTACATGTATATCTCAACAGATAGATTTTGTGTCTAGATTTGGCCACATATATGCATCACCATACTTAAATATACGTGTATATAGAAAACCAGACTGATTCTACAGAATCTTTTCCCTACTGTTGAATGACTCTACTGACTTATATGTTTGAAAAAGCATCAGTATTTTGTAGAGCTCACATGGTGTGGTGGTATATTGCTCTGACTATGGTGTACAGGGCCCTGGGTTCAAGACTTGGCAGGACTGATAATTTTGTTACAAGGCAGAACTGCTGCTGGAGAAAGAGGGATAAAGGCAATATTTGAAAGAGGTCCCTAATTTTGGGCCCATTGACCCCCATTTTGACAACCTTTGGACAGATTTGTTACAGTAAGATGTTTGGGGTATGGATCTGATGTACAACTCAAATACACACACACACACACACATTTTTATATAAATATATATATATATATATATATATATATATATATATATACATATATATGGGTCTAGTTCTCTTTATCGAAGAAGCACTTTTTTGGAAAAAGAAGCAGACCCACACTTAAGCGAAAGGGCACTTTCTCGAAAAATGGTTCAACAAACCGTTAAAGAACACTTAGACACTGAAGCACACTATAGTGAGGAAAAGGGAATTTACCTGTTTCCCCACTGTAGTGCGATCTCGGAGTTGGTATATGGGGGGTGCAGAGGGGCTTGCCCCCCTGCAACAACATTGTTTTAGTGTTCCTTAATGGTTCATTGAACCATTCTTCGCAAAAGTGCACTTTCGGTTAAGTGCACTTTCACATAAGTGTGGGTGTACTTTTCTTTTTCGAAGAAGTGTTTCTTCGATGAAGTACAGTACAGCCATATATCTATATCTGTGTGTGTGTATATATATATATATATATATATATATATATATATATATATATATATATATATATATATATATATGCCTATATGTGTATATATATATATATATATATATATATATATATATATATATATATATATATATATATGAATATGAGTATATATATATATATATATATATATATATATATATATATATATATATGTATATATTTATATAAGTATATATATATATATCTATATATATAGTTTATGCACATATATGTATTGATTTACTTTCTATTTATACATGTATTTCTAAATGTATTTCTAAATGAATATATTTTATATGTATACCTCTACATATATTATTTATTTATTTGTCCATATGTATATGCATCTCCATACACATATACATTTGTATATGTATATACAAAATTTGATTAATTCTACAGGATCTTTTCCCTAATGTTGAATGACTCTACTGAATGATATGTTTGAAATAATATCACACATATCTACAGCTCAGATGGCTTAGTGGTAAATTGCTGTGGCTATGTTGTGCATGGTCCTGGGTTCAAGACTTGCAAGGGCTGGTTATTTTGTTGCTGGGCAGAACAAGGGCTGTTGGATACAGAGCACTTTTAAGCAGTTATAAGCAGGTTTGCGAAGCGGTAAGCAATGCTAACTTACGGTTAACTATGCTTGCACACAGTTAGCCCTAAAAGTGCTTAATCTGAGTTAGCTTTGCTTAGCACAATGCAAAGATGCTTACTCCCGCTTACTACTACTTACACCCACTTACCCCTGTGCTAATTTCTTTAAAAGAAAAGAAAAAAAGGTGTGATAGGAAAGTGGTGAAAAAGGGGGCACAAGGAGGGAAAAACAACATGAAAGATATCTAGGGATGTGCAGAATGGGTGTAGGGAAGGACCATAGCTGTCCATTTCTTCTACAGCAATAGCTGTGCATATATACAGAATTTGGAGGTAAATGTGGACACTCAAACCCCTGAGAGAGGGGTGAGGACAACAATAATGTATTGTGAAGCCAACTAGACCAGATTACCTGTGTCCAATGGACATGTGTGGGAAATGGACAGCTATGTATGGGGCGACATTTTTTTTCTGGGAACAGATTGCCCTTTTTTTAAGGTGAGAGTGGGATGCTGGGGAAGGATAGCAGGATATTGAGGAGGTAGGTTGGGTAGGTAAACAGACAGGACAGACAAGACAGCAGACAGGGGTGGTATATGATAAGTGGGGGGTTAACACCTTGGACGGGGAGGGGTGGTTGGTAATCTGATGCCCACGAGCCCCCAAATGGATACAGTGGGACTGAGGTCCCCACCCATGGGCAGTCACCACTGCACCTGCACGGTCCTGAAGGTGGATATGCTGGGGGCTGAGCAGGCTGACCCTCTAGATGTGCCATGTGACCCTCAAGCTGGTGTAGCAGATCTCCAAATTCCTTGCAGAGCTTGCTGCTCACCAGACCCTGGACCTGGGTTTGGATGAAAGTGTCCTGTCCATGTCCACACCCTGGGGGAGGATAAGCCCCATCCCCTAAAGTGATTCCACCCAAAGGTGGAGCAGGACCAGTGGACGAGGAGGTCCCCAGGTGGGTCTCAGACATGCTGTGGCCTGGTGCCATGGCCAGATGAGGCAGGAGAGGCAGATCTGCTGGGATCAGCCTTCCTAGACATGCTATGGTGTTGCAGCTCTAGAACATATGTTGGCTAGTCAGGCAAAATACATTCCAGCATTAGTTATACCAGCATGCATGAGTATTCCCATTAACCCAAAACAACAGATTTGGAACAGATGGATAGCAAATAGAACACATGCATATGTGGAACCACAGTGGGCATGCAGGTTACATTGATAGCAACAGGCCACCAATGAATGTATTTGAACAGGGGATACTGATAGAAAAACATTTCAGTATTTGTAGAATAGGACACATGTACCAACAATAGGTTTGGTGAAAAACATACCCATTGATTTATGTGTTTATATTACTGGTGAAGATAAGGTGGGGGAGAGAGAGAGATGTCAATTAACAACTGTAAATGCTTGAAGTGCTCACAACTTTAATTATCATTGGTTTAATCATTACTCTACAGGTATTACCTCACTTTACATTGACCTATGGCCTTGGGTTTGGCAGTGGTACGTTTGTACACAGTGTAAGATTACAGGCTTCTTACAGATCATTTATACCTTTTCTTACCTGGCACACCAGTGGAGAAGATATCTGTTAACACTACCTGACTGTTTCTACATATATTCACATAGTCTTGGTTACATATGTGCAGTCATAAGTGTGTGTGTGTGTGTGTGTGTGTGTGTGTGTGTGTGTGTGTGTGTGTGTGTGCTAGTGTCATAATCCACCTTAATTTCTATTGGCCACCCTGAGTGTTGGCTGCAGTGACCACTAGCTGTAGCAATGTGACCACTGAGGGACATTTCCTGGAGGGGACTACTTGGTGCACGTACTCCTCTTGCTGTCATTTGCAGCCTTGGGGTTGGACAGTGGGTGTTGTACACAGTGTATAATTACAGGATTCTTACAGCTCATTTATACCTTTTCTTACCTGGCAGACATGTGAAGGGAATTTCTGTTAACAATACCTGACTGCAGTGACCACAAGCTGTGACAGCGTGACCCCATGAGGAACATTTCTTGGGGGGACTACTTGTTGTACATACTTCTCTTTCTATCAGTTGTAGCCTTGGGGTTGGAAAGTGGGTGTTGTACACAGTGTATAATTACAGGCTTCTTACAGCTCATTTATACCATTTCTTACCTGGAAGACATGTGGAGGAAATTTCTGTTAACAATACCTGACCGTTTCTACACATATTCTTGGATAAGATTATACATACAGCTTAATAGCGCTACCAGGATTCAAACCGTGCTGGCTTGTGCAAAAACAGAACACAAGGTTGTCTTTCATCACAATGAGCTACTGAGGAACTTCTGTTTCTTTCCTGACTGTTTTCAGTATAATGTGTGTTGTTTGGACAATCTCCCTTGTAATTCTGATATTCATGCTTGGCAGATGCTTGTTATAATCTGTAGTCATACCTTGACATATTACAGTATGGAAAACAATGGTTAACACAACATTACTATTCAGGGACCAGATCCTGGTGCATGGAACATTCCTTATAGCTAATCTGTTAATGTCAACATTACACATCTACATTCAAACTACCATATTGCAAAGTACACACAATAGTCTGGTGTTTAGAGTTTTATTGACAGGTACTGCTACACATTTACTGATATATATCCTGTACATCAGTATTACTCTGCTAATGTCTTGTTTATTCAGTACAAACAGTACACATTTTTAACTACTGGCAGGTGACATTCTACTGCATTCTATTTATTTGCCCTGACTACTGCTAGCAAGATTAGTACTCATCACCCTCATGACACAGCCTTAGCAGCCTGCTGGCATGGGATTCCAAGTTTGCAGCCCTCTCTTCTGCAGCTGTACAGGAAATAGAGAAACATTTATGCATACCTTTCCATGTCATACTTAGGCTGGACTCTGATACACGAGAATTGATTGTGGTACTTACACACTGTTAAGAGCATCTTGGACCCACTGCTCCAAGAGGTCACTCTTCCTTTGCTTCAAGTCAGCATAGTGATGCCGGACCTGCTCACCAGTTCGAGGGATGCCAGTTGTACTGGTGAGGTCATGAGCAAGACTGTCCCAGGTCTCCGCTTTGTATTGGGAGCCCTGGTACTGGTCCTGCAGCAGTCATCCTTCATGTTTCTTTACAAGCAGTCCAACCATGACCCTGGACTCCTGAATGCCCCAACACTGCGCCTGAAAGCGCACACCTTCTCCAACACCAGCCATATTGCCTGCAGAGATCAGCTACAACTGGTTATGGTTGTATTCCTGCCTGTGGGATTTAAGTAGGGCTGGATTTCCACTCTTTGTCATGATTGGTCTACTTTGAATAATCCTGAGCTAAGCAACGGGCAAACACACTTAGCTGAGATAAGCATTGCTTACAGAGGTAGATACTAAGCACTGTTTACCAGTGTGCAAATCCACTTAGCTATGCTAAATATCAGTAAACATAACAGTTTAGACTGTGTTTACGCTGGGTAAGCACAGCTGAACATGGTTAAGCAAGGTTCAGCTTTCATTTTGTGGACTATCAGGATTGTGGGATCAATTGCTTCTTAATGCCATCTTATATGTATGTTTCTCTTCCATGACATGACCCCCTACGTGCTTTCATTACATTACATTCTTTTGTGGCTATACTGTATGGGACACTTGTGTTTATGAGTTTCACATCTGTACAACACTGGCACCTCACATTTGGACCAGCTACACTACCCTGGTCAACAAATATATATTATTCACTACCTATTTATAAAATGATACATTTTAGTCCTGTTTCACATATGAACATGAATGGACCGCATTGGGGCTGGAAGCGTGAATGCCTGCATGTTAAGCAAAAGCTCTAACCACAACACTATTGCACTTTGACTAGTATGGCTGTATATTTCTATTAAGCTCCTTTAGATGTTTAAACTCTGCTATACATAGATGCGCAGCGCGCACACCTGCTCAGCTATGCTTAAACTTTATTGGGGATAGAAAAAAAAAAGTTGATATGGTGTTCTGTTTTTATTTTCCTTTACGGTATGCACATTGCTTTCTGCCTTTTAAGGCTGGACATCTGGACAAAGTGTGACCTGATGGGGGGACAAATAGGGACAGATTTTAGATATTGCTCTTGCCAACTTATAAAGTTGATAGAATAACAGGGGCTTTGCATTGGCATGAGTATTCTGAAGGGTATAATGTCTGAGACTCGACTGTCTCTCATTATTTTCTGACTTCGGACTTTAATGATTTTATAGTAATTTGTCAAACAACCATACATTTATGGGGAGTGGACCAGATATATGGGGCTAGCATCTGACATTCTGTGAAAATCAGTACAGTTGAGGTGTGTGTGTGTGTGTGTGTGCGTGTGTGCGCATTTGCACACATTTCCTGCTTCTTCAGGATGCAGAAGTGCCGTACAGCACTTTAGCAATACAGGAGGTGTGTCACAGTACCTGTGACACCCCCCCGTATTGCTTTACTCTTGCCATTTTTATTTTTGTGTCCACGGACACTGAAATGCTAATCTCTAATATTATGCCAGTATGGCTTAGAAAGTGCCATATGACACTTTCTGAGCACAGGGGGCGTGTTTAGTGTCTGTGCACTGCTCAGACACGACCCCTGCACTCATTCTTGTTTCGTTGCCATCTAGTGTAGACAGCAGCACACCCTCATGAGTAACACTATTCCTGCACAGAGATTGATGAATCCCGAGGATGGTTTATTTAATTCCACAGAGTGCTAAAGCACAACCGCCAGAATGGAATTATTTGTTTTATACATTGATTCTGGGCAAGCTAGGCCAGTAAACATATTTGTTTTCTGTGAGATTTGTCCTGCACCTGCATGCTTCTGGTCTAGATAAGAAAGTATAAATTTTCTTCATACTGATCCTAAGCTATATGGGGTTATATCCTGCTAAGTATATTACAGCTGGACAGCTTTCAAAGCTTCAAGGGACCTTAAACTTGCCCAAACTGTTAAGTCAGCATGAGTTGAGTTGACTAAAAGTCAGGTTTGGGTGGTAAGTACTTCAGAGCTTTCCTGCCACTGAAGAGAATGTTCCTATTTGGGATTTCGATGATCGATGGTTGGGTAATGCTGTACCACTGTTGGGCAGATAAGTTCCCGTTGGGGAAAAAATTCTTTATTTTTATGATGGAAAATGTTGTTACTTTGTAAACTTAATTAATGTAGGAGAAAGTGTTTTTAATGACTATCATGTGCTTTAAGTTAAAGCTACCTTTAAACTATTTTTTCTGTGATAAAAGTGTTATTTTATTTTGGGGTCTCAGATAAGCGCTTTTTACTGTGTTTTAACGGGGAAATGCAACTTTTGTTTACAACACACCAGTTTTACTGACTGTTGCTTCCAGTATTTCCTAGGAACCAGGCACTTTGTTCAGGTTAACCATGGAACAACCTATTGGTTCCTTAGTTCTACATTCTGCCAACAATAAAAACAAAAAATAGAAACATTATAAGCAGGCTGATAAAATGCCTAAGGCATAGGTTTATGACTTTGCTGTGGCCAAGGCTATTTCCTCGGACCATTCATCTTTTTCCTTGGGTCCCATTGCTGTAGTAACATGGAGTTAGACACATTCTCTGTGGTGTTGAAGTGCCTTCATTGGGAATGGGAGAGCCACTCCTGACAGACCTGCGGGAAGGGATAGAGGCTGCCACTCATCCTAGTCAGAAAGCTGTTTTCATCCTTAGGGAGGATTTTCCAGCCAAAAGTGGGTATGTTTCTGCAAAAAAATATTGTCAAAAAGAAAAAAAAAACTTAAACATAGGTTTTTTTCCTACCTCACTTACTCTGGACAGTAGTCATTATGCCTAGGGTTTAACACAAGCTCTTTACCCTTCTTGTATGCCTGTTTCTGATAAAATAAAAAGTGATCCTTTCTTAAGCAATTCAAAAGTCTGACCCTCAAAATGCTTCTGAAAGTACAGATTACGTGCTGTCTCCACAGAATTCTGTTTCAAGTTCTGAGGAGTGTCAGGCTTCAGCCACTATTTTTCAAGGATTATCTTTTATTGAAACTATTTCAGGTATGAATCAGTTGTTTCCCAGCCCTTTAGGAAGTATTATGATTTGTTACCACTGGAATTTACAGAACTTACTCCTGTTTCGCCTGTTCTGTCTGCTTTGGTGGATGTTTTTGTCACATCCTGCAGTTTCCCTGACAAATAACCTGAACCCCCCAAAGTAGACAGACTATATAAAGTTTCTCAGTCTTTAAAATAAAAACCTGAGTCTGATCTGGGATGTGAGTAAATGAATAAAACCATTTAATTCTACGGCTGCAAAAGAGAGTAGAATCCCATGAGTGGAGGAGCTCCCTGGTCAGCCTCAGTAAGAAGCTGAGATCCCTTATAAGATCCTCCAAAGCTAGCTACAAAAACAAAACTGCCACTAATTCCAAGGACAACCACAAAGCATTCTATAGCTATGTCAAGAATCTCGATGGCAACACCCAGATCTGCTCTGAGTTACAGCACAAAGGCACGAAAATTACAGAACCAACTGATATTGCCAACATCCTGGCAGATAGGTTCAGTGCTAACTTTACCCCCCACCCCCACCCCCTAAAGGGCCCATATCTATACAGGAAGAATGCAGAATCCCTATAATCACAAGTACACAGGTAAAAGCTGCACTCTCTAAAGCCAAAAACACATCATCCATCCCATCCCATCCTAGGTTGCGTTTTACACAAACTTCAGAACAAACTGACTCCCCACTTAAGCACCATGTTCAATAATAGCCTCACATCAGGCTTTGTGCCCACTGAATGGTGCACAGCAACAGTTATCCCACTCCACAAAGGGGGAGTCACCACTGATCCCGGGAACTATCGACCTATTAGCCTGACGAGCCTGGTCTGCAAGGCCATGGAACATATCATCATGGAACTCATAAAGAAAGACATTGGTAACCTCCAAACTCTGGGTCCCACCCAGTTCGGGTTTGTGAAAGGCAGATCATGCCTCCTGAACCTAATCGATTTCTTTGAGGCAGTCACCAAAGCCATAGATGAGGGTAAGGTGGTTCACACAGCCTATCTTGACCTCGCCAAGGCCTTTGACACCATCCCCCATTCTGGAATTATAGCTAAACTCACTAAACTAGGTATAAATCCCTATGTCACAAGATGGGTTGCCAACTGGCTCACTGACAGAACCCACACTGTAACAGTTGCAGACTTCAAATCTGACCTCAAAGCAGTGACAAGTGGAGTACCACAAGGTTCCATCCTTGGACCTCTCCTGTTTGGTATCTACTTCTTTGAAGTACAGGCTAACACAGAAGGCCTCTGGCTAATGAAGTTCACAGATGACTGCAAACTAGGAGCCATAGTCAAGTCCCCAAATGATGTGGACATCCTACAGAAGGGCCTTGCTGAGACAGATGCCTGGTGTCAGAGCCATGGCCTCAAGCTCAAAGCCAAAAACTGCTATGTCATCCCCTTTGGTAAAAACTCTGTACCCATGAACTACCACATAGGCAGCAATCTACTTAACACTGAATGCATGACAGAGACCTTGGGACCCAGGTGGACAGTAGTCTCTCCTTTGATAGTCACATCGCCACAGTAGTCAGGAAGCCCTTCTATGTGGCACACCTCATCATAAAAGGGTTCTCATCCAGGAAAAAAGAGGTCATTGTTCCCCTCGACACTCATTAGACCCATTATAGAGTACAGCGTCCCTTTTGGAATGTACCTCACAAGACATCTGCAGCAGCTGGAAAGGCCACAGAAGTACTTCACAAAGAGGATTACTGGCCTCAAAATAATGCCCTACACTGACTGCCTCAAAAAACGCCAGCTTTACTCCGTACCATATCACCTACTCCAAGGTGATCTCTGCCTAACATATAAAGCTATGTCAAACCCAGAGCTGTTGGACATGTTACACCTAAAGAAATCCCAATCCCTCCAAGCTACACGCTCTAGGGACCTAAATCTTGTCACCACAATAAACAGGACATACTGGAGGGATAGATTCCTGTTCCAGAGACTTCCCATACTCTGGAACAGGCTACCCATCTATGTCAAGCAAAGTTCTTGATTAGCACTCTTAAAGAAAAATCTTGATGAGTGGATGGGAAATAGGAAATACATCCCGGGGATCCCTTCTGTGTCTCTGCTCGACATTGGCACAGGAAAATAACTTTCTTCAGTGGAGTAACTCAGGGAACCTTGTTGGCTAGGCTTATGTAGGCCCTTGGGCCGATAGCCTAGTACCTACCTATGGACCCCTGAATCCAGCTGCTTCTAAACATATAGTTTATGCTGATCCCGCAACTTGATAATTATGGGAACACTTTTTATAAGTTTGTAAAAAAGAGTATTCATCTGCAATGCCTGTTAGAATTCCAAGCTGTCACGCTCATACACTGAAGTTTATGTTCTTCTCTTATAAGAGTAGGAAGAACATATTGGTATCTGTTTCCTTCTGTAAGGTGAAATATGCTTTGTGTAACTTGGTGCCTTCTGCATCTCAAGTGACCACTCAGTGTTGGAAATGTGCATAGGATTCTGCTGATGCCACCTTTGTGGCTGCTGCTACTGGAACTGCCTTGAGGAGGTTTGCCTGGCTGCATTCTCAAAACCTCCCAAAGGATGTCAAAACTAAGATTTTGATTTCTTCGTTGAACAGAGAACTTGTTTTTGGACGTTCTGCTGCAGAGATAATTAAAAAGTCTGATAAGAGAAAGCTAATTCAACGGATGTCTCCAGCTTTTCAGACCTCCTTCTCCAAATTTGCTATGAGATACAATGCCCCTCTACAACTTTCTTTAAAAAGCAAATTAACAGTCCCATCAAATTAATGATAAGCAAACATTTAAAAAAACACACTGGCAGGGAGGTTCAATAAAAGAAAACTGGAACCCCTCAGAACAAAGGGTAGTCAAATGAAGGATTTCCTACCTCGTTCACACCCTGGCAAGTTCCTTAATCCTTCCAGAAAGTCTGAATCTCCATTTCTGTCTTTGGCAGCACAGTTTCAGACAGATGTTTCTGAGCGTAATACTTTAAGGTTACAGATGTCAGTGAGAGTCTGTCCTTCATTTTCGGGGGATTCCTCTTCATCCACCAGACCACTTTTCTCTCCTCTCATTCATCATATGCTTGCTAAGAGGGTGATATAAGGCCCCCCTTAGTTAGAGGAAGGGTTTTATTCCAGAATATTTCTGATGCCACAAAAGGAAGATTTCTGGAGACCAGTTCTGGATCTTTCCATTCTGAATCTGTTCTTGGTTGTATCCAAGTTCAAAATGTTATAACTTCACAATTTATCCCTTATTCTCAGAGTTTTCTGGCCACCTTTGATTTAAAAGATACATATTGTCACATTCCCATACAGCCAGATTTCAAATGTTTAAGTTTTTCTGTGTCTGGATACCTGTGATGCCCCACCACCTCTGGGCCAGTAATCAAGCAGCCTCAATTCTCCACACACACACAGGTACATACACACAGTATTTCCAGATGCAGCTCTCAGCATCAAGTACAATTTCTCTTAAGAGCACACAAAGACTACAGTCAGTCTGGAGCTGGTTCCTCTCTCTTTCTCCAGATCCCCAATAAGACTCCCCACTGGCACAGCTATAGAGTTGAGTCCTTAGCCAGGGTTTCAAGGCAAGTCTTCCAACACTCTCTATGTCCAATCAGTGCTTTGTATCCCTGCCCAAGTAGCTGACACACACACTGTTGGAGATTTGATTTGCACACACACACACACACACACACACACACACACACACACACACACACACACACACACACACACACACACCTGGGAAAAGCTGTCACAGATTTACTAGCTATGCCCCCTTTTTCCCAAACTATAAGGTAGTTATGACTGCCACTAGATACACCTGCCAGCTACCTTAAGGCTCTTCTAAGGGTACTGAATAAACTGAGTGAAATTAATATTTATAGCAATGGTAGCTTGACTAAGAGCTATATATGCAAGTACTTTCAAAACATAAATATCTCTACAAAAATCAGACACAATGAAAGGTTTAAATAAATGCAATAATAAATAATAAAAGAACAAGACAATACTAAGTATATATTCACAGTGACATCAGAGTTCAAATCACAGGAAATATTTAAAATAACAATTAAGGCCAGGCTCAGACAAATAAAGAGAAACAATATCTAAACAAAGCTTCACTATATCCCTGACTATCTGTGAAAATTAATATTCCCTAATAACTTACTTAATAGAGCAAGGCAGATAATGTGGTGAATGGTTCTTCTTGTTGTCAGGCCCAAGACATACTACAGAATGCTCTGTCTCACTAAGAGACTTCTCCAAATAATATCTACAATATTACTTCTGAGATAGCTTGCAGAATGACAATTTCTGGTTATCTGACTTATAGTTCCAATGCAAACCCCCATTGCTAGAAGCTGTCAGGACTTACCACCTACCTGTAAAAATACACACACAAGCACATTTAGTACTTTTTATTGCCTGCTGCATAGTATTTTAGTGTATTTTACTGCTATTAACTAATCTGCACGGGTAACTGATTTGCTTGCAGTTAAAAGCATTCTGCAGAGTCTCATTGCTACTTTATCTGTTTAAAAACTCTCATTTTGTGGCTTTCTGTAGTGCTTACTCTCTGTAGGCTAATAGCTTTAGAATTGTACTAGTTCAAATTTGCTGGCAATGGGCTTGTTTGTTTCTACAGTAATTGTCAAAGCACATGAACAGGCCATTCTGAATTAGCAGAAACCTTTCTTTAACTTGGCTAGATTGTGTTAATTGGTTGCTGGCTAGTGGGGGACGGTTCTTTTGTGTTTTTGTAAAATAAAAAAAAAAAAAGTTGTCTAAGGTTGTATCTTCTGGTATTTAAGCCCTAGCTTTGACAGGATTTCAGTCCATACACACTGAGCAGAGTGGAGGAGAGGTGTTGACTACAACTCCGAGCTGAGATATACAAGTATCCTGTTTTTTTGGATTATTTATACTGATCATTGTTTCTAGCAATTTATATATAGTACTTTTTATTGCCTGCTGCATAGTTTTTTTAGTGTATTTTACTGCTTTTTAACTAATCTGCACGGGTAACTGATTTGTTTGCAGTTAAAAGCATTCTGCAGTGTCTCATTGCTCCTTTATCTGTTTAAAAACCTCTCATTTTGTGTATTTCTGTAGTGCTTACTGTCTGTAGGCTAATAGCTTTAGTATTGTCCTAGTTCAGATTTGCTGGCTCTGGGCTTGTTTGCTTCTACAGTGATTGTTCAAAGCACATGTACAGGCCATCTTGAATTAGCAGAAGCCTTTCTTTACCTTGGCTAGATTGTGTTAATTGGCTGCTGGGTAGTGGGGGAAGGTTCTTTTGTGTTTTTGTAAAAAAAAGTTGTCTAAGGTTGTATCTTCTGGTATTTAAGCCCCAACCTTGAGAGGATATATGTCTATATGCACTGAGCAGAGTGGAGGAGAGGTGTTGACTACAACTCCGAGCTGAGATATACAAGTATCCTGTTTTTTTGGATTATTTATACTGATTATTGTTTCTAGCAATTGATATATAGCACTTTGTATTGTCTGCCACATAGTTTTGTAATGTATTTTACTGCTATTAACTAATTTGCATGGGTAACTCTTTAGCTTGAAGTTAAAAGCATTCTGCAGAGTCTCATTGCTCCTTTATCTGTTTAAAAACTCTCATTGTGTGTCTTTCTGTAGTGCTTACTGTCTGTAGGCTAATAGCTTTAGTATTGTCCTAGTTCAGATTTGCTGGCTCTGAGCTTGTTTGCTTCTACAGTGATTGTTCAAAGCACATTAACAGGCCATCTTGAATTAGCAGAAGCATTTCTTTACCTTGGCTAGATTGTGTTAATTGGCTGCTGGCTAGTGGGGGCTAGTTCTTTTGTGTTTTTGTAAAAAAAAAAGTTGTCTAAGGTTCTATCTTCCGGTATTTAACCCTAACTTTGAGAGGATTTCTCTCTATACACACTGAGCAGAGTGGAGGAGAGGTGTTAACTGCAACTCCGAGCTGAGATATATAAGTATCCTGTTTTTCCGGATTATTTATACTGATTATTGTTTGTAGCAATTTATATATAGCACTTTTTATTACCTGCTGCATAGTTTTTTTAGTGTATTTTACTGCTATTAACTAATCTGCACTGGTAACTGATTTATTTGCAGTTAAAACATTCTGAAAAATTTCATTGCTCCTTTATCTGTTTATAAAATCTCATTTTGTGGCTTTTTGTAATGCTTTCCGTCTGTAGGCTAATAGCTTTAATATTGCCTAGTTCAGATTTGCTGGCTCTGGGCTTGTTTGTTTCTACAGTGATTGTTCAAAGCACTTGAACAGGCCATCTTGAATTAGCAGAAGCCTTTTTTTTACCTTGGCTAGATTGTGTTAATTGACTGCTGGCTAGTGGGTGCTGGTTCTTTTGTGTTTTTGTAAAAAAAAAAAAAGTTGTCTAAGGTTGTAACTTCTGGTATTTACGCCCTAACTTTGAGAGGATTTCTGTCTATACACACTGAGTAAGTGGAGGAGAGGTGTTGACTAAAAGTCCGAGCTGAGATATATAAGCATCCTGTTTTTTTGGATTATTTATACTGATTATTGTTTCTAGCAATTTATATATAGCACTTTTTATTACCTGCTGCATAGTTTTTAGTGTATTTTACTGCTATTAACTTATCTGCATGGGTAACTGATTTATTTGCAGTTAAAATATTCTGCAGAGTTTCATTGCTCCTTTATCTGTTTAAAAACTCTCATTTTGTGGCTTTTTGTAATGCTTACTGTCTGTAGGCTAATAGCTTTAGTATTGCCTGGTTCAAATTTGCTGCCTCTGGGTTTGTTTGTTTCTACAGTAATTGACAAAGCACATGAACAGGCCATCCTGAATTAGCAGAATCCTTTCTTTACCTTGGCTAGATTGTGTTAATTGGCTGCTGGCTAGTGGGGGGGTGGTACTTTTGTGTTTTTGTACAATAAAAAAAAAAAAAAAAGTTGTCTAAGGTTGTATCTTCTGGTATTTAAGCCCTAGCTTTGACAGGATTTCTGTCCATACACACTGAGCAGAGTGGAGGAGAGGTCTTGACTACAACTCCGAGCTGAGATATACAAGTATCCTGTTTTTTTGGATTATTTATACTGATTGTTTCCAGCAATTTATATATAGCACTTTGTATTGCCTGCTGCATAGTTTTTTAGTGTATTTTACTGCTATTAACTAATCTGCACCGGTAACTGATTTGTTTGCAGTTAAAAGCATTCTGCAGAGTCTCATTGCTCCTTTATCTGTTTAAAAACTCTCATTTTGTGTCTTTCTGCAGTGCTTACTGTCTGTAGGCTAATTTATTTATTTTATTTGCAGTTGGTTTACCGGGATAGTTCATTGGGCCAAGATGAACCCATTTTCAATGGAGTCCTGGGGAGAAAAGCTCCAGAAACAAGGTTACAATAGGTTTTAGATCAGATTACAGTATTTACAAATTATACAGTTTAGAGCATAACATTTCAGGTAGTACATACTGATGACGAACATTACAGATGATACAGACTAGAAAAGGAAACATTTCAATAGAAAAACTGAGAAGCCATTATATCTTAGGAAGCGAGCGAATAGGAAACAAAATAATACATTTGTTATAATTAGCTTAGTAAGTACAAGGGGGAATGTTTGAGTTAGGAGAGGCAGAAACAAAGAAGTTCCCAGAAAGGAGGGGGAAAGAGAGAAAGCCAGTGTAGATTATGATGGATGGGTGCAGGAGCATTCCCACTGGGATAATAGATGAGAGTGAAGAGATTTTTTAAATACAAAGTGGTTGAAAGTGGTACGAATGGATGGAGGTAGGGAGTTCCAGAGACGTGCTAGACCATAGGATAGGAGATTTTTACCTGGAGGACGAGTTGGTTTGTACAATTCTATTAGGTTTTGGTTATTAGACCGGAGTACTCTGTTGGGAAGGTGCATTTTAAAGGCAGAGGAAGGGTTTGAAAATGAGCTTGTGTGCAAGAGTAAGTTGAGAATATATGTGTTGGTTGGATAGTTCTAGCCATTTTAGTTTGTGGAGAGAAGAACAGTGGTGGGTAGATGCCTTATGGCTGGTAGCGAACTTGGTGATTTTGTTGTAGCAAGAGGAAAGTTGTGTTTTAAGGGAAGATTGTAGGTTAGTTAGGAGTGGGGCTCCATAGAGAAGAGAGGGGATAAGGAATGAGGTGGAGAGAGTGATTTTAGTGGAGGGTGTAAGGTAATGATTTTGTCGGTAGAGCATGCCTAGTTTTTGATGAGTTTTTTTTTATATTTAGTTGAATGTGGGAGTTGAATTTAAGCTGACTGTCAATTTGAACCCCAAGTAACTTAGCCTCTGGCACCAATTCCAAGGAAGTGTTGTTATGGCTAGTGATTGAAAACGTGTTTGCATTGATAGAGACGAGTTTAGAGGGAGTAAATACCATTAATTTGGTTTTAGAGGCATTAAGTGCTAGGTGGTTTTCTTTCATCCATTGTTCGATGATTGAGAATGCATCTTGTGTGAGCTTTTGGAGTACTGGGATGGATGTGGCAGAACAGATAATAGTTGAATCATCTGCATATTGGATGATATTAGAGAAAGGGATAGAATAGTGAAAGTCATTTATGAATATATTAAATAGGAGAGGACCCAGTATGGAACCTTGGGGAACTCCAGTTGGTGTATTAAGGAATGAGGAGGTGGCCTTTCCATTTCACTGCTTGATATCTATTAGATAAGTAACTAGAGAACCAGTTCAGCGAGGAAGGAGATAAGTTAAGCTGAGAGAGTTTAGTTAGAAGCATTTTGTGAGAGATAGTGTCAAAGGCTTTTGAGAGGTCGAGTAGGAGGGTAGAAACAATATGACCAGAGTCCCGGGCTTTATTTATAGTTTCTAAAAAGGAGAGGAGGGCTGTCATAGTGCTATGACCGGGTCTAAAACCATGATGAGTTGGAGTTAGCAGGTGACTGTCTAAGAGATAAGGTAGGAGTTGTAGATGGATACACTTTTCTAGGAGTTTAGAGATGGGAGACAGGATAGCGATGGGACGGAAGTTTGTAGTATTGTTATTATTGCCACCTTTATGTAAAGGCATGATAAAAGCCTTTTTCCAAATTTGGGGTACTATGCTTTCTTGGATAGAGCGGTTGATTAGAATACTACTAGGGTAGGCAATGGCTTCAACAGCTATGCTAAGAAAGTATGAAGGAATATTGTCTGGGCATTAGAGCATGGCTTCAGTTTCTGGAGGAGTTTTTTTATGGTAGATGTGGGTATAGGCTTTAGTGAGAAAGGTGAGGAAAGGGGAGAGAGGGTATTAGAGGGTGGTGATAATGGAGAGGAAGTGAGAGTGGTGGTGGGAGTGGAGGGAAGAGTGTTAGTAGAGGAGGATGGGGGTGAAGTGGAGGGTGTGGTGATGTTAGAGAATGAAGAGGTTAGTTTGGAAATAGAATTAATGAAAAAAGAGTTAAATTGTGTAGCCCAGTCTATGTCAGGAGCATTGGGGTCTGGGCTGGGGTTGACTGTTTTGCCAGGATTGATAAGGGTAGAGATTTCTTTCCAGAATTTCTGAGGGTTTGTTTTATTATTATTTTGGAGTATGGAGAAGTAATTTTGTCGATCAGTGATAATACGCTTTTTTACTTTGTTTCTAAGCATTTTGTATTCATTGTAGATTCGGGGAGACCTATTTTTCTGGTAGAGTGCCCAGACTTTATCTCTGTGTCGCATGGCTGTTAATGTGTTTTTGGTTAGCCAGGGGGTGGTTTTTAGTTTTATTCTTTTAGACCTTAAAGGAGCATGGTATTCTAGAAGGTTTAAGAAGGTTGAGTTGGAGTGGGCCACAGCATTATCTAGAGGTAGAGTTTTTAGAGTGTTCCAGTTAATTACTTTTAGGGAGTCAGTGAAAGCTATTGGGTTGAAGTATTTTGGTTGAGAGTAGTGATATAATTATGTGTTCTCTGTAAAGGTGTAGGGAGTCAATATGTGAAGGTGGGTAGGTGATCAATATGTGAAGGTGGGTAGGTGATCACTAAGGGGGTCTGGAAGTATACCACTATCAGAGAAATAATGAGGGTGAGAGACTAAAATCCAGTCTAGAATGCTACCATTGGAAAGGGTTTTTGAGGGGCGGGTAATGGAGTTAATTAGCTGTGAGAAGTTATAAAGGTTGATATTAAGCGGGTTTGTGGGAGACTGAATGGAGGACCAATTAATATTCGTGTTACCCAAGACTATTATTTCATTGCTAATGTTGGTGGAGAGCCAGAAGAGGATGTTCTCAAGTGTAGTAATATTGTCTCCAGGTGGATGTAGAGGGAGGCTATACATATGTGCTTGTATTTGTTAACTTGAAATAGTGTTAGGAGTAGTTCAGCATTATTGAAGTTGGGGATAGGTTTGTTATAAGGGGTGACTGACAAGGAGGATGAGCATAGTAGAGCTACTCCACCCCCTTTTTTATTGGATCTATCTTTTCTGATGATTGAATAGTTGGGTGGTGTTATTTCATGGTCTTTTATGTGGGGTTTTAGCCAAGTTTCAGAGATTGATAGGATGTCAGGTTTATTATGTATAAGTCAGGCATGGAGGTTTGGGATTTTGTTTACTATGCTTTGGGAGCTTAGAGAGGTGAATAGTATAGACTTGTCTATAGTGGGAGATGTGGAGGAACCAGGGTTAGGGTGAATATATCCTGATAATAGAGTGGGTATTAGATATAGGATTGGATTGGAGAGGTATTTGGACTGCTTAGAGTATAGATTGGGCTTTATTATGTTGATGAAGGATTTGTTAGCTACTATGGTGGTACAATGTTTATGAGGGGTAACAAGTTTATAAGAAAAGAGTAGATTTTTTTATAGGATAAAGATGGGGCGATATTATGGTGTGTGATTTTAACAGAGGTGAGTCAAGATGTATGGTTATGTGGAAGGATTGTGAGTGATTAATATATATGGGCTGGGTGAGGTAGTAAATATAGGTTATATTGAGGAGAAGTAGCAGTAGAGTGGAGGAGGATATGGGTTTTGGGAACATTATAAAGATGGCTGTTGAAAAAGAAAAGAAAATGGCTGTTAAGAGTTGCTATGTTGTAGCTAGGTAAACTTTTAGGAGCAGGAGGGATGTATACACTGGGGAGTTTTTAATAGCTTTAGTATTGTCCTAATTCAGATTTGCTGGCTCTGGGCTTGTTTGTTTCTACAGTGATTGTTCAAAGCACATGAACAGGCCATCTTGAATTAGCAGAAGCCTTTTTTCTTACCTTGGCTAGATTGTGTTAATTGGCTGCTGGCTAGTGGGGGCTGGTTCTTTTGTGTTTTTGTAAAAAAAAAAAAGTTGTCTAAGGTTGTATCTTCTGGTATTTAACCCTAACTTTGAGAGGATTTCTCTCTATACACACTGAGCAGAGTGAAGGAGAGGTGTTAACTACAACTCCGAGCTGAGATATATAAGTATCCTGTTTTTCTGGACTATTTATACAGATTATTGTTTCTAGCAATTTATATATAGCACTTTTTATTACCTGCTGCATAGTTTTTTAGTGTATTTTACTGATATTAACTAATCTGCATGGGTAACTGATTTGTTTGCAGTTAAAAACATTCTGCAGAGTTTCATTGCTCCTTTATCTGTTTAAAAACTCTCATTTTGTGGCTTTTTGTAATGCTTACTGTCTGTAGGCTAATAGCTTTAGTATTGCCTGGTTCAAATTTGCTGGCTCTGGGTTTGTTTGTTTCTACAGTGATTGTTCAAAGCACATGAACAGGCCATCTTGAATTAGCAGAAGCCTTTTTTTACCTTGGCTAGATTGTGTTAATTGGCTGCTGGCTAGTAGGGGCTGGTCCTTTTGTGTTTTTTGTAAAAAAAAAGTTGTCTAAGGTTGTATCTTCTGGTATTTAAGCCCTAACTTTGAGAGGATTTCTGTCTATACACACTGAGCAGAGTGGAGGAGAGGTGTTGACTACAACTCTGAGCTGCGATATATAAGTATCCTGTTTTTTTGGATTATTTATACTGATTATTGTTTCTAGCAATTTATATATAGCACTTTTTATTGCCTGCTGCATAGTTTTTTTAGTGTATTTTACTGCTATTAACTAATTTACACGGGTAACTCTTTAGATTGAAGTTAAAAGTATTCTGCAGAGTCTCATTGCTCCTTTATTTGTTTAAAAACTCTCATTTTGTGGCTTTCTGTAGTGCTTACTGTCTGTAGGCTAATTTATTTTTATTTATTTTATTTTACATTTGTTGACCGGGCTAGTCCAGCTGGATATATGTCCATTTTCAGTGGAGGCCCGGGGAGAAAAGCTCCACAAATTACAACAACATAAAAGGTCAAGACAAAGACAATAACAGTATAATTTGGTACATAAGTTTTAACAATTATAGTACAAGCCTAAGATTATATATTTTATATTTCAGTAGGAAAAAGGAAAAATTTATCTAAGAATAGATGAATAAGACTAATACATTTGTATTAGAAATGGTGTAGTACAAATCTTTATAACATATTACAAAATTAGATACACCTAGTAATTTATGATAAGAGATACTAAGGTCTCACAAAAACCTAAGAAAGAAAAACACTAGAGATCAATAGATAGAGTATAGAAGAACAGCAAACAAGGATGGATTTGTAGTGTTATTTAACACATAGGTTGTGATACTATATGAAGGTGTTTGATCACTCCACAGTATATACTTATTTACATGAGAAAAAATCCTAAGGAAGGTTAAGCTCACTAAAAATTAGTGAGACAACACAAGATCATGATCATGGGAGGCTAGGAATTGTGGGAGTCTAGTTAATAGTTAGGTACTTAGTCTGGGTTAACACAGGGGCATAGCCAGTGTGATTTGAGGTAGGGTTTAAGCTTGCTTTTAAATATGCTGACAGAGGATATTGAGGTTAGTTGGCTTGGGAGGATGTTCCAGGCTTTACCTACTGTATTGGAGAACAAGGTGTTACCAGCTAAGTTGTTGGATTTTGATATTTGTACAAGTAGGTTATTAGCTGAGCATAAGGTCTTGAGGTTATTATAGGGGATGACTAGGGATGTAAGTATGGGTGTATTTTGAGGTAAATACAGGATCTTATGGGCTACTATTAATTGATTGAAAAGTATTACATTTGGCAGCTCTAACCATCCTAACTGATTCAGATTGATACAGTGATGAGTTTTATAGGAGGACCCAGCTGCAAATCTGGCAATATTGTTGTAGGAGGATGTAAGTTTACTCAGATTACTTCTACATATTTTGGTATACATAGGGGAGGCATAGAGCAAGGTAGAGATGAGGTGGGTACAAGCAATAGTAACCCTGGCTGGAGGTGTAAGAAAGGGTTTTATTCTATAGAGGGAACCTAGTTTCTTGTTTACTATTTGTATGGTGTTATTAATGTGAGGTTCAAAGGACAAGTTGTTATCTATTAGTACCCCGAGTAGTTTGGTGGTTGGTTCATGAGATATTATAGTTCTATCATTTGAAGTAATAGTAAAGTTAAGTGGGGAGGTTCTGCGGGTGGGGGTAAATAGTAACATTTTTGTTTTTTTGGGGTTAAGGATAAGACGTCTTTGTAGGAGCCAGTTTTCAACTGTACTAAAGGTCATTTGGGTTAGTGACTGAAGTTCTGACTGAGAAGCAGCAGCGCATATGAGTGTGGAGTCGTCAGCGTATTGGATACAGTCAGCTTGAGGAAGTACAGAATGAAGGTCATTTGTAAAGATGGAGAAGAGTAATGGGCCTAATATAGATCCTTGCAGGACCCCTAGAGTGACTGGGACATGGGAAGATAAAGTATTTTCCCATAGTACAGCCTGTTGCCTGTTATGTAGGTATGATTGGAACCACTGTATAGTATGGTTGTCCAATGACAGGTTTTTGAATGTGTCTATAAGGAGGTGGTGATTCACCATGTCAAATGCTTTGGACAGGTCAATAAAAACAGCTGAGGATAGAGTATCAATATTACGATTACTGTAATAGCTTTAGTAATGTCCTAGTTCAGATTTGCTGGCTCTGGGCTGGTTTGTTTCTACAGTGATTGTTCAAAGCTAATGAACAGGCCATCTTGAATTAGGAGAAGCCTTTCTTTACCTTGGCTAGATTGTGCTAATTGGCTGCTGGCTAGTGGGGGCTGGTTATTTTGTGTTTTTGTAAAAAAAAAAGTTGTCTAAGGTTGTATCTTCTGGTATTTAAGCCCCAACTGTGAGAGGATTTCTGTCTAAACACACTTAGCAGTGTGGAGGAGAGGTGTTGACTACAACTCTGAGCTGAGATATATAAGTATCCTGTTTTTTTGGATTATTTATACTGATTATTGTTTCTAGCAATTTATATATAGCACGTATTGCCTGCTGCATAGTTTTTTAGTGTATTTTACTGCTATTGACTAATTTGCATGGGTAACTCTTTAGATTGAAGTTAAAAGCATTCTGCAGAGTCTCACTGCTCCTTTATCTGTTTAAAAACTCTCATTTTGTGGCTTTCTGTAGTGCTTACTGTCTGTAAGCTAATAGCTTTAGTATTGTCCTAGTTCAGATTTGCTGTCACTGGGCTTGTTTGCTTCTACAGTGATTGTTCAAAGCACATGAACAGGCCATCTTAAATTAGCAGAAGCCTTTCTTTACCTTGGCTAGATTGTGTTAATCGGCTGCTTGCTAGTGGGAGCTGGTTCTTTTGTGTTTTTGTAAAAAAAAAAAAAAAAGTTGTCTAAGGTTGTATCTTCTGGTATTTAACCCTAATTTTGAGAGGATTTCTCTCTATACACACTGAGCAGAGTGGAGGAGAGGTGTTAACTACAACTCCGAGCTGAGATATAGAAGTATCCTGTTTTTCTGGATTATTTATACTGATTATTGTTTCTAGCAATTTATATATAGCACTTTTTATTACCTGCTGCATAGTTTTTTAGTGTATTTTACCGCTATTAACTAATCTGCATGGGTAACTGATTTGTTTGCAGTTAAAAGCATTCTGCAGAGTTTCATTGCTCCTTTATCTGTTTAAAAACTCTAATTTTGTGGCTTTTTGCAATGCTTACCCTCTGTAGGCTAATAGCTTTAGTATTGCCTAGTTCAGATTTGCTGGCTCTGGGCTTGTTTGTTTCTACAGTGATTGTTCAAAGCACATGAACAGGCAATCTTGAATTAGCAGAAGCCTTTTTTTACCTTGGCTAGATTATGTTAATTGGCTGCTGGCTAGTGGGTGCTGGTTCTTTTGTGTTTTTATAAAAAAAAAAAAAGTTGTCTAAGGTTGTATCTTCTGGTATTTAAGCCCTAACTTTGAGAGGATTTCTGTCTATACACACTGAGCAGAGTGTAGGAGAGGTGTTGACTACAACTCCAAGCTGAGATATATAAGTATCATGTTTTTTTGGATTATTTATACTGATTATTTTTTCTAGCAATTTATATATAGCACTTTTTATTGCTTGCTGCATAGTTTTTTAGTGTATTTTACTACTATTAACTAATTTGCGTGGGTAAGTCTTTAGATTGAAGTTAAAAGCATTCTGCAGAGTCTCATTGCTCCTCTTTCGTTTTAAAAACTCTCATTTTGTGGCTTTCTGTAGTGCTTATTTTCTGTAGGCTAATAGCTTTAGTATTGTCCTAGTTCAGATTTGCTGGCTCTGGGCTTGTTTGTTTCTACAATGATTGTTCAAAGCACATGAACAGGCCATCCTGAGTTAGCAGAAGCCTTTCTTTACCTTGGCTAGATTGTGTTAATTGGCTGCTGGCTAGTGGGGGCTGAGTCTTTTATGTTTTTGTAAAAAAAAAAAAAAGTTGTCTAAGGTTGTATCTTCTGGTATTTAAGCTCTAACTTTGAGAGGATTTCTGTCTATACACACTGAGCAGAGTGGAGGAGAGGTGTTGACTACAACTCCGAGCTGAGATATATAAATATCCTGTTTTTTTGGATTATTTATACTGATTATTGTTTCTAGCAATTTATATATAACACTCTTTATTGTCTGCTGCATAGTTTTTTAGTGTATTTTACTGCTATTAACTAATCTGCACGGGTAACTGATTTGTTTGCAGTTAAAAGCATTCTGCAGAGTCTCATTCCTCCTTTATCTGTTTAAAAACTCTCATTTTGTGGCTTTCTGTAGTGCTTACTCTTTGTAGGCTAATAGCTTTAGAATTGTCCTAGTTCAGATTTGCTGGCTCTGGCCTTGCTTATTTCTACAGTAATTGTCAAAGCACATGAGCAGGCCATCCTGAATTAGCAGAAGCCTTTCTTTACCTTGGCTAGATTGTGTTAATTGGCTGCTGGCTAGTGGGGGATGGTTCTTTTGTGTTTTTTTTTAAATAAAAAAAAAGTTGTCTAAGGTTGTATCTTCTGGTATTTAAGCCCTAGCTTTGACCGGATTTCTGTCCATACACACTGAGCAGAGTGGAGGAGAGGTGTTGACTACAACTCCGAGCTGAGATATACAAGTATCTTGTTTTTTTGGATTATTTATACTGATTATTGTTTCTAGCAATTTATATATATAGCACTTTTTATTGCCTGCTGCATAGTGTTTTAGTTTATTTTACTGCTATTAACTAATCTGCACGGGTAACTGATTTGTTTGCAGTTAAAAGCATTCTGCAGAGCCTCATTGCTCCTTTATCTGTTTATAAACTCTCATTTTGTGGCTTTCTGTAGTGCTTACTGTCTGTAGGCTAATAGCTTCAGTGTTGTCCTATCTCAGATTTGCTGGCTTTGGGCTTGTTTGTTTCTACAATGGTTGTTCAAAGCACATGAACAGGCCATCTTGAATTAGCAGAAGCCTTTCTTTACCTTGGCTAGATTGTGTTAATTGGCTGCTGGCTAGTGGGGGCTAGTTCTTTTGTGTTTTTGTAAAAAAAGTTGGCTAAGGTTGTATCTTCTGGTATTTAACCCTAACTTTGAGAGGATTTCTGTCTATACACACTGAGCAGAGTGGAGGAGAGGTGTTGACTGCAACTCCAAGCTGAGATATACAAGTATCCTGTTTTTTGGATTATTTATACTGATTATTGTTTCTAGCAATTTACTTTTTTTGCCTGCTGCATAGTTTTTTAGTGTATTTTACTATTAACTAATCTGCATGGGTAACTGATTTGTTTGCAATTAAAAACATTCTGCAGAATTTCATTGCTCCTTTATCTGTTTAAAAACTCTCATTTTGTGGCTTTCTGTAATGCTTACTCTCTGCAGGCTTATAGCTTAAGTATTGTCCTAATTCAGATTTGCTGGCTCTGGGCTTGTTTGTTTCTACAGTGATTGTTCAAAACACATGAACTCTTGAATTAGCAGAAGCCTTTTTTTACCTTGGCTAGATTGTGTTAATTGGCTGCTGGCTAGTGGGTGCTGGTTCTTTTGTGTTTTTGTAAAAAAAAAAAAAGTTGTCTAAGGTTGTATCTTCTGGTATTTAAGCCCTAACTTTGAGAGGATTTCTGTCTATACACACTGAGCAGAGTGTAGGAGAGATGTTGACTACAACTCCAAGCTGAGATATATAAGTATCCTGTTTTTTTGGATTATTTATACTGATTATTTTTCTAGCAATTTATATATATAGCACTTTTTATTGCTTGCTGCATAGTTTTTTAGTGTATTTTACTGCTATTAACTAATTTGCGTGGGTAAGTCTTTAGATTGAAGTTAAAAGCATTCTGCAGAGTCTCATTGCTCCTCTTTCTTTTTAAAAACTCTCATTTTGTGGCTTTCTGTAGTGCTTATTTTCTGTAGGCTAATAGCTTTAGTATTGTCCTAGTTCAGATTTGCTGGCTCTGGGCTTGTTTGTTTCTACAATGATTGTTCAAAGCACATGAACAGGCCATCCTGAATTAGCAGAAGCCTTTCTTTACCTTGGCTAGATTGTGTTAATTGGCTGCTGGCTAGTGGGGGCTGAGTCTTTTATGTTTTTGTAAAAAAAAAAAAAAAGTTGTCTAAGGTTGTATTTTCTGGTATTTAAGCTCTAAATTTGAGAGGATTTCTGTCTATACAGTGAGCAGAGGAGAGGTGTTGACTACAACTCCGAGCTGAGATATACAAGTATCCTGTTTTTTTTGTATTATTTATACTGATTATTGTTTCTAGCAATTTATATATAGCACTTTTTATTGCCTGCTGCATAGTTTTTTAGTGTATTTTACTGCTGTTAACTAATCTGCACGGGTAACTGATTTGTTTGCAGTTAAAAACATTCTGCAGAGTCTCATTGCTCCTTTATCTGTTTACAAACTCTTATTTTGTGGCTTTCTGTAGTGCTTATTGTCTGTAGGCTAATAGCTTTAGTATTGTCAACACCCTCCCTCCCTGATGGTGTCTTGCTCTTATACTTGGTGGCTTTGCAGTTGCCCGCCCCTACTGTAAATCTGATCTGGGACACTCCTCCCAGTCCAGTGTCATTAGTTCATTCTACCTAATACAGAGAGAACATTTGATAAGGCCTTCTGTTTCTCCTTTTTCCCTTTCAAAAAAATGTTTTTTGCCTGAATCTCCTTGTGTTCTGGCTATGCTTCTCAAACATTTTGGAAATATAGAGTATATTTTAGAGCAGTTAATATAACTGTAATTGCCTTAATATTGCTACAATTCAAGTGCTCTAGGTTGCACTGCATCTGAATTGTTTGTGTTTTAGCTGCTTTTCTGTATATAAAGACTTCTCTGTATATGTAGACTAGCTACTTATTCTGCTGTATTACTGCCTCTTAAATCATTTTTCAGTTGTGCACTTGCCTTACTTCATTTAAAACGTTTTAAATTGCTAATTTTGCAGAGTTTTAATTGCATTTACTGTTTAGGACTACACACTCAAGTGTGTTAGCCTTTTCTGTGTTCATTTACTGTATTGTTGCATTATTTAGCCTGTTTTAACAAAAAAAATACTATCTTGTTTGCTCGTTTCCAACCTTTTCTAGCCAGTCCATATCCCAGACTTTGCTTGTCTCAGGACTTTATTTTCTGTGTTCAGAGCTCTCCAGACCTTGCTGTGGTAGAGGGAAGTCCTACTGCTTACCAGTGGGACTGGTGAGCATTGTACTGCCTATCTAATGCTAGAGGAGTGGTTTGCAGCTCTGAAACTGTAATTTTATTAGCCTTTTTGGGCTGATTTCTATCCCTTTCAACTTTCTGGCTTAAAAACGCATGTGTTTGCACAATTTTCGCATCGTGCAGCACTGCAAGGCTACAGTTAAACTATTCCTGGTGCCAGAAAGTCTGCTCTTCAAATTTTCCCTTAGAACTAGCTGGTTTCTCAATAGTAGCACTAAAATCTGAACCCCTGTAACTAGCACTTGCTCTAGAACCTGCTGGAAAGCACTAGGAAGCCTGAAACTGATACAAGCACTCAGCTCTCCTTGTCAATAAGGAGAAATTAATCATAGGCACTAAACAGCCTACAACTGCAAAGTACCTTGCAAATATAAGGGAAAACAGCTCTTAAACTTTATAAAAAAGCACCTAAACAGGCATGTCCAAGGGTCAGCTTCTGGTGATTTCTCCTGTCCACCTGGTGAATCTGGGCATACTGAGGCAATGCTGCAACTGTCTCATGTACACAGACAATCCTCTCCTCCTACCACTCAACACTACAACCTGCGAGAGATGCACTTACATAGCCAAACTGGAAGCAAAGCTCTCTCTGGCCAAGATTGTGCTAGACAGTCAAGAGGAGAAGGTTAACACCTGCATTACACCTCAAGCAACTCATAGCCCTTCAAAACCCACACCATCAACACCCACACATAGCAACACTAAACCCACATATGCGGAGGCCCTTAACATTAACCTGCCCAAGCAACAAGGACCTCCAAAGCTGAAATGCAAACAAACACCAGTCACAATGAAAGAGACACATAGCTCACAACACCAGTGTGCCACCCAACAGCCCCTAAGGCAAGTCAATGTACCCAACACTTTAGTCATAGGTGACTCTACAGTAAGGCACACCGATGTCCCACTCACCAGGCTGAACAAGAAGAAAACTACAGTCAGCTTGCATGTCGGGTGCCAGGATCTGCCACATAACACATGCACTCAAGTCACTCCACAACAAGTACAAATATGACTCTGACATTGTCCATGCTGGAGTGAATGACTTGAGACATACCTCCCTGGACTACATGAATACAGACATGGAAGAGCTCTTGGATCATGTGACCCAGGCAGGTGTGACCCTAGCCCTGAGTGGTATACTGCCTTTGCTCAGAATGATACCACAGTATAAGGACAAAATGATTGACTTCAACAATTGGCTAAGCTTCTGGTGTCATTCAAGGGGGATCCAGTATTTGTCTGCCTGGGAAGACATGATCGACAAACCACGATGCTTTGCCAGAGATGGTCTGCACCTGTCACTCCTGGGATTCAGGTTACTGGCTAAAGCTCTTGCCACCCCTATAGTGCCTTTTTTAGGTACGGCTCATAGGATAAAACCACCACCATAACAGATACAAGCATGCAAAATCTGAAGGTAATGCTACTCAATGCTAGAAATCTAAACCTCAAAATGCACTCTCTCGAGGCACTCCTAAAAATGGAGAACATTGATATATGTGCAGTAACTGAGACCTGGTTCAAGGCTCCAGGCAGCACCCTTGCAATACCAGGCTAGAATTCTCACCTCACTTTTCGGCCACAAAACCAAGACCGAAACACTAAAGGTGGAGGAGTGTCCATTTTCACCAAGGATATTCACACCTCCAGGCTAGTTGCCAAACACAATGCATCTGAAATTCTCCAGGTGCAACTAACACTAGGTAAGACAGCAATCCAAATTGTAGCTTGCTACAGATCTGCCTCCATGCCCCAAGATTCTCACTACACCTTTCTAAACATACTGGACAATATTAAGATACAACCAAACACTTTAATACTGGGTGATTTCAACTACCCTGCCATTAACTGGAAAAACTACTTGGGTACCAACTCCTTTTCCCAATGGTTCTTGGAATTCATAAATTCCAATGCCCTGGATCAACTAATCCATTGTCCCACCAGGGGCTCCAATATACTAGACCTGGTGATTACCAACATGGGAGATAGATGCTCCACACCAGTGGTCACCCCATCCATTGGTCAGGTCTGACCATAAGCAAATCACCCTTGACATCCATATCCCACCCCCACTCCGCAGTAAGGAAACCTTAAAAAACTTCTCCAAAGCCAACTTCATGCTACTGAAGTCAGACGTGACAAACTTCATGACACCCACACAGACGGGATCTGGAAGTTCGATTGCAGAATCCTACACTAAGGCACTGTATGAGCGCATCCACTCGTGCATGAATTGTGCCATCCCAAATAGAACCAAGATGCTCTTCTCCAAAAAAAGGAAGCCAATCTGGTGGTCCCCTGCTATAAACAAACTTTACAACAGAAGGAAGAAACTGTTGCAGAAAAGAGGAAAATACCAGGCATCAAAAAACTCCCTCACCAGCCTCAGTAAGAAGCTGAGATCCCTCATAAAATCCTCAAAAGCTGTTGTTGTGTCTTTTGGCTAGGGGTTGCCACAGCGGAACTCTGGTCCACTAATGATTGGCAGTTGATTTTTATGTGCTGAGTTGCCAGCCCAAATGCACAAATGCTCAACGAAGGTACGCCCATTCACGCATGTCTCCACGCAGAAGACGCTCTAGTTGAGAGTCGAACCAGTCAGCATCTTATTGTGAGGTGACAACGCTACCGCAGCACCACCACCTCAGATTAAAATCGTCAAAAGATAGTTACAAAAATAAAATTGCCAAAGATTCCAAAGACAACCAAATGGCATTCTATAGTTATGTCAAGAGTCTAAATGGCAATGCTCAGATCTGCTCTGACCTACAACATAATGGCATTAAATATACTGATACCAAGGATATTGCCAATATCCTGGCAGATCGATTTAGTGCCAACTTCATTGCTCTCTCACCCCCTAAAGAGCCCATCTCAATACCAAAAGATTGCCAAATTCCTGTAATCACGGCCACACAGGTAGAAACCGCACTCTCCAAAGCTAAGAATTCAGCATCCATGGGACCAGATGACATCCCAGGCTGTGTACTACATGAACTATAAAATGAACTGGCACCTCACCTAAGTGTCATGTTTAATCATAGCCTCAGCTCAGGCTTCGTGCCCAGTGAGTGGCGCACAGCTACAGTTATCCCGCTCCACAAGGGAGGATCCGCCTTGGATCCTGGGAACTACCATCCCATCAGTCTGACAAGCCTGATCTGCAAGGGCATGGAATGCATTATCATGGAACTTATAAACAAAGAAATTGGCAACCTTCAAACACTGGATCCCATCCAGTTTGGGTTTGTGAAGGGCCGATCTTGTCTCCTGAATCTGATTGACTTCTTCGAATCAGTCTCCAGAGCTGTGGACGAGGCAGTCCACACAGCCTATCTGGACTTTTCCAAGGCCTTCAACACCATCCCCCACTCTGGAATCATAGATAAACGTACTAAGATGGGCATAAATACCTACATCACTCAATGGGTTGCCAACTGGCTTACTGACAGAACCCAGACTGTAAATGTAGCTGACTCCAAATCCAGCTCCATACAAGTGGAGTACCTCAGGGTTCAGTCCTGGGACCAATCTTGTTTGGCATCTACTTCTCTGAAGTACAGGCCAACACGAAGGGACTCTGGCTAACAAAGTTCGCAGATGACTGCAAACTGGGAGCCATTATTGAATCCCAAAATGATGTGGATATTCTACAAAAGGGCCTTACAGAAACAGATGCCTGGTGCCAGAGCCATGGGCACAAGCTTAATGCCAAAAAATGTATAGTTATCCCCTTTTGAAAAAAATGTGTACCCATGAATTACCACATAGGTGGCAGGACACTAAACATCGAAAGTGTGATGAGATACTTAGGGACACAGGTGGACAGTGGTCTCACTTTTGATAACCACATCACCACAACAGTCAGGAAATCCTTCTATGTGGCACACTTCATCACTAAGGGCTTTTCATCCAGAAAAAAGGAGGTCACTGTCCCACTGTACTCATCCCTCATTAGACCCATTATAGTGTATAATGCCCCGTTTGGTATGTACCTCACAAGACATCTGCAACAGCTGGAAAGGCCACAGAAATGCCTCACTAAAAGAATCACAGGCCTATGCTGACCATCTAAAAAAACTCCAGCTATACTCTGTGGCATATCGTCTACTCAGAGGCGATCTCTGCTTAACATACAAGGCCATGTCAAACCCTGAGCTGTTGGACATGCTCCACTTAAAGAAATACCATTCCCTCAGAGCCACACACTCCAGGGATATAAACCTTGTCATCACAATGAACAAAACATGCTGGAGGGATAGGTTCCTGACCCAGAGACTCCCCATACTCTGGAATAGACTGCCCACACATGTCAAGCAGAGCACCTCGTTGGCCCTCTTCAAAAGGAACCTTGATGATTGGATGGGAGATAGGAAATTCACCCCGGGGGATCATGTAAGTTGCCCTGCTAGACATGGGTCCAGAGAAGTTAATATTGTGGGAAGAAATACCCAGGGAATTGTTATGGCTAGGCTTGCATAGGCCCTGGGGCCGATAGCCTAGTATCAACCTATGAACAAGGGGTTTTGCTCAGCTCTTTGGCAGGTGCTGTACGTCATAAAATAATTGCATACATCCAGACTTCCAGAGTAGTAATTAGTTCACTCCAAAGACAATACAAAAAGCTTCCTAGTACACATTTTGTGTCTCTGGCTGCATTGAAACCTGTGAAATAGCATCTTTATGGCCTAACCTATAAAAGATTTAATTTCAGATTTTTTTTTTTACGTTTGCAAGACTGAGGTTAACCTCCTGTCTCCCAGTTTCCTATGTTAAAATGAATACATTTAAACAGTTACAATAGTGCATGTACATTTATGGTCTCTCCAGTAGG
This sequence comes from Protopterus annectens, assembly GCF_019279795.1. Lineage (NCBI taxonomy): Eukaryota > Metazoa > Chordata > Ceratodontiformes > Protopteridae > Protopterus > Protopterus annectens. Next base: position 84,653,633 of record NC_056749.1, read on the forward strand.
GCACACTGGATACATTTCAAACACAGGCACTTTACAAATACCTTTTCAACACAAACATCTGTACACATCAGTTTGATATACATGTGGCATACAGTTCTAATACATTTGTAACACCAATAAACTAAAAAGAAACGGTTGTGTCAGCAAACAGAAGTGGATGTCCAAGAACAGTTTATTCACCAAAATTCACATCATACATTTGTAACACCAGCATCTTTTTATAAATCAGTTTGATATTCACAAATGACATATAATTATTTACAAAATTCCAGCTAGCTGTGCTGGCAGTACATCCTATTGTCACCCCCCCCCCTTGAAAACTCAAGCTAGTTTTTCATGTCCCCCTTGAGAAACGTTGCTCGAGAGGGATGAGCCTATCTGGGAATACCTTACCCCATACCCTGTCTCGATGAACCATCTGCATTGGCACTGCTAACCCCACTACAGTGCTGCACTGTCATATACCTGCAACCCTAGGCTCCACCTTAATAGCATGGCACTTTGTGGTTTGTAACTACAGTAAATTTCCTTCCATACATGATAAGGCTGAAGTTTCTGCAGTTCCCACACTATGGGTAGACATTTCTTTTCTACAGCTGCATAGCTTTCTTCCCTGGGTTGGAGCCTATGGCTGAGATATACCACTGGATGCTCTTCTCCCTCTGAGGAAACCTGGCTAACTACAGCCCCACCCCCATGGTTTGAAGCATCCACCTGCACAAAAAATTATTTGCTGTAATCTGGACTGGCTAACACAGGGGGTCCTCCCTAAATCTCCTTTAAGCTTCTGGAACTTGCTCACATGCTTGCTCACTACCTTATCTGGACTGCATTTCCCTGTCAGGTCTGTGAGGGGAACAGCTATGGTACTACAATTGGGGATAAACATTCTATAGTCTCAGCTAATACACAGTATAAATCTCAGCTAATACTAAACTCCAGCAAAACCAACTTCTCATATTCCACCCTACTAACCACTCCACATACATACCCACTTTTTCTATCACCTCTAACAATAAGACAACTATCTCTCCAAGTACTCACACCAAACTCCTAGGAGTTGAAATTGACTGTTATATGAAATTTGACATTCACATTTCTCTCACCATAAAGAAAGTTTATAAAAAGCTGGGGGCACTATATAGAAATAAACAATTCCTCACAAACACCACCAAGACTAAAACAGCACAAACACATCACATCTCAAACACTTCTTTATGCCTCCCCTATACTCACCAAACTTAGAAAAACAGACTTATCTAAACTTGAGGCCTGCTACAATAAAATCGCAAGGTTTGCAAACAACAGTTCACAGCAAACGTACCACTGCTCACCCCTTAAACAACTCAACTGGCTTGAACTTCCCCATCTTATACTTTATAACCAGCTTATATAGCACATAAGATTCTCTACTACCCTGATAAAACCCCCGCATTACAAAACCTAACACATCCTTACTCCAGCTCTAGAATTCTACGCTCCAACAATAAATCTCTCCTTCAAGTCACTAGAGCCAGTAACTCTACAGCAGCCTCTCTATATTCAAACTTTATAGCCAAAATATGGAACACTCTGCCCAAGAATATTTCAGCCATAATACCTCTAGCCCAGTTTAGGAAGGTTCTAAAAACATACCTGCAAACGAACTGGATCTGTAACCATGACTTCCCAGGCTAGTCTAACTCCATCTTCTGTTAACAACCTTCCCCTCAGGTAATGGTCAGTTGAAGACAGCCTAGCTATATCTGATGTAATGTTCTTGATCCTGCTGACATCCTAGTTTTATTTATTGGATTCTGTATAAAGTATCCTAGCACTATCTGATGAAAGGGCTCCTTCTGTTGTCATACTAGTTTTACTTGATGTAATCTGTATAAAGTTAAATTTCTGTAACTGTGTATATGGACACTATTATACATGTTAAATGTGGAGCTTTTCTCCCTGGGCATCTGTTGAAAAAGGACAAGTCCAGTCAGACTTTCCCGGTAACCAAATGTAAAATAAATAAAAAAATAAATATAGTACCCTGCTGTCCCTAAGAATGCCCTCACCTGCTTTTTGGTAACAATGGTAGGCCATGCCTGAATGGCTTCCACTTTGGCAGGTTCTGGCCTGATCTTACCACTCCCCACTATATGTCCCAGGTAGGAGACAGCTGCATACCCATCTGACACTTACTGGGCTTAATGGCTAACCCTGCCCCCTGTAGTCTACCCAGCATCTCCCTGTCATGCTGAAGGTACTTTTGCCAGGAATGGCTGTAGATGGCAATATCATCCAGGTAAGCAAGGGCAAAATCTCCTGCTCCTGTTGGATATGATCTACCAGCCTCTGGAAAGTTACTGGGATATTTTTCACCCCAAAGGGCATTTTCGTGAATACATAAGGGGTTATAAAAGCTGACCTCTCTCTAGCATTGAGAGTGAAGGGCACCTGCCAAGTAGCCCTTGGTAAGATCAATACTGGTAAGATACTTAGCCCCTCCCAGCTGCTCTAGGGCTTTAGCTGTCCTAGGCATGGGATACACATCTGACTCCATGTGACTATTTAGTTTCCTGTAGTCCACACAGAACCTGCTGCTGCCATCCTTCTTTGGTACCAGCACCACTGTTGAGCCCCAGGAACTGCAGGACTCCTGGATTACCCCCAGTTCCAATATTTCCTGTATCTCATCCCTCAGAGTCTATTTGACTCTCTCAGGCACCCTTATAAGGGGCCTGCTTAATAGTCCTTTGGGATCCTGTATCCACATGGTGCTGCCCAAGGTGGGTACACCCTGGTTTCCCAAATGAACATGACCCAAACTCCTGTAACACTGCTCAGATTTCTCAAACCTGGGTAGGGGATAGCTACTGGGATATTGCTATCACTTCAATTGAGGTGTCGGTCTGAGTCTCACTGTGGAGATCTGTTACCAGATCCCCCTCAGATGACTCCTGCCATCCACTGCAAATACTCAGCACAAGGGGCTCTCTATCATGGTAAGGTTTCATCATGTTAACATGGTACAGTCTGTGCCCCTGCCTCCTGTCTAGCAGTTTTACCATGCAGTCAGCATCACTGACCTTCCTTACCACTTTGAAGGGCCCCCTCCCAAACTGCCTGCAGCTTATTGTGTCTGACAGGAATGAGAAACATAACCTGCTGCCCCACAGCATACTCTCTGGCTCGGGCATTCCTGTCATAACAGGCCTTTTTTTGCTGTTGGGCTTCTGCAAGGTTCTCCTGGGCCAAGCCCAGGAGTTCCCAGAGCCTTGCCCTAAGGCTTAGGACATATGGCACAAAAGACTTCTTGTGGGATTTGCACTCACCCTCCCACTCATTGCAAATCATATCTAGAGGTCCCCTCACCCTATGCCTATACAGCAACTCAAAGGTGAGAAACCTGTGGATTTCTGGGGCACAACTCTGTAAGCAAACAACAGATGGGGCAAATATTTGTCCCACTCCCTCTTAAACTGATCTGCAAATACCCATAGCATAGCCTCTGTGTAGAGTTTAACCTTTCCAACAGACCATTAGTCTGGGAGTGGTCTTTAGGTGCTTCACCCCACAGTGCTTCCACAGACAAGCCAGCAGATCTGGCATGAAATTGGCACATCTGTCAGCCAGTATTTATTTTTGGAAACCTACCCTGCTGAAAATCTCTAACAAAACATTTGCCACATTTTCTGCCTCAATGGAGGACAGGGCCACTGTTTCAGGATATCTGGTTGCATAATCTACTACCACTAGGATATACTTCTTCCCTGTGGGACTTGGGATACTCAGAGGCCCCACAATATCCGTACCTACCCTCTGAAATGGCTCCTCAATCACAGGCAACTGCATCAAAAGAACATTGACTTTGTCTCCTGCGTTGCTTACCTTTTGGCACTGCTCACAGGTCCTGCAGTACTCTTCTACATTACTTGCAATCTCAGGGCTATGAACATTCTGTATAATATGTCTCTTTGTATACTTTATGCCCATATGACCTGTAAAGGGAACGTCATGGGCTATGGCTAAAAGTGCCAGATGATAGGCTCTGGGCACTACCAACTGCTGTATTCTCTCTCCCTCTAGCCCTCCCTCGGGGGTCTGCTCTCCATACAGTAACCCTTTGTTCCAGTATACGGAATCATCTTTTCATTGAGAATCAGGCACCTCCCTGTCTACCTCCCTGAAGCCTTGTAATGTAGGGTCTGAGAACTGAGCCTGTCTCAACTCTGTATTCGTAACCCTTCCCAACTTCCCTTCCACAAGAAGTCTGGTATCCTCTGACAGCAGTGAGTAAGGGGGTGAGGAACTCTACCCAAAGCCCTCAGTCAATATTATACTGTTTGCATACTCTTTCAAACATATGAATAAAACTATCAAAATTATCATCTTCTTGGTACTGAGAAAGATGTTTACTGACCTTTATTGCTTCTGGGGTATGGTTCCTCCCTTCCCATTTACCTCCATGACCCTAGAAAAGAGTCAGCATTTCCTTTTCATGTGGTCTCTGCCTCTCATTTTCTTCAGCTTCCAGACATCTCAGTCTCTCCTAATTCCATTTGTTTCTCTTTTTCTTTAGTCTCCAAAAGCCGTAGTCTTTCTGTTGATTCTATTTCCAAATGTTTGACCTCCAGTTCAAGTCTCTTTAACTCCAGACAGATTTTTAAGTCCTCTGAGGAAAAGTTGAACTGTCCATTTTCTGAGAGTTGTACATCCCCAAGGCTAGTCTGGTTGTCTTCATGGTTGCTGGTCTGTGATGCAGCTTTAAGGATGCAATCATTTCACTTCAGTCAGGTTGGCATGCACCAGTCCCTTGGCTTGCCACATCTCAGCCAACTGGCTCCTTGCCAGCTTGCCATAATCCTCTGCTGACATCCTTGCCTGCTCTACCTAACTAAGCTAACAAAAAATAAATGTAACTATTGTGATATGAAACTCAATGTTCACTGTGTAGCTGCTTCAGAGTACAAACATCTTCTTTAGTGACCACTGTTTACAGGCTACAGGAGTTCAATATCCACACCACTGAATCCCAATATGTGATGTGGTAATCCCACCATTGCCAACCAATATGTGATGTAGATATCCCACCACTAAGATCTCTGCATTACCCTTTGGTCTATCTTTTATTTTATTTTACATTTGCTGACCGGGATAGTCCGACTGGATACATGTCCATTTTTAGTGGAGGCCCAGGGAGAAAAACTTCAGTCATAGCATCACACAAGAGAGTAAAGCATGTTTTACAAAGTATGTTCAGTATAGCCCTCATGAAGGGAATAGAAAGATTCACAGTGTATCATTGCTTAAAAACTTGTAGGTTACAACAAACAGATAGAGCAACAGAAATGCATATAGTACTGTTTATAATATGAAAGTAATTAAGGAGTTAGTAAGGGTTGGGACAGGGACAAAGCCAGTATGTTGTAAAATACTGTTTAAGACTTTTTTTTGAAATGATTTAGAGATGGTTCAAGAGTAAGGGTAGCTGGAAGTGAATTCCAAGTTTTACCAACAAAGTTGGCAAACAGGGAGTCTTCAGCTGAGTTGTTAGCTTTGAGTGTTTGGACCAACAGTTTGTTGGATGAGCGTAACAGCGTGGAGTTATTATAAGAATTTATAATGTTTTTAAGTGCGGGAGTATTTTCAGGTTGGTTGAGAATTTTGTGCGTTACTATGAGCTGATTGAACAGAAGTAAGCTGGGCAATTTTAGCCACCCTAGGAAATGAAGGTTTTGACAGTGGTGAGAATCTGGCAATATAGTTGTAGCAGCATGAGAGCTTGCTAAGTTCAGATTTTTTGAAGTTAGAGAGTATAGAAGCGTAGAGAGTAGATGAGAGTGAGCAATGGCAGTCCTAGCTAATGGGGTTAGAAAAGGTTTATTTTTATATAGTGAGTCAAGCTCACTATATAAATTAATATATATATATATATATATATATATATATATATATATATATATATATAGAGCAAATCAATAAACTCCTACACCCAGGCCATTCAGTCACACCCACCCCTTTCGATTATTTATACAGATTATTGTTTCTAACAATTAATATATAGCACTTTTATTGCCTGCTTTTTAGTCTTTGAGTGTATTTTATTGCTATTAACTAATCTGCACAAGTAACTGATTTGTTTGCAGTTAAAAACATTCTGTATCTTTACAAATCTTTATCTGTTTAAAAACTTTCATTTGTGGCCTTCTCTAGTGCTTACTGTCTGTAGGCTATTGTTTTTAGTTGAAGCCTTTCTTTAACTTGACTAGATTGTGTTAATTGTCTGCTGGCTAGTGGGGGCTGGTTCTTTTGTGTTTTTGTAAAAAAAAAAAGTTGTTCTTCTGGTATTTAAGCCCCAACTTTGATAGGGTTTCTGTCTAAACACACTGAGCAGAGTGGATGAGAGTTGTTGACCACAACTGTTAGCAGAGATATATAAGTATCCTGTTTTTTTTTCGATTATTTATATAGATTATTGTTTCTAACAATTAATATATAGCACTTTTATTGCCTGCTTTTTAGTCTTTGAGTGTATTTTATTGCTATTAACTAATCTGCACAAGTAACTGATTTGTTTGCAGTTAAAAGCATTCTGTATCTTTACAAATCTTTATCTGTTTAAAAACTTTCATTTGTGGCGTTCTCTAGTGCTTACTGTCTGTAGGCTATTGTTTTTGTCCCCACCCCCCGTCCCAGTTGGTGTCTTGCTGTTATACTTGGTGGCTTAATCTGATCTGTGACACTCCTCCCAGTCTAGTGTCATTAGCTCATTCTACCTAATACAGAGAGAAAATTGGATAAGGCCCTTCTGTTTCTCCTTTTTCCCTTTCAAAAAAAAAAACTCTGACTGTGCTTCTCAAACATTTTGGAACTACAGAGTATATTTCAGAGCATTTATTATAACTGTAATTACCTTAATATTGCTACAACTCAAGTGCTCTAGGTTGCACTGCATCTGAAGTGTTTGTGTGTTTTAGCTGCTTTTCTGTATATATTGACTTCTCTGTTTCTTTAACTAAATAAGATCTGCAAAGTTGTTTTATTGCATTCCTGCCTGTATTTCTGAGTTTTTTGCACTTTTAAAGTTTGTTAAGTTTGTTTTTGCTTAGTTTAACTGGTAGGCTACACACTCAACTGCGCTAGCCGAATTAAAGCATTTACTGTGTTTCTGTACCTAATTTCTGCTACTTTGAAAAAAAAAAAAAAAATCCTTGTTTCCCGCCTTTACTGAACTACAATAGTCCAGTCTTCAGGTATTGCTAATCTCTGGGCTGTGTCATAGTTCCTGTTGTTGCCCATATCCTTATTTGGAGAGGAGGAAGCTTCTTTGTTCACCAGTGAGAGTGGGGAGATCTGAGCAGCCTATCTGTCCCTTGAGGAGTGGTTCCAGCCCAGTGACTTGTAGCTTATTGGCCGTTTTGGGCCATTTCCTATCTCTTTCTAACCCCCTGCTTTAAAGCCAGCTTTAGCAAGCTTTTGCGCTTGTAATTTAAAGTTTGTCCTGTTTGTTGCATTTACCTGTTGAAGCTACACACTCAAGTGCGCTAGCCTGTGTTACATATTTATTGCATTTTCCTGCTGTTTGTTGCAAAAAAGAAAAAAAAAAAACAAAAAAAAAATCCTTGTTTCCCATCTTTCCTGACCTAGAGTAGTCCAAATAAAGGCTTTGCTGTATTCTGTACTTTTGGAAAGTTCCTGTGTTGCCCATTTCCTTTCTTGGATAAAGGGAGGCTTCTTTGTTCACCAATGGCAGTGGGGAGCTTAGAGCAGCCTATCTATCCCTGGAGGAGTGTTCCCAGCACAAGAATCTGGTAGTCTATTGGCCATTTTGGGCCAATTTCTAGCTCTTTCAAGTCCCCCTGTATAAAACCCACTTTGGCGTGGTTTTTGCGCTTGTTACTACTCAGCCAAGCTCCTCGTGGTCCTGCAGAGTGGTGCTAGCAGCAGAGAGGCTAAAGGAGCGACTGCTAACCTGATAAAAGTGTTTTTTTTCCTGCTACTACCTGGGCGACTGTCCGATCTAGCTAAACTGCAAGTATTTCTGCTTCTTGAACTGTTTTAAACTGTTTAAAGCTGTTTTTGCACCTGCACTTTTAAAGTTTGTCCTGTTTGTTGCATATACCTGCTGAGGCTACACACTCAAGTGCGCTAGCCTGTGTTACATATTTATTGCATTTTCCTGCTGTTTGTTGCAAAAAAGAAAAAAAACAAAACAATTATCCTTGTTTCCCATCTTTCCTGACCTAGAGTAGTCCAAATACAGGCTTTGCTGTATTCTGGACTTTTGGAAAGTGCCTGTATTGCCCATTTCCTTTCTTGGATAAAGGTAGGCTTCTTTGTTCACCAGTGGCAGTGGGAAGCTTAGAGCAGCCTATCTATCCCTGGAGGGGTGTTTCCAGCAATAGAATTTGGTAGTCTATTGGCCATTTTGGGCCAATTTCTAGCTCTTTCAAGTCCCCCTGTATAAAACCCTCTTTGGAGCGGCTTTGCGCGATTTTGCGCATAGCGCAGCATTGGGCAGCTCTGCTTAACTGGGTTTAAACCATTCTCGGCTCCACAAAGTCTGCTCTTCACTTTTCCCCTTAGAACTGATCTAGTTCTCATAATAAACACCCTATTCCTACTCTAAAGCCTGGTACTTGCTCACTAAATCAATTATATAAGTCAGCACAAAAAAATTAAAAGCATTACACCCTCACAAACTCCCCTTGAGTAACTTGTTCCCCACTGGCCCTTTTTTTCAGTTATAAAGGAATTCCCAATACTATTCTAGCATGTCCAAAGGTCAGTTGTCAATCTCCTCTCCGGTCCAGCTGGTGAATCTGGGAATCTTGAGGCAATGTTACAACTGCCTCATGTACACAGACTACCCTCTCCTCCTCCCAACAAATTCCAACACATGTGGGAGATGCAACCATATAGCCAAACTGGTGGCTAAGCTCTCTCAACTCAGTACTGGCGTAACCAGTCAGGAGAAGAAGGAAACCACACTCACTACAATTCCAGTCTCACATAGACCTAACCACAACAGCAAACCAAACACATAAACACACAAAAACACTCTGAGGCTCTAAATAAAAATCTGCCTAAGCAGCAGAGACCTCCAAAGCAGACACCCAAGCAACCACTACCCCAAAACAAAACATGTGCAACACATAGCTCACAAAGCCAGTGTGCCGAACAGCCACAGCCCTTAAGGCTAAACAACATACCTGATACACTTGTAATAGGTGACTCTATTGTCAGGCACACTGACGTCCCGCTCACCAAGCTGAACAAGGAGAAGGTCACGGTGAGCTGCCTGTCGGGTGCTAGGATCCACCACATAACACAAGCATTCAGGTCACTCCAAGGCAAGTACAAATATGACTCAGGCATTGTCCATGCTGGTGTGAATGACCTGAGATGTGCCTCCCTGGACTACATGAAAAGAGACATAGAGGAGATCTCTGAGCATGTAGCCCAGGCCGGTATGACCCTGAACTTGAGTAGCATCTTACCCTCACCAAGAATGATGCCACAATATGAAGACAAGATGATCAATTTCAACAATTGGCTTAAGTATTGGTGTCATTCAAAGGGGATCCAATGCCTGTCAGCCTGGGATGACATGCTTGACAAGCCATGATGCTTCGCTAGGGACGGCTTGCACCTGCCACCCCTGGGCTTTTGGATATTGGCAAAGGCTCTTGCCACCCCCCATAGTGTCTTTTTTAGGCAAGGCTCAAAAGACAAACCCACCTCTGTAGGTATCACAAGGGATAAGAAACTAAGAGTAATGCTACTCAACGCCAGAAGTCTAAACCTCAAGATGCACGCACTCAAAACTCTCCTTAGCATGGAGAACATCGATATCTGTGCAGTAACAGAAACCTGGTTCAAGGCTCCCTAGAGCACCCCAGCACTACCAGGTTATACCTCATAACATGCTTTTCGGCCACAAAACTTGGACCAAACCACAAAAGGAGGGGGAGTATCAATATTCGTCAAAGATACCCACACCTCCAGGTTGGTGGCACAGCACAAAGCATCAGAGACTATCCATGTGCAACTAACAGTGGGTAAAACTGCCTTCCAGTTTATAGCCTGCTAAAGACCACCCTCCCAAACCCAGGAATGCCACTCGGCCTTCCTGAGAACACTGGAAAATATGAAGGTCTCTCCAAACACCATTATATTGGGCAACTTCAACTACCCAAACATAGACTGGGAGCATTACTCTAGCTCCAACACCCTAGCCCCAAAGGTTCCTAGAATATATAAACTCAAATGCTATGGAACAACTTGTTACCACTCCCACAAGAGGGGAAAACATACTGGACCTGATCATAACCAACATGGGGGCTCTATGCTCCAGACCAGAATTATATCCCTCACTGGTAAGATCAGACCATAAACTAATCTCACTGGATATTCACATCCCGACCCCACCCCCTGCCCAGAAAACCACAGTGAAAAACTTCTCTAAAGCAAATTTTACACTCCTCAAAACTGAGGTGGAATCCTTCAAAGCCCCTGGGCCTGTGGAAAATACAGCCCAGACCGCAGAATCCTTTAAAACACATTCTATGAACACCTTCAGGAATGCATGGATCATGCAATCCCAAATAAAACCAAGACCCAATCCTCCAAAGGCAGGCATCCTGTCTGGTGGACCCCAGCCATAAACAAACTATACAATAGAAGGAGAAAGCTACTACATGATACAGCAAAATCCCAAAAAGGGAAGGCATCTCTGATCAGTATTAGCAAAAAACTACGGGCACTCATAAAATCGTCTAAGGTCAGCTTTTAGAGAAAAATTGCACAGGACACTAAGGATAATCACAAGGCTTTATTTAGTTATGTTAGGAACCTGGGTGGGAATTCCCAGATATGCTCAGAATTAGTCCAAAATGACAAAAAATACACCGCACCCACAGACATTGCCAACATCCTAGCTGACAGGTTCAGCGCAAACACCCCCCCACCCCACCAAAAGGGCAAATACCTATCCCAGCAGAGTGCTGCCCCCCCCCCCGACATCTCAGGTGCTAAGGTAAGAGCTGCCCTCTCCAAAGCAAAAAACACAGCATCAATGGGACCAGACGGTGTCCTGGGCTGTGTCCTACATGAACTCCAAGAAGAGCTAAACCCAAACATAAAATTACTGTTCAATCTCAGCCTTACTACAGGATATGTACCCAAAGAGTGGCATACAGCAACAGTGGTCCCTCTCCACAAAGGTGGTGCCTCAACGGATCCTGGAAATGATCGCCCCATAAGCCTGACTAGCTTGGTCTGCAAAGCTATGGAAAGGATCATCATGAACCTCATAAATAAAGATATTGGGGACCTACAGACACTGGATCCTACCCAGTTCGGCTTTGTTAAGGGCAGATCCTGCCTCTTAAACCTGGTCAATTTCTTTGAAACAGTCACCAAGGCCATTGACGAGGGGAAGGTGGTCCACACAGCCTACCTGGACCTCACAAAAGCCTTCGATATAATACCCCACTCGGGCATTATAGATAAGCTCACTATGTCACCAGATGGGTTGCAAACTGGCTCAAGGACAGAACCCACATGGTTAGAATTGCTGGAGCCATGTCAGACTCCAAACCAGTTACAAGTGGCATCCCATAAGGCTCAGTCCTGGGATCTCTCTTGTTCGGTATATATTTCTCGGAGGTACAGGCCAACACGGAAGGACTGTGCCTATCCAAGTTCGCAGATTACTGCAAACTAGGCACCATAATCGACTCTCCAGCCGACACAAGCATCCTACAAAAGGGCCTCATAGAAACAGACAACTGGTGCCAGAGCCATGGCCTCAAGCTAAACGCCAAAAAGTGTATAGTCATCCCCTTTGGCAAAAACAAAGTGTCCACAAATTACCACATAGGTGGTAATCCATTAAGTATGGAAGAAATAATTAGGGTCCTGGGAACCCAAGTTGATAGCAATCTCTCATTTGAAAACCACGTGGCCAAAGTGGTTAGAAAAACATTTTATATAGCCCACCTAATCATGAAGGGATTCACATCTAGATTAGGGGAGGTCATTGTGCCTCTTTACTCATCCCTCATCAGGCCCATAATTGAGTACAATGCCTCTTTTGGGATATACCTTACCAGACACCTGCAGCAACTGGAAAGACCCCAAAAGTACCTCACCAAGAGGATCAAAGGGCTCAAACAGATGCCATATGCTGCCCAGTTAAAGAAACTCCAGCTCTACTCAGTGGCATACCGCCTGCTCAGAGGCGATCTGTGCCTGACGTATAAAGCCATGTCCAACCCGGAATTAATGGACATGCTGCACCTCAGAAAATCCAAATCCCATCGAGCTATGCGCTTGAGAGACTTGAAGCTCAGCACTGAAATAAATAGGACATACTGGGAGGACAGATTCATAACCCAGAGGCTCCCTTCACTCTGGAATAAAGTCCCAGTCCAGGTTAGGCAGAGTCCCTCATTGACTCTCTTCAAGAGGAATCTTGATGAGTATTTGGGAGATCGTAGGTTTACCCCGGGTATCACTTCTGTGTCACTGTTAGACAGAGGCACAGTATACTAACCTCGAAAAAGGGCATAGCAAAATTAATTTAAAATGAATGGCGAAAGCCAAACACACTCTGGCTAGGCTTATAAATGCCCTAGGGCAGATAGCCTAGTATGAACCTATGAACCCTTAGGATCTGACCACAATAGTCCCAAGCAAATAGCCTTTTGTAGGATGCTTCACAGAGACCATTCAATCTCTAGCCAATCAGCTATCCTCTGACACATCATCTTCATCCGCCTCCATCTCTAACCCATCCACATCATTTCACTTTCAACCTGTTCCTACATCCCTTGCCTCCAAAAACTTAAACCTACCACCCTCTCTGCAGACCTACTCCCTACAGAATACCTGCAAAAAGCTGCAAAAGCCATAGCTTACCCCATATCCATCCTGATTAATAGAACCATTACTGAAGGAACTATCCCAACAATCTGGAAAATTTCACATATAATCCCACTGCATAAAGGAGGTAACTCTAATGATTTATCAAACTATCGACCCATAGCCATATTATCTCCACTGGCAAAAATCATGGAGAAATGCATTCTTAAACAACTGTTAAACTACCTATTAGAAAACAACTTACTAGCTGTCAACATGGTTTCAGGCCATTTCATAACACCACCTCTGCTCTACTATCCTTCTCTGACCGTATTAATAAAACACAATAATGGCACTCTATCCTCTGCACACTTTACTGATCTGTCAAAAGCATTTGATATGGTTAACCACACCTTACTCATAAACATACTCAAAAACCTGTCACTAGACATTATGGCTAGACAATGGTTCCAATCCTACTTAATCAACAGGCAGCAGGCTGTCCTATGGGAAAATAACTTATCTTCCCACCTCCCAATTGCCCTTGGTGTCCCACAAGGCTCCATATTAAGTCTTATTCTGTTTTTATAAATGACCTACATTCTGAAATACCTCAAGCTACGTGCATCCAATACGTGGATGATTCCACATTAATATGCTCTGCTACTTCTCCAGCAGACCTACAGTACCTAACCCAAAACGTATTTAATACAGTTGAAAAATGGCTACTGCACTGATGTCTCATCCTGAACCCCAAAAAAACAAAACTGTTACTTTTCTCTCCCACCCGTAGGGTCCCCCCTCTTAATTTTAATGTTACATCAAGTAAGGGTACTATTATATCTCCTGATACTACTACTAAACTACTTTGGGTACTAATAGATAACAGCCTTACCTATGATTCCCATATTAACACTACTATAAAAACAGTCAACAAAAATTGGGTTCCCTCTACAGGATCAAACCCTTTCGGACCCCACTAGCCAGGACCACTATTGCCCATACCCACTTAATCTCTACCCTTCTTTATGCCTCCCCTATATATACTAAACTAAGTAAAAGCAACTTGAACAAGCTGGCTATGTCCTACAACAATATTGCCAGATTTGCAACAGGGACTACCTACAGAACCCATCATTGTAACAATCTTCAACAACTAGGATTGTTAGAGTTGCCAAATCTACTACTATTCAACCAACGAACAGTTGCCCACAAAATCCTATATCAACCAATTAACACATCTATACTTACAAACCTTATCTCCCCGTATAATAACCTCAAGACCCTACGCTCATCAAATAAACTACTGGTACACATAAGTAAAACTAACAATTTGGCTGGTGATTCTCTGTTCTCTAACACTGTTGGTAAAACCTGGAGTTCCCCTCCCCAGTGACCTAACCTCCCTTTCCTCAATAAACCTATTTAAATGCAAACTGAAGCCATACTTTAAATCACAGTGGTTATGCCCCTGTGCTAACCCTGATTAACTTCCTCACTTATCTCTGGTTATTAATCTCCATACCTGTATAAGCTAGTTACTTTTCTATGAACAACAAAGAGAGTGTGAGTTAACGGTTTAAAATGTTATTAGAGATTTCTTTGTATGTTTAACCATAGCTGACAAGTACTAAGATTCTGTAAGCAGAATCACAAGGAATGGCAAAAATCTGTTTTGTACCTATATTTGTAAAATGTCATTTACTGTAAATATTACTGTGTGCTGTGGAGCTTTTCTCCCCGGGCCTCCACTGAAAATGGACATATATCCAGTTGGACTAGCCCGGTCAACAAATGCAAAATAAAATAAAAATAAATATAAATATTATATAGTATATAAATATATTTAATTGTGTATATATATATATATATATATATATATATATATATATATATATATATTAATGTAGTATATAAATTATATATAGCTTATAAAAATTATATAAATGAATATATTAATATCAGATTCATGGTGTTGATAGTTTGATTGACATGCATATCAAATTTGAGGTTATTATCTACTATTATCACTAAGAGCTTAGGATGGGCATCTGGAGAAATAATGGTACCATTACTGGATGTTATGGAAAAGGAAAGGGGGTGGACCTAGTAGTGGGGGTGAAGAGTAGAAGTTTAGTTTTGTTAGGATTCAAAAGCAGGTAGTGATTAGTGAGCCAATTTTCAACTGTGTTGAATGCATTCTGGGATAAGATTTGCAGGTCTGATGGGGAGGAGGCTGTACAGAGTGGAATTGTCAGCATATTGGATGCAGGTTGCTTCTGGGATGACAGTGTGAAGGTTGTTGATAAAGATTGAAAAAAGAAGGGGGCCTAAAACAGGGTCCTGTGGGACTCCAAGGGTAAGAGGTAATAGGGTGGATAGTTTGTCCTGCCATATTACAGCCTGTTGTCTACCACTCAGGACTGGAACCATTGAATAGCATGGTTGTCTAGGGAAATGGCTTTCAGAGAGTGGCTGAGTAGTTGGTGGTTAACCATATCAAAGGCCTTTGAGAAGTTTTGAAAGAGGGCTGAGGATAGCTTATTATTATTCCGGCTATGGTTTATGACATTGTTGAAGGAAAGGAGGGAGGAGGTGGCACTGTGATGTGGCCTAAAGCCATGCTGAGAGTTTGCCAACAGATTGTTCTGAATGAGATAATGCATAAGTTGTTTATTGATGCAGGTTTCCATTATTTTGGCTAGTGGTGGAAGAATGGGAATGGGTCTATAAATGCACAGTTCTGTTGAACTACCACCTTTATGGAGTGGAATAGCATGGGATATTTTCCAGATGCAGGGGCAGTAGCATCAGTTATGGTCCTATTGATCAAGATGGAGATAGGGAATGCTATGGTGTCTGCAGCTATTTGTAAGTAGTCTGCAGGGAGGAGATCTGCAGATAGGGTGGTTGGTTTTAATTTTTTGATTAGGGATCGGATTAAGTGCAGTAGAGACAGGTTGGAAGAGCCTGTGGGAGTTAGTTGGTTAGCTAGAGACTGGATAGTCTCAGTGAAAAAAAGCTATTAAAGGTGCTAGCAATATCCTCAGGTGATTTTTATGTGGAGTTGGAAGGGGTTGGGGTAGATTGTCCTGGATGAAGAAGATGGTTCATTCCTACCCAGAACCTTTGGGGATTGTTCTTGTGTTTTTGTTGGAGGTTGTAGTAGTAGTTTTTTTTGTCTAGCAGAATGGATTTATTTATTTTTTTTGTCATTCCTCGAGAGGGGCTTTAGTTGTACGCCAGTTGGCCCAGGCTTTATTTCTAAGTTTGATTTTTAACTTGGTATTCTTTGTGAGCCATGGTGCAACTTTTGTTTTCGTTCTAATAGTGCGTGCAGGAGCATGATAGTTAAGGATAGTCAGGAATTTAGTATTAAAGTATGCTACAGGATCATCTAGTGGTAGTTGTTTTAGGATTGACCAGCTGCATGATTTTGGAAATTGATTGGGTTAAAGTTCTTATTATTTCTAATTGTTTTATATGTGGTCTGGTGAGGGCTCTCAGCCTTATGCTTAATAATATAAGTTAGATTGTGATCACTATGGTCATTAGGGAGGGTCCCGGACATATACATATGGGGATGACTATTTATAAGTATCCAATCCAGAACACTTTCTCTGTTAATGGGTTTACTGGTCCTAGTAGGAGAGGATATTTACGTAAACCCAAAAAGATTTTATGGGTGGTAGGGGATTCAGTGGAGCAGTTGTACCAGTCAATGTTGATATCTCCAAAAACAATGGTTTCTTGGGGGTAGGTAGTGGATAACCAATGGAGAATATTTTCTAGGGTGCTTGTATTGTTACCGAAGGAATGTAAACACAGACAATATTTATACATTTGTTGTTATTAATTCATAGTTTAGTAATGAGAATTTCTGCATTATTAAATATCTACTCCTACAAAGTTATTCAATAACTGTTTAGCTCCTGTGATATCCTACAGCAGACTGCATAATATTTACAGTTTCCTTATTTAGATTATTTGCTTATCTTTGCAGAGTCTTTTTTAAATTATCAGGAATCTCTCACTTGGGTAAGGGATCCCCTACGCAGCCTGGGATTCCAAGGGAGCTTGCAGAGGTCTTGTCTGACTCCTTCTCAGATGACTTGTTTTCGTGGGATGTCTATGGGACACCTTAGTTCAAAGATCTTTTCTTCCACGGGAAGAAAAAATGGATCTGCATTTAGATCTATTCCTAAGTTTTTCCACTCAGACTTAGGTTTCAGCACATGAATTCCTCAAGATTCTGTCTCTCATGGCATCTATAATATTCATAACTCTTGCAAGATACCATATAAGAAAAACCCAGTGGTACCTGAAATCATTATAGTACATGTATCAACATCTCCTGACATTTCAGATTCCAGTTTTGGAATTTGTGAATAGTTTTTTTTTTTCTAGTAGAGACCAAATTTCTCAGAATTCAGGTGTCCCATTTTCTCTCCCAACTGCAGCACAGTCTCTACAGATGCCTCAGACTTTGTTTGGGGAGCAGTGTCTATGGGAACGAAAAATACATACTAAAACACAAACATAAAAGACATTATATGCCTTTTAAATAATCTCAACTCTCTCAATCAAATGAGGTTTCATGAAGTGAGTAGCATGTTTTTGTAGGTGCACACAGATCACTACTTTTGCTTCTTTTGGGCAAACCTCACTTTTTTTTAAAGTCACAACACACTTTTTTATCACTAGTTCTACAAGTAGCAAATACACTTCAAAATGGACAATTCATAAGGGAATAATGGAGCTTTTAACTTACCTTTCAGAGGTTTGTCTCCCTAAAACATTGTTACCAAACTGGAGAATTTAACCTTTATGATTACAAGTGTGTTTCTGGACAAAGCCATTATCAAGGATGGACATCTGAGAATACTGTTTTGGAATCCTACACAGCCAAGTCTGCCTCTCTGTGATCTGCTATTAACTTACAGGTCACCAGTCTACAGGAACAGGCCATACTTGTGGCACAACAAGGCCAGTTGTTGCACTGATGATATAATCATCTTACTTCCCAGAAGGATCACAGCAGAAGGAATAACCCCCCCCCCCTTCTAAGACTAAGAAAAGCCACAGAATCTGGAAATTAGCTGGACGTCTTGGAAAAAGATCTAACAGATGCCATCTGTTTGACCCCTTCTTTCTCCATAACTATTGAGAGAGCACACCAGTCATTATGCCCAAGTACCGAGCATGCCCTCCCTTGCAGATCATAGTTTGTCTAAGTGAAAATGATAGGAAAAGGATCCTATGGGCGTCTAAGTAGGGTCAGCTGTTTATATTCCGTGGCAAAAAGTCTGCTTTTATCAAAATGACTCTCCAGAGATGATAAAAGCCAGACAGGCATTCTCACACATTAAGCAGCTCTGCTAAAAGAATGGCATACCCACCTATTTAAGGTACCCAGCCACTCTCAGCCTGAACTGGGATAACAAATTGATGTCTTTTTCTTCTCCAGATGCAGTGTTGTCCTTCCTGCAGTCACATCTGTTATCTGAGGTAGTGGATAATGAAGATAGGACACCACCCTCAGAATTGAGACCTGCCAGTGTTATTTCTTCCCCTGCTCCTCTGAGATATACCAGAAAGCTTACAGGCCCCAGGAAATCTCCTGCCATCCCTATAGACTCTAACAATTTACCTGGTGTCTCCTCAACTGATGGAGCGCCTCCATTTACCTTACAGATGGACAGTCCATTGAAGCCAAGGAAACAATCAAACAGTAGTTTCCTGAATCTATGGAGACTGCTACAGAGACATTATATTTTACCACAATCAAGAATGCAGTTGAATCATGTCACAAGGAATCCACCCAAAAAAATACAGCAGGATAAAGCCATTAAGTATCTGACCTCGGACCCAACACTTGCATCAGATACTGAAAAAGGTGGACTGGACAAATTTCTGAAGCCCAAGAAACCTGTGCCTAAGCCCTCTAAGCATACTCAGAAATCCAAAACTGTCACTAGAGATCTCGCTACAGATCTAATATGTGTTTTACCAGTTTTGCTTTATTTTAATAATAGTGCAGATCTTATTGACATTATGATCTAGGCTACTGTTTAGCTTACTTTTGATCCATTTGGCTCAAATAATTAATTACAGTATAATTTTCCATTTAACAAAAATAGACTTTATGTTTTATACTTCATATAGCACAGGTGTTCAGCATTTCTAGACAGTGCAATAACATCACTGTACTTCACTACCACCCTTTTGCAATTACGCTGAACTGCTTGCTGTATTGTTGTTTATTATCTTTCTAGGTTCATTTTTTTAAATATTTACCATGATAAATTTGCTCTCTTAAGAATGAAGGGGAGTCATCTTCACCATAGGTTCATGGGTTCATAGTGGAAGAAGAGAGCATTAAAATGGCATCAAAATGAAAAATGTGGTATCATTTTCTTGTAGGAGTGTAAAACAGCAAAAACACTTCAGGGTGATATCTTCCCTTTGGAATAGGTAATTACTACATAATTTAGACTCTAGGTCCAAAACAAGCATTATATTAGACAACTTATATTTACTTAACTGGAAGTTTACACAGAAATGCATAGACAAACGGGTACTGTATTTTCATTCCAGATTGATATGGCTCTAATACAAATTGCCCATCTTTTTTTTTCCTTACAGAATTATTCAGTGCTTTGGAATCAATGGGATGAAGCATTCAGAAAACAATTATAGCAACAACAACAGTTTAATGTATCCCCTGATTCTAAGGGATAGCAGTAACCCATGTAGTGATAGACATGTCAGATCCCAAAAGATTATCAGGGAGGCATCTACTCACTCAACATTGGAAAAATTTGAAATTGACAGGATAGAACTTTACTTATAGTATCCTTTGGGGGCTTTCAGGTAGCAGAAATGATTCTTCTTCATCTCAGTAGATTTAATGCCCTGCATCATGAATGTGGATATTACAACTGCCCCACATACTGACCAGGAAGATGGTCACCCTACTCTTAGAACAGCATGACTATCAAGCTGGTAGGAGAACCTAGCAAATGGATCCTCAAATACTGAGAGACCAATCACTTCTAAACTGTATCATTAAAGGCATTAAACAATATCTATCCTCCAACCCACTAACTAGTATGCCCGCCTTGGTTTGGTGGGAATCTCATAGTTTACGCAAGGGTGCTAAGAATTTATACTTGCAAGTTCACAAGACAAAACAGTTCCAGATGAAAAGCAAGTTTAGGAGTTCCTTCTTAAATGCAAAGCAGAGAAGTTTACAAAATACTTTGACCCTTAAAGATTATACATCTGCCTATCGGGCATATGACACTGGGCTTCACGGAAAATCACACAAATACTTAGACTGTTAAAGGCAATACATCTGCCCATCGGGCGTACAACACTGGGCTTCAAGAAAAATCTCATCTGAATAGCAAAACTTCGCAAGCATGGGCTGAAGGTAACAGACCAAGTAAAGTTGTGGGAAGTGGAAAGCCACAGATTGGCCATTACTCCAGGAGACCATTATTCAGCATCTGGAGAGTGCCCTCCTTACTGCTACAGATATACATTCATTATTCAGCATCGGGAGAGTGAGCTCCTTACTGCTACAGATATACATTCATTATTCAGCATCGGGAGAGTGCCCTCCTTACTGCTACAGATATACATTCATTATTCAGCATCGGGAGAGTGAGCTCCTTACTGCTACAGCTATACATTCATTATTCAGCATCGGGAGAGTGAGCTCCTTACTGCTACAGATATAAATTCATTATTCAGCATCTGGAGAGTGAGCTCCTTACTGCTACAGATATACATTCATTATTCATCATCGGGAGAGTGAGGTCCTTACTGCTACAGATATACATTCATTATTCAGCATCAGGAGAGTGAGCTCCTTACTGCCACAGATATAAATTCATTATTCAGCATCGGGAGAGTGAGGTCCTTACTGCTACAGATATACATTCATTATTCAGCATCAGGAGAGTGAGCTCCTTACTGCTACAGATATAAATTCATTATTCAGCATCGGGAGAGTGAGCTCCTTACTGCTGCAGATATAAATTCATTATTCAGCATCGGGAGAGTGAACTCCTTACTGCTACAGATATAAATTCATTATTCAGCATCTGGAGAGTGAGCTCCTTACTGCTGCAGATATAAATTCATTATTCAGCATCGGGAGAGTGAGCTCCTTACTGCTGCAGATATAAATTCATTATTCAGCATCGGGAGAGTGAGCTCCTTACTGCTACAGATATACATTCATTATTCAGCATCGGGAGAGTGAGGTCCTTACTGCTACAGATATACATTCATTATTCAGCATCGGGAGAGTGAGCTCCTTACTGCTACAGATATACATTCATTATTCAGCATCGGGAGAGTGAGCTCCTTACTGCTACAGATATACATTCATTATTCAGCATCGGGAGAGTGAGCTCCTTACTGCTACAGATATAAATTCATTATTCAGCATCGGGAGGGTGAGCTCCTTACTGCTACAGATATACATTCATTATTCAGCATTGGGAGAGTGAGCTCCTTACTGCTACAGATATACATTCATTATTCAGCATCGGGAGAGTGAGCTCCTTACTGCTACAGATATACATTCAGTATTCAGCATCTGGAGAGTGAGCTCCTTACTGCTACAGATATACATTCATTATTCAGCATCGGGAGAGTGAGCTCCTTACTGCTACAGATATACATTCATTATTCAGCATCTGGAGAGTGAGCTCCTTACTGCTGCAGATATAAATTCATTATTCAGCATCTGGAGAGTGAGCTCCTTACCGCTACAGATATAAATTCATTATTCAGCATCGGGAGAGTGAGCTCCTTACTGCTACAGATATACATTCATTATTCAGCATCGGGAGAGTGAGCTCCTTACTGCTACAGATATACATTCATTATTCAGCATCGGGAGAGTGAGCTCCTTA
This sequence comes from Protopterus annectens, assembly GCF_019279795.1. Taxonomy (NCBI): domain Eukaryota; kingdom Metazoa; phylum Chordata; order Ceratodontiformes; family Protopteridae; genus Protopterus; species Protopterus annectens. Next base: position 84,675,409 of record NC_056749.1, read on the forward strand.
CTGCTACAGATATAAATTCATTATTCAGCATCTGGAGAGTGAGCTCCTTACTGCTACAGATATAAATTCATTATTCAGCATCGGGAGAGTGAGCTCCTTACTGCTACAGATATAAATTCATTATTCAGCATCGGGAGAGTGAGCTCCTTACTGCTACAGATATACATTCATTATTCAGCATCGGGAGAGTGAGCTCCTTACTGCTACAGATATACATTCAGTATTCAGCATCGGGAGAGTGAGCTCCTTACTGCTACAGATATACATTCATTATTCAGCATCGGGAGAGTGAGCTCCTTACTGCTACAGATATACATTCATTATTCAGCATCGGGAGAGTGAGCTCCTTACTGCTACAGATATACATTCATTATTCAGCATCTGGAAAGTGAGCTCCTTACTGCTACAGATATACATTCATTATTCAGCATCGGGAGAGTGAGCTCCTTACTGCTACAGATATACATTCATTATTCAGCATCGGGAGAGTGAGCTCCTTACTGCTACAGATATACATTCATTATTCAGCATCGGGAGAGTGAGCTCCTTACTGCTGCAGATATACATTCATTATTCAGCATCGGGAGAGTGAGCTCCTTACTGCTACAGATATACATTCATTATTCAGCATCGGGAGAGTGAGCTCCTTACTGCTACAGATATACATTCAGTATTCAGCATCGGGAGAGTGAGCTCCTTACTGCTGCAGATATACATTCATTATTCAACATCGGGAGAGTGAGCTCCTTACTGCTACAGATATAAATTCATTATTCAGCATCGGGAGAGTGAGCTCCTTACTGCTACAGATATACATTCAGTATTCAGCATCGGGAGAGTGAGCTCCTTACTGCTGCAGATATACATTCATTATTCAGCATCTGGAGAGTGAGCTCCTTACTGCTACAGATATAAATTCATTATTCAGCATCGGGAGAGTGAGCTCCTTACTGCTACAGATATACATTCATTATTCAGCATCGGGAGAGTGAGCTCCTTACTGCTACAGATATAAATTCATTATTCAGCATCTGGAGAGTGAGCTCCTTACTGCTACAGATATACATTCATTATTCAGCATCGGGAGAGTGAGCTCCTTACTGCTACAGATATACATTCATTATTCAGCATCGGGAGAGTGAGCTCCTTACTGCTACAGATATACATTCATTATTCAGCATCAGGAGAGTGAGCTCCTTACTGCTACAGATATACATTCAGTATTCAGCATCGGGAGAGTGAGCTCCTTACTGCTACAGATATAAATTCATTATTCAGCATCGGGAGAGTGAGCTCCTTACTGCTACAGATATACATTCATTATTCAGCATCGGGAGAGTGAGCTCCTTACTGCTACAGATATACATTCAGTATTCAGCATCGGGAGAGTGAGCTCCTTACTGCTACAGATATAAATTCATTATTCAGCATCGGGAGAGTGAGCTTCTTACTGCTACAGATATACATTCATTATTCAGCATCGGGAGAGTGAGCTCCTTACTGCTACAGATATACATTCATCATTCAGCATCGGAGAGTGAGCTCCTTACTGCTACAGATATACATTCATTATTCAGCATCGGGAGAGTGAGCTCCTTACTGCTGCAGATATACATTCATTATTCAGCATCTGGAGAGTGAGCTCCTTACTGCTACAGATATAAATTCATTATTCAGCATCGGGAGAGTGAGCTCCTTACTGCTGCAGATATACATTCATTATTCAGCATCGGGAGAGTGAGCTCCTTACCGCTACAGATATACATTCATTATTCAGCATCTGGAGAGTGAGCTCCTTACTGCTACAGATATACATTCATTATTCAGCATCGGGAGAGTGAGCTCCTTACCGCTACAGATATACATTCATTATTCAGCATCGGGAGAGTGAGCTCCTTACTGCTACAGATATACATTCATTATTCAGCATCGGGAGAGTGAGCTCCTTACTTCTACAGATATAAATTCATTATTCAGCATCGGGAGAGTGAGCTCCTTACCGCTACAGATATACATTCATTATTCAGCATCGGAGAGTGAGCTCCTTACTGCTACAGATATACATTCATTATTCAGCATCGGAGAGTGAGCTCCTTACCGCTACAGATATACATTCATTATTCAGCATCGGAGAGTGAGCTCCTTACTGCTACAGATATACATTCATTATTCAGCATCGGAGAGTGAGCTCCTTACTGCTACAGATATACATTCATTATTCAGCATCGGGAGAGTGAGCTCCTTACTGCTACAGATATAAATTCATTATTCAGCATCGGGAGAGTGAGCTCCTTACTGCTGCAGATATACATTCATTATTCAGCATCTGGAGAGTGAGCTCCTTACTGCTACAGATATAAATTCATTATTCAGCATCGGGAGAGTGAGCTCCTTACTGCTACAGATATAAATTCATTATTCAGCATCGGGAGAGTGAGCTCCTTACTGCTGCAGATATAAATTCATTATTCAGCATCTGGAGAGTGAGCTCCTTACTGCTACAGATATAAATTCATTATTCAGCATCGGGAGAGTGAGCTCCTTACTGCTACAGATATAAATTCATTATTCAGCATCGGGAGAGTGAGCTCCTTACTGCTACAGATATACATTCATTATTCAGCATCTGGAGAGTGAGCTCCTTACTGCTACAGATATACATTCATTATTCAGCATCGGGAGAGTGAGCTCCTTACTGCTACAGATATACATTCATTATTCAGCATCGGGAGAGTGAGCTCCTTACTGCTACAGATATACATTCATTATTCAACATCGGGAGAGTGAGCTCCTTACTGCTACAGATACAAATTCATTATTCAGCATCGGGAGAGTGAGCTCCTTACTGCTACAGATATAAATTCATTATTCAGCATCGGGAGAGTGAGCTCCTTACTGCTACAGATATACATTCATTATTCAGCATCGGGAGATTGAGCTCCTTACTGCTACAGATATACATTCATTATTCAGCATCGGGAGAGTGAGCTCCTTACTGCTACAGATACAAATTAATTATTCAGCATCGGGAGAGTGAGCTCCTTACTGCTACAGATATACATTCATTATTCAGCATCGGGAGAGTGAGCTCCTTACTGCTGCAGATATACATTCATTATTCAGCATCGGGAGAGTGAGCTCCTTACTGCTACAGATATAAATTCATTATTCAGCATCGGGAGAGTGAGCTCCTTACTGCTACAGATATACATTCATTATTCAGCATCTGGAGAGTGAGCTCCTTACTGCTACAGATATACATTCATTATTCAGCATCGGGAGAGTGAGCTCCTTACTGCTACAGATATACATTCATTATTCAGCATCTGGAAAGTGAGCTCCTTACTGCTACAGATATACATTCATTATTCAGCATCGGGAGAGTGAGCTCCTTACTGCTACAGATATACATTCATTATTCAGCATCGGGAGAGTGAGCTCCTTACTGCTACAGATATACATTCATTATTCAGCATCGGGAGAGTGAGCTCCTTACTGCTACAGATATACATTCATTATTCAGCATCTGGAGAGTGAGCTCCTTACTGCTACAGATATACATTCATTATTCAGCATCGGGAGAGTGAGCTCCTTACTGCTACAGATAAACATTCATTATTCAGCATCGGGAGAGTGAGCTCCTTACTGCTACAGATATACATTCATTATTCAGCATCGGGAGAGTGAGCTCCTTACTGCTACAGATATACATTCATTATTCAGCATCTGGAGAGTGAGCTCCTTACTGCTACAGATATAAATTCATTATTCAGCATCTGGAGAGAGAGCTCCTTACTGCTACAGATATACATTCATTATTCAGCATCTGGAGAGTGAGCTCCTTACTGCTACAGATATACATTCATTATTCAGCATCGGGAGAGTGAGCTCCTTACCGCTACAGACATACATTCATTATTCAGCATCGGGAGAGTGAGCTCCTTACTGCTACAGATATACATTCATTATTCAGCATCGGGAGAGTGAGCTCCTTACTGCTACAGATATACATTCATTATTCAGCATCGGGAGAGTGAGCTTCTTACTGCTACAGATATACATTCATTATTCAGCATCGGGAGAGTGAGCTCCTTACTTCTACAGATATAAATTCATTATTCAGCATCGGGAGAGTGAGCTCCTTACCGCTACAGATATACATTCATTATTCAGCATCGGGAGAGTGAGCTCCTTACTGCTACAGATATACATTCATTATTCAGCATCGGGAGAGTGAGCTCCTTACTGCTACAGATATACATTCATTATTCAGCATCGGGAGAGTGGGCTCCTTACTGCTACAGATATAAATTCATTATTCAGCATCGGGAGAGTGAGCTCCTTACTGCTGCAGATATACATTCATTATTCAGCATCTGGAGAGTGAGCTCCTTACTGCTACAGATATAAATTCATTATTCAGCATCGGGAGAGTGAGCTCCTTACTGCTACAGATATACATTCATTATTCAGCATCGGGAGAGTGAGCTCCTTACTGCTACAGATATACATTCATTATTCAGCATCGGGAGAGTGAGATCCTTACTGCTACAGATATACATTCATTATTCAGCATCGGGAGAGTGAGCTCCTTACTGCTACAGATATACATTCATTATTCAGCATCTGGAGAGTGAGCTCCTTACTGCTACAGATATACATTCATTATTCAGCATCGGGAGAGTGAGCTCCTTACTGCTACAGATATACATTCATTATTCAACATCGGGAGAGTGAGCTCCTTACTGCTACAGATACAAATTCATTATTCAGCATCGGGAGAGTGAGCTCCTTACTGATACAGATATACATTCATTATTCAGCATCGGGAGAGTGAGCTCCTTACTGCTACAGATACAAATTAATTATTCAGCATTGGGAGAGTGAGCTCCTTACTGCTACAGATATACATTCATTATTCAGCATCGGGAGAGTGAGCTCCTTACTGCTGCAGATATACATTCATTATTCAGCATCGGGAAAGTGAGCTCCTTACTGCTACAGATATAAATTCATTATTCAGCATCGGGAGAGTGAGCTCCTTACTGCTACAGATATACATTCATTATTCAGCATCTGGAGAATGAGCTCCTTACTGCTACAGATATACATTCATTATTCAGCATCGGGAGAGTGAGCTCCTTACCGCTACAGATATACATTCATTATTCAGCATCGGGAGAGTGAGCTCCTTACTGCTACAGATATACATTCATTATTCAGCATCTGGAAAGTGAGCTCCTTACTGCTACAGATATACATTCATTATTCAGCATCGGGAGAGTGAGCTCCTTACTGCTACAGATATACATTCATTATTCAGCATCTGGAGAGTGAGCTCCTTACTGCTACAGATATACATTCATTATTCAGCATCTGGAGAGTGAGCTCCTTACTGCTACAGATATACATTCATTATTCAGCATCGGAGAGTGAGCTCCTTACTGCTACAGATATACATTCATTATTCAGCATCGGGAGAGTGAGCTCCTTACTGCTACAGATATACATTCATTATTCAGCATCGGGAGAGTGAGCTCCTTACTGCTACAGATATACATTCATTATTCAGCATCTGGAGAGTGAGCTCCTTACTGCTACAGATATAAATTCATTATTCAGCATCGGGAGAGTGAGCTCCTTACCGCTACAGATATAAATTCATTATTCAGCATCGGGAGAGTGAGCTCCTTACTGCTGCAGATATACATTCATTATTCAGCATCGGGAGAGTGAGCTCCTTACTGCTACAGATATAAATTCATTATTCAGCATCTGGAGAGTGAGCTCCTTACTGCTACAGATATACATTCATTATTCAGCATCGGGAGAGTGAGCTCCTTACTGCTACAGATATACATTCATTATTCAGCATCGGAGAGTGAGCTCCTTACTGCTACAGATATACATTCATTATTCAGCATCGGAGAGTGAGCTCCTTACTGCTACAGATATACATTCATTATTCAGCATCGGGAGAGTGAGCTCCTTACTGCTACAGATATAAATTCATTATTCAGCATCTGGAGAGTGAGCTCCTTACTGCTACAGATATACATTCATTATTCAGCATCTGGAGAGTGAGCTCCTTACTGCTACAGATATACATTCATTATTCAGCATCTGGAGAGTGAGCTCCTTACTGCTACAGATATACATTCAGTATTCAGCATCGGGAGAGTGAGCTCCTTACTGCTACAGATATACATTCATTATTCAGCATCTGGAGAGTGAGCTCCTTACTGCTACAGATATACATTCATTATTCAGCATCTGGAGAGTGAGCTCCTTACTGCTACAGATATACATTCAGTATTCAGCATCGGGAGAGTGAGCTCCTTACTGCTACAGATATACATTCATTATTCAGCATCTGGAGAGTGAGCTCCTTACTGCTACAGATATACATTCATTATTCAGCATCGGGAGAGTGAGCTCCTTACTGCTACAGATATACATTCATTATTCAGCATCTGGAGAGTGAGCTCCTTACTGCTACAGATATAAATTCATTATTCAGCATCGGGAGAGTGAGCTCCTTACTGCTACAGATATACATTCATTATTCAGCATCTGGAGAGTGAGCTCCTTACTGCTACAGATATAAATTCATTATTCAGCATCTGGAGAGTGAGCTCCTTACTGCTACAGATATAAATTCATTATTCAGCATCGGGAGAGTGAGCTCCTTACTGCTACAGATATAAATTCATTATTCAGCATCTGGAGAGTGAGCTCCTTACTGCTACAGATATACATTCATTATTCAGCATCGGGAGAGTGAGCTCCTTACTGCTACAGATATACATTCATTATTCAGCATCGGAGAGTGAGCTCCTTACTGCTACAGATATACATTCATTATTCAGCATCGGAGAGTGAGCTCCTTACTGCTACAGATATAAATTCATTATTCAGCATCGGAGAGTGAGCTCCTTACTGCTACAGATATACATTCATTATTCAGCATCTGGAGAGTGAGCTCCTTACTGCTACAGATATACATTCATTATTCAGCATCTGGAGAGTGAGCTCCTTACTGCTACAGATATACATTCATTATTCAGCATCGGGAGAGTGAGCTCCTTACTGCTACAGATATACATTCAGTATTCAGCATCGGGAGAGTGAGCTCCTTACTGCTGCAGATATAAATTCATTATTCAGCATCGGGAGAGTGAGCTCCTTACTGCTACAGATATAAATTCATTATTCAGCATCGGGAGAGTGAGCTCCTTACTGCTACAGATATACATTCATTATTCAGCATCGGGAGAGTGAGCTCCTTACTGCTACAGATATAAATTCATTATTCAGCATCGGGAGAGTGAGCTCCTTACTGCTACAGATATACATTCATTATTCAGCATCTGGAGAGTGAACTCCTTACTGCTACAGATATAAATTCATTATTCAGCATCTGGAGAGTGAGCTCCTTACTGCTACAGATATACATTCATTATTCAGCATCGGGAGAGTGAGCTCCTTACTGCTGCAGATATACATTAATTATTCAGCATCGGGAGAGTGAGCTTCTTACTGCTGCAGATATACATTCATTATTCAGCATTGGGAGAGTGAGCTCCTTACTGCTACAGATATACATTCATTATTCAGCATCGGGAGAGTGAGCTCCATACTGCTACAGATATAAATTCATTATTCAGCATCGGGAGAGTGAGCTCCTTACTGCTACAGATATACATTCATTATTCAGCATCTGGAGAGTGAGCTCCTTACTGCTACAGATATAAATTCATTATTCAGCATCTGGAGAGTGAGCTCCTTACTGCTACAGATATACATTCATTATTCAGCATCTGGAGAGTGAGCTCCTTACTGCTACAGATATACATTCATTATTCAGCATCGGGAGAGTGAGCTCCTTACTGCTACAGATATACATTCATTATTCAGCATCGGGAGAGTGAGCTCCTTACTGCTACAGATATACATTCATTATTCAGCATCGGGAGAGTGAGCTCCTTACTGCTACAGATATACATTCATTATTCAGCATCTGGAGAGTGAGCTCCTTACTGCTACAGATATAAATTCATTATTCAGCATCGGGAGAGTGAGCTCCTTACTGCTACAGATATACATTCATTATTCAGCATCGGGAGAGTGAGCTCCTTACTGCTACAGATATACATTCATTATTCAGCATCTGGAGAGTGAGCTCCTTACTGCTACAGATATACATTCATTATTCAGCATCTGGAGAGTGAGCTCCTTACTGCTGCAGATATACATTCATTATTCAGCATCGGGAGAGTGAGCTCCTTACTGCTACAGATATAAATTCATTATTCAGCATCGGGAGAGTGAGCTCCTTACTGCTACAGATATACATTCATTATTCAGCATCGGGAGAGTGAGCTCCTTACTGCTACAGATATAAATTCATTATTCAGCATCGGGAGAGTGAGCTCCTTACTGCTACAGATATACATTCAGTATTCAGCATCGGGAGAGTGAGCTCCTTACTGCTACAGATATACATTCATTATTCAGCATCGGGAGAGTGAGCTCCTTACTGCTACAGATATACATTCATTATTCAGCATCGGGAGAGTGAGCTCCTTACTGCTACAGATATACATTCATTATTCAGCATCTGGAGAGTGAGCTCCTTACCGCTACAGATATAAATTCATTATTCAGCATCTGGAGAGTGAGCTCCTTACTGCTACAGATATACATTCAGTATTCAGCATCGGGAGAGTGAGCTCCTTACTGCTACAGATATACATTCAGTATTCAGCATCGGGAGAGTGAGCTCCTTACTGCTACAGATATACATTCATTATTCAGCATCGGGAGAGTGAGCTCCTTACTGCTACAGATATACATTCATTATTCAGCATCTGGAGAGTGAGCTCCTTACTGCTGCAGATATAAATTCATTATTCAGCATCGGGAGAGTGAGCTCCTTACTGCTACAGATATACATTCAGTATTCAGCATCGGGAGAGTGAGCTCCTTACTGCTACAGATATACATTCATTATTCAGCATCGGGAGAGTGAGCTCCTTACTGCTACAGATATAAATTCATTATTCAGCATCGGGAGAGTGAGCTCCTTACTGCTACAGATATACATTCATTATTCAGCATCGGGAGAGTGAGCTCCTTACTGCTACAGATATAAATTCATTATTCAGCATCGGGAGAGTGAGCTCCTTACTGCTGCAGATATACATTCATTATTCAGCATCGGGAGAGTGAGCTCCATACTGCTACAGATATAAATTCATTATTCAGCATCGGGAGAGTGAGCTCCTTACTGCTGCAGATATACATTCATTATTCAGCATCTGGAGAGTGAGCTCCTTACTGCTACAGATATACATTCATTATTCAGCATCGGGAGAGTGAGCTCCTTACCGCTACAGATATACATTCATTATTCAGCATCGGGAGAGTGAGCTCCTTACTGCTACAGATATAAATTCATTATTCAGCATCGGGAGAGTGAGCTCCTTACTGCTACAGATATACATTCATTATTCAGCATCTGGAGAGTGAACTCCTTACTGCTACAGATATAAATTCATTATTCAGCATCGGGAGAGTGAGCTCCTTACTGCTACAGATATAAATTCATTATTCAGCATCGGGAGAGTGAGCTCCTTACTGCTACAGATATACATTCATTATTCAGCATCGGAGAGTGAGCTCCTTACTGCTACAGATATACATTCATTATTCAGCATCTGGAGAGTGAGCTCCTTACTGCTACAGATATAAATTCATTATTCAGCATCTGGAGAGTGAGCTCCTTACTGCTACAGATATAAATTCATTATTCAGCATCGGGAGAGTGAGCTCCTTACTGCTACAGATATACATTCATTATTCAGCATCTGGAGAGTGAACTCCTTACTGCTACAGATATACATTCATTATTCAGCATCGGGAGAGTGAGCTCCTTACTGCTACAGATATAAATTCATTATTCAGCATCGGGAGAGTGAGCTCCTTACTGCTACAGATATACATTCATTATTCAGCATCTGGAGAGTGAGCTCCTTACTGCTACAGATATACATTCATTATTCAGCATCGGAGAGTGAGCTCCTTACTGCTACAGATATAAATTCATTATTCAGCATCGGGAGAGTGAGCTCCTTACTGCTACAGATATACATTCATTATTCAGCATCTGGAGAGTGAGCTCCTTACTGCTACAGATATAAATTCATTATTCAGCATCGGGAGAGTGAGCTCCTTACCGCTACAGATATACATTCATTATTCAGCATCGGGAGAGTGAGCTCCTTACTGCTGCAGATATACATTCATTATTCAGCATCGGGAGAGTGAGCTCCTTACTGCTACAGATATACATTCATTATTCAGCATCGGGAGTGAGCTCCTTACTGCTACAGATATACATTCATTATTCAGCATCGGAGTGAGCTCCTTACTGCTACAGATATACATTCAGTATTCAGCATCGGGAGAGTGAGCTCCTTACTGCTACAGATATACATTCATTATTCAGCATCTGGAGAGTGAGCTCCTTACTGCTACAGATATAAATTCATTATTCAGCATCGGGAGAGTGAGCTCCTTACTGCTGCAGATATACATTCATTATTCAGCATCGGGAGAGTGAGCTCCTTACTGCTACAGATATAAATTCATTATTCAGCATCTGGAGAGTGAGCTCCTTACTGCTACAGATATAAATTCATTATTCAGCATCGGGAGAGTGAGCTCCTTACTGCTACAGATATACATTCATTATTCAACATCGGGAGAGTGAGTTCCTTACTGCTGCAGATATACATTCATTATTCAGCATCGGGAGAGTGAGCTCCTTACTGCTACAGATATAAATTCATTATTCAGCATCTGGAGAGTGAGCTCCTTACTGCTGCAGATATAAATTCATTATTCAGCATCTGGAGAGTGAACTCCTTACTGCTACAGATATAAATTCATTATTCAGCATCGGGAGAGTGAGCTCCTTACTGTTACAGATATACATTCATTATTCAGCATCGGGAGAGTGAGCTCCTTACTGCTACAGATATACATTCAGTATTCAGCATCTGGAGAGTGAGCTCCTTACTGCTACAGATATACATTCATTATTCAGCATCTGGAGAGTGAGCTCCTTACTGCTACAGATATAAATTCATTATTCAGCATCGGGAGAGTGAGCTCCTTACTGCTACAGATATAAATTCATTATTCAGCATCTGGAGAGTGAGCTCCTTACTGCTACAGATATACATTCATTATTCAGCATCGGGAGAGTGAGCTCCTTACTGCTACAGATATACATTCATTATTCAGCATCGTGAGAGTGAGCTCCTTACTGCTACAGATATAAATTCATTATTCAGCATCTGGAGAGTGAGCTCCTTACTGCTACAGATATACATTCATTATTCAGCATCGGGAGAGTGAGCTCCTTACTGCTACAGATATAAATTCATTATTCAGCATCGGGAGAGTGAGCTCCTTACTGCTACAGATATACATTCATTATTCAGCATCGGGAGAGTGAGCTCCTTACTGCTACAGATATACATTCATTATTCAGCATCGGGAGAGTGAGCTCCTTACTGCTACAGATATACATTCATTATTCAGCATCTGGAGAGTGAGCTCCTTACTGCTACAGATATACATTCAGTATTCAGCATCGGGAGAGTGAGCTCCTTCCTGCTGCAGATATAAATTCATTATTCAGCATCGGGAGAGTGAGCTCCTTACTGCTACAGATATACATTCATTATTCAGCATCGGGAGAGTGATCTCCTTACTGCTACAGATATAAATTCATTATTCAGCATCGGGAGAGTGAGCTCCTTACTGCTACAGATATACATTCATTATTCAGCATCGGGAGAGTGAGCTCCTTACTGCTGCAGATATACATTCATTATTCAGCATCGGGAGAGTGAGCTCCTTACTGCTGCAGATATACATTCATTATTCAGCATCGGGAGAGTGAGCTCCTTACTGCTACAGATATAAATTCATTATTCAGCATCTGGAGAGTGAGCTCCTTACTGCTACAGATATAAATTCATTATTCAGCATCGGGAGAGTGAGCTCCTTACTGCTACAGATATACATTCATTATTCAGCATCTGGAGAGTGAGCTCCTTACTGCTACAGATATACATTCAGTATTCAGCATCGGGAGAGTGAGCTCCTTACTGCTGCAGATATAAATTCATTATTCAGCATCGGGAGAGTGAGCTCCTTACTGCTACAGATATACATTCATTATTCAGCATCGGGAGAGTGAGCTCCTTACTGCTACAGATATACATTCATTATTCAGCATCGGGAGAGTGAGCTCCTTACTGCTACAGATATACATTCAGTATTCAGCATCGGGAGAGTGAGCTCCTTACTGCTACAGATATACATTCATTATTCAGCATCGGGAGAGTGAGCTCCTTACTGCTACAGATATAAATTCATTATTCAGCATCTGGAGAGTGAGCTCCTTACTGCTACAGATATACATTCATTATTCAGCATCTGGAGAGTGAGCTCCTTACTGCTGCAGATATAAATTCATTATTCAGCATCGGGAGAGTGAGCTCCTTACTGCTACAGATATACATTCATTATTCAGCATCTGGAGAGTGAGCTCCTTACTGCTGCAGATATACATTCATTATTCAGCATCGGGAGAGTGAGCTCCTTACTGCTACAGATATACATTCATTATTCAGCATCGGGAGAGTGAGCTCCTTACTGCTACAGATATAAATTCATTATTCAGCATCGGGAGAGTGAGCTCCTTACTGCTACAGATATACATTCATTATTCAGCATCGGGAGAGTGAGCTCCTTACTGCTACAGATATACAGTCATTATTCAGCATCGGGAGAGTGAGCTCCTTACTGCTACAGATATAAATTCATTATTCAGCATCGGAGAGTGAGCTCCTTACTGCTACAGATATACATTCATTATTCAGCATCGGGAGAGTGAGCTCCTTACTGCTACAGATATACATTCATTATTCAGCATCGGGAGTGAGCTCCTTACTGCTACAGATATACATTCATTATTCAGCATCGGAGAGTGAGCTCCTTACTGCTACAGATATAAATTCATTATTCAGCATCGGGAGAGTGAGCTCCTTACTGCTACAGATATACATTCATTATTCAGCATCGGGAGAGTGAGCTCCTTACTGCTACAGATATACATTCATTATTCAGCATCTGGAGAGTGAGCTCCTTACTGCTACAGATATACATTCATTATTCAGCATCGGGAGAGTGAGCTCCTTACTGCTACAGATATACATTCATTATTCAGCATCGGGAGAGTGAGCTCCTTACTGCTACAGATATACATTCATTATTCAGCATCTGGAGAGTGAGCTCCTTACTTCTACAGATATAAATTCTTTACTTACGAACTTCTATCAATCCTTATATAATTAGGGCAGTGAGGAAGTCACTTTTCCACCAAGAAGGCTTTCATAAAACAGTTTATTCCCAAATTTATATTAGTATTGACTGCAGCATATAAATCTTTGCTGTCTTCTCCTATAACTGAACAGACAAGTCAAGGGGCCATCTGCTCTATGAAAAAGGGCAAAGCCCCTGGGTCTGATGGTATAAATGTGAGGTTATTCCAACTACTACACAAACAAATATCCCTGCTCTAGTGTGCTTGTTTCACTCATTTCAGAGTGGTTGAGGCATTAGCAGTTTGGCTAATGCTGGTGTCATAACAGTTTTATCAAAATCAGGCAAGATATAACATATGCAGACAATTATGGGTCCACATCTGTTTTTAATGTGCACACCAAACTGTATGCAAAAATCTTAGAGCCCATCTTACCTGATATCATATTGGGCACTTGAGCTGGATTTGTAAAGGGCAGAAGTAGCTCTGATGACCTCCGCAGTCTACTTCTATATTTTCAAATGTTGAAAACAGATCCCGCTCAAACGTCAGCATTATATGTAGCCTTTGATTGTATTCAGGGCCGTATCTATGGAAAATTATGGAGGCAATACAACTTCCTTTTGGGTTTACAGCTGCTGTCATAGCGTTGCATGCTTCCCCTCAGGCCCCTGTCCTTACCAATGGAGTACTTTCTCCCCAGTTTCATTTAAGTAATGATACCCAGACAAGGCTGTCCCCTTTCCCTGGCTTTATTTCTATTAGTGGTGGAACCATTAAATAGGTTTCTGAATCTTTCTCAGTCCATTCCAGAATGGCCTCTATTTGGCATGCGCATGGTAGCTCTTTGGTTTACTGATAATTGTGTAATCTTGCCCCCAAAATCCATATTCTTTAATACTTAGCAGCTAGACTCGAGTATTTTGGGGTGCTATCTGGATTAAAAATGAAACCTTCTAAAACCAAGTTTTTCCCATTTAATGTTATAGCTCAAACTTTAAGCATTCTTTTCGGATGGTCTAAAGTGTACCCGTGCTACTTGGAGATCAGGCTCAATCCTGACTCTCACAAGATGTTACAAATTAACCTTAAACACATTTGAGACATGTCCTCTTTTGTGGGTACACTCATTTACACCTGTGCTTTTAAAATGTTTCTTGCCTCCTAATTTTTTTATATTTTCAGACATTAAGATTATTAATCGCTTGGATATTTTTATTTGGGTGGCCATCAGAAAGAAGGAAGGTAATTCATACCACCCCCACCATCTGCCGCTGGCTTAGGGCTACCTGTCTAGGGGGCTACACTGAAGCATTTATCCTTTCTCAGATATTCTCCCTCAGTTGTAATGCTCTCCCTAGATGGACAGTTTTGGAAGAGAACATTTTGAATTAGATCTCTACTTGGGGACTCATTTGGTATCCCATGCACATTAAACAATGGAATTTTATTACACAAGCCTTCCAAGCTTTAAAATCTTTTTCTAAGTCATTCACATGGTATGATATATTGGATTCAACAATTCCCCTTTGAGGCAACTCACACTGTTAATTGGATGAGGCTTCTGTCAAGGAGAGACTGTGGGACAAACAACATATTCACTAGCTCTCGGACTTAACCGCAGAGACAAATGGACAACATACTCTGAAATCCTTTGTAGGTCTTAGAAAGACTTCAAACCTACATACATCATCCTTCTGGGTATTTCTGAGACTGAGGTACGTGATCCATAAGTCCGTGTTTCTGCCACATATAACCTTAGAACCTCATCCACTGCCTGGTTTAATCCATAAGCTACCTATTTGGACCACTTCTGTAAATGAATACAGAGCTTCTGATATTTACAGGCTACTAAACACTACCCACAGGAAATATATAAAAGATAGTGATATAAAAAAACTTGAGCAAGAGGAGCTGTATAAATATTTAGGAACTGATGAAGGATCAGCAATAAAACATGAACAAATGTGAATAAAACTTAGTAATGATATTTTAGAAGACAAATTAATCCTGAAAACAGTGTTGACATCTAGGAATAAAATTCAAGCTATAAACTAGTTTGCTCTTCCTGTCCTCACTTACAGTTTTGGAGTGACTGACTGGCCCCAAAACGTGTTGGATAGATTAGACAGGAAAACAAGAAGGATGCTTTGTGCTCCTCAAATGATTTATAAAAATCAGTGCATACCAAGATTATATATTCCCTGTTCTGAAGAAGGTATGCGCTTTCTTGAAATTAATTACATGTATAGATCTGCAGTCATGGGACTACACACATATCTGCTGAACTCACAAGACCCAAACATAGTGAAAGAGTTGAAACATGAGGAAACTAAATCTAAGATGACTTCTCTGCTTAATTTAACAGAAGCATATCGGCATCAAGCAGGAACTGAAATCAAACCAGAAGTAGATAAAAATCAGGCAGCATCTGAATGTGCCAAAAAACAAAGGAAAGAATATAAGGGGAAGGATCAGATGAGAAGGCAAGAAATGTGGAATATGCATAAATATAGTTGCAAGTATAAAAAACTTCTGGAAGAACCTCATGTTGATCAGGATCGAATGCAGGAATGGTTAAGGGTCTTATAAAAAAAGAATCTACAATCGTACTAAATGGGTCTTATACAAAATAATCTACAATTGTACTTAGTTATGTTACCAATACATGTAACTGTACAAATTGCAGAAGGAGTCATTACTGGTACATTGCAGGTGCTGCGAAGAGCACTTTTGGCTGACATCAATGATTGAAACAATACGAATTTCATGAACTTTAATCGTACTTTGACTTAGGAATGGGATCCATTCCATCATGGTATTAGAAACCCAAAAGACTTGGAAAAATTAAAAAAAAAAGAAAGAAACTCTAGCCTTTATTCATTCTTGGCTTTCAAATATTGGTATATGTAACCATGCTAGGTGGACTTGACAATAGATGGAAGACAAAAACACTTGAGACATTACCTTATTGCTTTTGAGAAAACAATTCTTTTTATTCATCAAGGACATTGGGATCCTGCCTCAAGGTCCAGAAAGTGCTTAAGGATACCATCTTGTGTCAAGGCTAAAGCATACTAAATCTGACAGCCTTACACAAGTTTTGAGATTGTTCCCCCAATCCACAAACTCTGGTACACTGTGGTGCTTTGGGTAAGGGGTATCTTACAAGTACAACATTCTTGCTTACAAGCGACCCTTTGGATTGGATTATCCAATGAGATGCCTGCTACTCCACTGGAGGTTATGGCTTTTACAAGTCTCTTTCTTTGAGTTCAGCTTATATGGCTTCATGCTGGGAAGCCCCTCTCATTCTCTTGGAACAAAGTCCAAAATCCTCATTTAGAAACAACCACTTAGTTGACTCGCCATTTGCTATAGTGTTTAGTTGTGACTGTATAAAAAGTCAGGTCTTTCACAAGAAACGTACACTTCTATGGCCATTCGAACTTTATGTTTATTAAGAGCTATAATAACCCACCTTGGTGTCACCTATTTATTAATTAGGTCTAGGTTTATCATGACTCATAGCCATCCTGAGATAGGCTGCATAATATTCAGCATTTTCCTATATGCAGCAGCTTTTATAAGCTCCTTATCTTTCATTAGTCATCAGTAATATAACTCTCTCTTTTAAGTACACTCAGCCACCCACCTCATCCAACTGTGATGATGCCTGTGTGCAGCAGTGCAGGAGAGGGGAAGGTGCTGCATTCTGAATGTGACATTCTTTGGATGAGACCTTAAGCTGAGGTCCCATCTCCTCGAGTCGGTTTTAGCTTAGGTGGATGTAAGAGCTCCCATGGCAGCTATAAAAAAAAACAGTACTGGCAGTTCTCCAATGTCCTGGCCAAATAAATAAATAATCAACCTCTTTCCACTGGGAAAAAAAGGACAGTTATCAGCCCCATACTTTTTCTTGATGCAGTAGCCAATGCATAAACTTCAAGGTCCAGCGTTCCAATACCCCTCAATGTGCAATATTCCAATACCCCTCAATGTGCAGCATTCAAGTACCCCTCAATGTGCAGCATTCCAATACCCCTCAATGTAAAAGGAAAATAAAGTATTCCTAACTGGATTCCATGTTTATTCCCCTGCTCATACAAAGTTTAAGACTCGGTTTTAATAAGGTTCCAATGTTTAGAAAGAGCTTGCTCTATGTAAAGCACCAGTAAAGGACAAACCAGCATACTCCTGTACCTCTGGGGCATATCCAAACATGACAGCTTCCATTAATTGACAGTGTCATTAACCTTCTGCAAGATATGAGCAAAGATTAAAACTACTGAACTGGTGAGTGAATCCATAAGCTGGATACCTAAACAAGTCATCTTGGAATTTTCATTAAGGAATGAAAATGTATCTCACAAAGAAGGAAAATAAAGTATATTGAAATTTATTTTATATCCATATAAACCACCAAACTGACACATCTCTAAACCTAAAGAACGTTCCTTCTCAGCGTAAATTAAGAAGAGCAGTAGATCATCAGCATAATAGTTTGCACATGCTATTCTCTGTAGTATCGTGAAACAGGAGCTGATCTGAGTGCTAAGGGCTTGAGATACAGCACAAATAATAAAAGGGGACATCACACAACCTTGTTGCATGCCTCTAGTTAAAGAAAAACTGGTGGATAACCTAGCAGCTGTTTTTATCCTCACAGAAGACCCTTGAAATAGCCTGTTAGGTAATATAAAAACTGAACAGGGTATACAAAACGCATTCCCATTCAACTAATTCAAAACCTTGGTCCACATCAACATTACCTAAAAAAAGTGGGGAATCTGCACTTCATACATCCTCTATAAGCAATGTTATCTTTAGTAAATTATCAAAAGTAGTTCCTCTAAAGACACACCCAGATTGGTCTGTGTGAATTAAAGCAGGAAGCAAATTAGCTATTCCTCTGGAAAGCACAAACATGAACACTTTATAATCACGGCTTAAATGTGAAACTGGTCTATAAGAAGGTGGAGTACACTTTATAATCATGGCTTAAATGTGAAATTGGTCTATAAGAATGTGGAGAACACTTTATAATCATGGTTTAAATGTGAAACTGGTCAATAAGAAGGTGGAGTACACTTTATAATCATGGTTTAAATGTGAAACTGGTCAATAAGAAGGTTATAATCATGGTTTACATGTGAAACTGGTCAATAAGAAGGTGGAGTACACTTTATAATCATGGTTTAAATGTGAAAGTGGTCGAAGGTGGAATACACTTTATAATCACGGTTTAAATGTGAGACTGGTCTATAAGAAGGTTATAATCATGGTTTAAATGTGAAACTGGTCTATAAGAAGGTTGAGTACACTTTATAATCATGGTTTAAATGTGAAACTGGTCTATAAGAAGGTGGAGTACACTTTATAATCACGGTTTAAATGTGAAACTGGTCTATAAGAAGGTTATAATCATGGTTTAAATGTGAAACTGTTCTATAAGAGGGTGGAGTACACTTTATAATCATGGTTTAAATGTGAAACTGGTCTATAAGAAGGTGGAGTACACTTTATAATCATGGTTTAAATGTGAAACTGTTCTATAAGAAGGTGAAGTACACTTTATAATCATGGTTTAAATGTGAAACTGGTCTATAAGAAGGTGGAGTACACCTTATAATCTTGGTTTAAATGTGAAACTGGTCTATAAGAAGGTGGAGCACACTTTATAATCATGGCTTAAATGTGAAATTGGTCTATAAGAAAGTGGAGTACACTTTATAATCATGGTTTAAATGTGAAAATGGTCAATAAGAAGGTTATAATCGTGGTTTAAATGTGAAACTGGTCAATAAGAAGGTGGAGTACACTTTATAATCATGGTTTAAATGTGAAACTGGTCAATATGAAGGTGGAGTACACTTTATAATCATGGTTTAAATGTGAAACTGGTCACTAAGAAGGTTATAATCATGTTTTAAATGTGAAACTGGTCTATAAGAAGGTGGAGTACACTTTATAACCATGGTTTAAATGTGAAATTGGTCTATAGGAAGGTGGAGTACACTTTATAATCATGGTTTAAATGTGAAACTGCTCCATAAGAAGGTTATAATCATGGTTTAAATGTGAAACTGGTCTACAAGAAGGTGGAGTACACTTTATAATCATGGTTTAAATGTGAAACTGGTCTATAAAAAGGCGGAGTACACTTTATAATCATGGTTTAAATGTGAAACTGGTGTATAAGAAGGTTGATAAATCTTTATAATCATGGTATAAATGTGAAACTGTTCTATAAGAAGGTGAAGTACACTTTATAATCATGGTTTAAATGTGAAACTGGTCTATAAGAAGGTGGAGTACACTTTATAATCATGGTTTAAATGTGAAACTGGTCTATAAGAAGGTGGAGTACACTTTATAATCATGGCTTAAATGTGAAATTGGTCTATAAGAAGGTGGAGTACACTTTATAATTATGGTTTAAATGTGAAACTGGTAAATAAGGTGGAGTACACTTTATAATCATGGTTTAAATGTGAAACTGGTCAATAAGAAGGTTATAATCGTGGTTTAAATGTGAAACTGGTCAATAAGAAGGTGGAGTACACTTTATAATCATGGTTTAAATGTGAAATTGGTCTATAAGAAGGTGGTGTACACTTTATAATCACTGTTTAAATGTGAAACTGGTCTATAAGAAGGTTATAATCATGGTTTAAATGTGAAACTGGCCTATAAGAAGGTGGAGTACACTTTATAATCATGGTTTAAATGTGAAACTGGTCTATAAGAAGGTGGAGTACACTTTATAATCATGGTTTAAATGTGAACCTGGTCTAAAAGAAGGTGGAGTACACTTTATAATCATGGTTTAAATGTGAAACTGGTCTATAAGAAGGTGGAGTATGCTTTATAATCATGGTTTAAATGTGAAACTGGTCTATAAGAAGGTGGAGTATGCTTTATAATCATGGTTTAAATGTGAAACTGGTCTATAAGAAGGTGAAGTACACTTTATAATCATGGTTTAAATATGAAACTGGTCTATAAGAAGGTGGAGTACATCTTATAATCATGGTTTAAATGCGAAACTGGTCTATAAGAAGGTGGAGTACACTTTATAATCATGGTTTAAATGTGAAACTGGTCTATAAGGTGGTACAGTACACTTTATAATCATGGTTTAAATGTGAAACTGGTCTATAAGAACGTGGAGTACACATTATAATCATGGTTTAAATGTGAAATTGGCCTATAAGAAGGTGGAGTACACTTTATAATTATGGTTTAAATGTGAAACTGGTCTATAAGAAGGTGGAGTACACTTTATAATCATGGTGTAAATGTGAAACTGGTCCATAAGTATTCCTAACTGAATTCCATGTTTATTCCCCTGCTCATACAAAGTTCAATAAAGTATTGCTAATCGGATTCTATGTTTATTCTCCTGCTCATACAAAGTTTAAGACTCAGTTTTAATAAGGTTCCAATGTTTAGAAAGAGCTTGCTCTATGTAAAGCACTAGTAAAGGACAAATCAGCATACTCCTGTACCCTCTGGGGCATATCCAAACATGACAGATTCCATTAAATGACAGTGTCATTAACCTTCTGCAAGATATGAGTAAAGATTAAAACTACTGAACTGCTGAGTGAATCCATAAGCTGGATACCTAAACAAGTCATCTTGGAATTACATTAAGGAATGAAAATTTATCTCACAAAGAAGGAGAATAAAGTATATTGATATTTATTTTATATCCATATAAACCATCAAACTGGCACATCTCTAAACCTAAACAACGTTCCTTCTCAGCGTTAATTAAGAAGAGCAGTAGATCATCAGCATAATAGTTTGCACATGCTATTCTCTGTAGTATCCTGAAACAGGAGCTGATCTGAGTGCTAAGGGCTTGAGATACAGCACAAATAATAAAAGGGGACATCACACAACCTTGTTGCATGCCTCTAGTTAAAGAAAAACTGGTGGATAACCTAGCAGCTGTTTTATCCTCACAGAAGACCCTTGAAATAGCCTGTTAGGTAATATAAAAACTGAACAGGGTATACAAAACGCATTCCCATTCAACTAATTCAAAACCTTGGTCCACA
This sequence comes from Protopterus annectens, assembly GCF_019279795.1. Lineage (NCBI taxonomy): Eukaryota > Metazoa > Chordata > Ceratodontiformes > Protopteridae > Protopterus > Protopterus annectens. The sequence continues at coordinate 84,696,880 of NC_056749.1, forward strand.
TCAACATTACCTAAAAAGTGGGAATCTGCACTTCATACATCCTCTATAAGCAATGTTATCTTTAGTAAATTATCAAAAGTAGTTCCTCTAAAGACACACCCAGATTGGTCTGTGTGAATTAAAGCAGGAAGCAAATTAGCTATTCCTCTGGAAAGCACAAACATGAACACTTTATAATCACGGCTTAAATGTGAAACTGGTCTATAAGAAGGTGGAGTACACTTTATAATCATGGCTTAAATGTGAAATTGGTCTATAAGAATGTGGAGAACACTTTATAATCATGGTTTAAATGTGAAACTGGTCAATAAGAAGGTGGAGTACACTTTATAATCATGGTTTAAATGTGAAACTGGTCAATAAGAAGGTTATAATCGTGGTTTACATGTGAAACTGGTCAATAAGAAGGTGGAGTACACTTTATAATCATGGTTTAAATGTGAAAGTGGTCGAAGGTGGAATACACTTTATAATCACGGTTTAAATGTGAGACTGGTCTATAAGAAGGTTATAATCATGGTTTAAATGTGAAACTGGTCTATAAGAAGGTTGAGTACACTTTATAATCATGGTTTAAATGTGAAACTGGTCTATAAGAAGGTGGAGTACACTTTATAATCACGGTTTAAATGTGAAACTGGTCTATAAGAAGGTTATAATCATGGTTTAAATGTGAAACTGGTCTATAAGAGGGTGGAGTACACTTTATAATCATGGTTTAAATGTGAAACTGGTCTATAAGAAGGTGGAGTACACTTTATAATCATGGTTTAAATGTGAAACTGTTCTATAAGAAGGTGAAGTACACTTTATAATCATGGTTTAAATGTGAAACTGGTCTATAAGAAGGTGGAGTACACTTTATAATCACAGTTTAAATGTGAAACTGGTCTATAAGAAGGTTATAATCATGGTTTAAATGTGAAACTGTTCTATAAGAGGGTGGAGTACACTTTATAATCATGGTTTAAATGTGAAACTGGTCTATAAGAAGGTGGAGTACACTTTATAATCATGGTTTAAATGTGAAACTGGTCTATAAGAAGGTGGAGTACACTTTATAATCACGGTTTAAATGTGAAACTGGTCTATAAGAAGGTTATAATCATGGTTTAAATGTGAAACTGTTCTATAAGAGGGTGGAGTACACTTTATAATCATGGTTTAAATGTGAAACTGGTCTATAAGAAGGTGGAGTACACTTTATAATCATGGTTTAAATGTGAAACTGTTCTATAAGAAGGTGAAGTACACTTTATAATCATGGTTTAAATGTGAAACTGGTCTATAAGAAGGTGGAGTACACCTTATAATCTTGGTTTAAATGTGAAACTGGTCTATAAGAAGGTGGAGCACACTTTATAATCATGGCTTAAATGTGAAATTGGTCTATAAGAAGGTGGAGTACACTTTATAATCATGGTTTAAATGTGAAAATGGTCAATAAGAAGGTTATAATCGTGGTTTAAATGTGAAACTGGTCAATAAGAAGGTGGAGTACACTTTATAATCATGGTTTAAATGTGAAACTGGTCAATATGAAGGTGGAGTACACTTTATAATCATGGTTTAAATGTGAAACTGGTCACTAAGAAGGTTATAATCATGTTTTAAATGTGAAACTGGTCTATAAGAAGGTGGAGTACACTTTATAACCATGGTTTAAATGTGAAATTGGTCTATAGGAAGGTGGAGTACACTTTATAATCATGGTTTAAATGTGAAACTGGTCTATAAGAAGGTTATAATCATGGTTTAAATGTGAAACTGGTCTATAAGAAGGTGGAGTACACTTTATAATCATGGTTTAAATGTGAAACTGGTCTATAAAAAGGCGGAGTACACTTTATAATCATGGTTTAAATGTGAAACTGGTGTATAAGAAGGTTGATAAATCTTTATAATCATGGTATAAATGTGAAACTGTTCTATAAGAAGGTGAAGTACACTTTATAATCATGGTTTAAATGTGAAACTGGTCTATAAGAAGGTGGAGTACACTTTATAATCATGGTTTAAATGTGAAACTGGTCTATAAGAAGGTGGAGTACACTTTATAATCGTGGCTTAAATGTGAAATTGGTCTATAAGAAGGTGGAGTACACTTTATAATTATGGTTTAAATGTGAAACTGGTAAATAAGGTGGAGTACACTTTATAATCATGGTTTAAATGTGAAACTGGTCAATAAGAAGGTTATAATCGTGGTTTAAATGTGAAACTGGTCAATAAGAAGGTGGAGTACACTTTATAATCATGGTTTAAATGTGAAATTGGTCTATAAGAAGGTGGTGTACACTTTATAATCACTGTTTAAATGTGAAACTGGTCTATAAGAAGGTTATAATCATGGTTTAAATGTGAAACTGGCCTATAAGAAGGTGGAGTACACTTTATAATCATGGTTTAAATGTGAAACTGGTCTATAAGAAGGTGGAGTACACTTTATAATCATGGTTTAAATGTGAACCTGGTCTAAAAGAAGGTGGAGTACACTTTATAATCATGGTTTAAATGTGAAACTGGTCTATAAGAAGGTGGAGTATGCTTTATAATCATGGTTTAAATGTGAAACTGGTCTATAAGAAGGTGGAGTATGCTTTATAATCATGGTTTAAATGTGAAACTGGTCTATAAGAAGGTGAAGTACACTTTATAATCATGGTTTAAATATGAAACTGGTCTATAAGAAGGTGGAGTACATCTTATAATCATGGTTTAAATGCGAAACTGGTCTATAAGAAGGTGGAGTACACTTTATAATCATGGTTTAAATGTGAAACTGGTCTATAAGGTGGTACAGTACACTTTATAATCATGGTTTAAATGTGAAACTGGTCTATAAGAACGTGGAGTACACATTATAATCATGGTTTAAATGTGAAATTGGCCTATAAGAAGGTGGAGTACACTTTATAATTATGGTTTAAATGTGAAACTGGTCTATAAGAAGGTGGAGTACACTTTATAATCATGGTGTAAATGTGAAACTGGTCCATAAGTATTCCTAACTGAATTCCATGTTTATTCCCCTGCTCATACAAAGTTCAATAAAGTATTGCTAATCGGATTCTATGTTTATTCTCCTGCTCATACAAAGTTTAAGACTCAGTTTTAATAAGGTTCCAATGTTTAGAAAGAGCTTGCTCTATGTAAAGCACTAGTAAAGGACAAATCAGCATACTCCTGTACCCTCTGGGGCATATCCAAACATGACAGATTCCATTAAATGACAGTGTCATTAACCTTCTGCAAGATATGAGTAAAGATTAAAACTACTGAACTGGTGAGTGAATCCATAAGCTGCATACCTAAACAAGTCATCTTGGAATTACATTAAGGAATGAAAATTTATCTCACAAAGAAGGAGAATAAAGTATATTGATATTTATTTTATATCCATATAAACCATCAAACTGGCACATCTCTAAACCTAAACAACGTTCCTTCTCAGCGTTAATTAAGAAGAGCAGTAGATCATCAGCATAATAGTTTGCACATGCTATTCTCTGTAGTATCCTGAAACAGGAGCTGATCTGAGTGCTAAGGGCTTGAGATACAGCACAAATAATAAAAGGGGACATCACACAACCTTGTTGCATGCCTCTAGTTAAAGAAAAACTGGTGGATAACCTAGCAGCTGTTTTTATCCTCACAGAAGACCCTTGAAATAGCCTGTTAGGTAATATAAAAACTGAACAGGGTATACAAAACGCATTCCCATTCAACTAATTCAAAACCTTGGTCCACATCAACATTACCTAAAAAGTGGGAATCTGCACTTCATACATCCTCTATAAGCAATGTTATCTTTAGTAAATTATCAAAAGTAGTTCCTCTAAAGACACACCCAGATTGGTCTGTGTGAATTAAAGCAGGAAGCAAATTAGCTATTCCTCTGGAAAGCACAAACATGAACACTTTATAATCACGGCTTAAATGTGAAACTGGTCTATAAGAAGGTGGAGTACACTTTATAATCATGGCTTAAATGTGAAATTGGTCTATAAGAATGTGGAGAACACTTTATAATCATGGTTTAAATGTGAAACTGGTCAATAAGAAGGTGGAGTACACTTTATAATCATGGTTTAAATGTGAAACTGGTCAATAAGAAGGTTATAATCGTGGTTTACATGTGAAACTGGTCAATAAGAAGGTGGAGTACACTTTATAATCATGGTTTAAATGTGAAAGTGGTCGAAGGTGGAATACACTTTATAATCACGGTTTAAATGTGAGACTGGTCTATAAGAAGGTTATAATCATGGTTTAAATGTGAAACTGGTCTATAAGAAGGTTGAGTACACTTTATAATCATGGTTTAAATGTGAAACTGGTCTATAAGAAGGTGGAGTAAACTTTATAATCACGGTTTAAATGTGAAACTGGTCTATAAGAAGGTTATAATCATGGTTTAAATGTGAAACTGGTCTATAAGAGGGTGGAGTACACTTTATAATCATGGTTTAAATGTGAAACTGGTCTATAAGAAGGTGGAGTACACTTTATAATCATGGTTTAAATGTGAAACTGTTCTATAAGAAGGTGAAGTACACTTTATAATCATGGTTTAAATGTGAAACTGGTCTATAAGAAGGTGGAGTACACCTTATAATCTTGGTTTAAATGTGAAACTGGTCTATAAGAAGGTGGAGCACACTTTATAATCATGGCTTAAATGTGAAATTGGTCTATAAGAAGGTGGAGTGCACTTTATAATCATGGTTTAAATGTGAAAATGGTCAATAAGAAGGTTATAATCGTGGTTTAAATGTGAAACTGGTCAATAAGAAGGTGGAGTACACTTTATAATCATGGTTTAAATGTGAAACTGGTCAATATGAAGGTGGAGTACACTTTATAATCATGGTTTAAATGTGAAACTGGTCACTAAGAAGGTTATAATCATGTTTTAAATGTGAAACTGGTCTATAAGAAGGTGGAGTACACTTTATAACCATGGTTTAAATGTGAAATTGGTCTATAGGAAGGTGGAGTACACTTTATAATCATGGTTTAAATGTGAAACTGCTCTATAAGAAGGTTATAATCATGGTTTAAATGTGAAACTGGTCTATAAGAAGGTGGAGTACACTTTATAATCATGGTTTAAATGTGAAACTGGTCTATAAAAAGGCGGAGTACACTTTATAATCATGGTTTAAATGTGAAACTGGTGTATAAGAAGGTTGATAAATCTTTATAATCATGGTATAAATGTGAAACTGTTCTATAAGAAGGTGAAGTACACTTTATAATCATGGTTTAAATGTGAAACTGGTCTATAAGAAGGTGGAGTACACTTTATAATCATGGTTTAAATGTGAAACTGGTCTATAAGAAGGTGGAGTACACTTTATAATCATGGCTTAAATGTGAAATTGGTCTATAAGAAGGTGGAGTACACTTTATAATTATGGTTTAAATGTGAAACTGGTAAATAAGGTGGAGTACACTTTATAATCATGGTTTAAATGTGAAACTGGTCAATAAGAAGGTTATAATTGTGGTTTAAATGTGAAACTGGTCAATAAGAAGGTGGAGTACACTTTATAATCATGGTTTAAATGTGAAATTGGTCTATAAGAAGGTGGAGTACACTTTATAATCATGGTTTAAATGTGAACCTGGTCTAAAAGAAGGTGGAGTACACATTATAATCATGGTTTAAATGTGAAACTGGTCTATAAGAAGGTGGAGTATGCTTTATAATCATGGTTTAAATGTGAAACTGGTCTATAAGAAGGTGGAGTATGCTTTATAATCATGGTTTAAATGTGAAACTGGTCTATAAGAAGGTGAAGTACACTTTATAATCATGGTTTAAATATGAAACTGGTCTATAAGAAGGTGGAGTACATCTTATAATCATGGTTTAAATGCGAAACTGGTCTATAAGAAGGTGGAGTACACTTTATAATCATGGTTTAAATGTGAAACTGGTCTATAAGGTGGTACAGTACACTTTATAATCATGGTTTAAATGTGAAACTGGTCTATAAGAACGTGGAGTACACATTATAATCATGGTTTAAATGTGAAATTGGTCTATAAGAAGGTGGAGTACACTTTATAATTATGGTTTAAATGTGAAACTGGTCTATAAGAAGGTGGAGTACACTTTATAATCATGGTGTAAATGTGAAACTGGTCCATAAGTATTCCTAACTGAATTCCATGTTTATTCCCCTGCTCATACAAAGTTCAATAAAGTATTGCTAATCGGATTCTATGTTTATTCTCTTGCTCATACAAAGTTTAAGACTCAGTTTTAATAAGGTTCCAATGTTTAGAAAGAGCTTGCTCTATGTAAAGCACTAGTAAAGGACAAATCAGCATACTCCTGTACCCTCTGGGGCATATCCAAACATGACAGATTCCATTAAATGACAGTGTCATTAACCTTCTGCAAGATATGAGTAAAGATTAAAACTACTGAACTGTTGAGTGAATCCATAAGCTGGATACCTAAACAAGTCATCTTGGAATTTTCATTAAGGAATGAAAATTTATCTCACAAAGAAGGAGAATAAAGTATATTGATATTTATTTTATATCCATATAAACCATCAAACTGGCACATCTCTAAACCTAAACAACGTTCCTTCTCAGCGTTAATTAAGAAGAGCAGTAGATCATCAGCATAATAGTTTGCACATGCTATTCTCTGTAGTATCCTGAAACAGGAGCTGATCTGAGTGCTAAGGGCTTGAGATACAGCACAAATAATAAAAGGGGACATCACACAACCTTGTTGCATGCCTCTAGTTAAAGAAAAACTGGTGGATAACCTAGCAGCTGTTTTTATCCTCACAGAAGAATCTTGAAATAGCCTGTTAGGTAATATAAAAACTGAACGGGGTATACAAAACGCATTCCCATTCAACTAATTCAAAACCTTGGTCCACATCCACATTACCTAAAAGAAGTGGGGAATCTGCACTTCATACATCCTCTATAAGCAATGTTATCTTTAGTAAATTATCAAAAGTAGTTCCTCTAAAGACACACCCAGATTGGTCTGTGTGAATTTAAGCAGGAAGCATATTAGCTATTCCTCTGGAAAGCACAAACATGAACACTTTATAATCACAGCTTAAATGTGAAACTGGTCTATAAGAAGGTGGAGTACACTTTTTAATCATGGTTTAAATGTGAAACTGGTCTATAAGAAGGTGGAGTACACTTTATAATCACGGTTTAAGTGTGAAATTGGTCTATAAGAAGGTGGAGTACACTTTATAATCACGGTTTAAATGTGAAACTGGTCTATAAGAAGGTTATAATCATGGTTTAAATGTGAAACTGGTCTATAAGAAGGTGGAGTACACTTTATAATCATGGTTTAAATGTGAAACTGGTCTATAAGAAGGTGGAGTACACTTTATAATCATGGTTTAAATGTGAACCTGGTCTAAAAGAAGGTGGAGTACACTTTATAATCATGGTTTAAATGTGAAACTGGTGTATAAGAAGGTGAAGTATGCTTTATAATCATGGTTTAAATGTGAAACTGGTCTATAAGAAGGTGGAATATGCTTTATAATCATGGTTTAAATGTGAAACTGGTCTATAAGAAGGTGAAGTACACTTTATAATCATGGTTTAAATATGAAACTGGTCTATAAGAAGGTGGAGTACATCTTATAATCATGGTTTAAATGCGAAACTGGTCTATAAGAAGGTGGAGTACACTTTATAATCATGGTTTAAATGTGAAACTGGTCTATAAGGTGGTACAGTACACTTTATAATCATGGTTTAAATGTGAAACTGGTCTATAAGAACGTGGAGTACACATTATAATCATGGTTTAAATGTGAAATTGGTCTATAAGAAGGTGGAGTACACTTTATAATTATGGTTTAAATGTGAAACTGGTCTATAAGAAGGTGGAGTACACTTTATAATCATGGTGTAAATGTGAAACTGGTCCATAAGTATTCCTAACTGAATTCCATGTTTATTCCCCTGCTCATACAAAGTTCAATAAAGTATTGCTAATCGGATTCTATGTTTATTCTCCTGCTCATACAAAGTTTAAGACTCAGTTTTAATAAGGTTCCAATGTTTAGAAAGAGCTTGCTCTATGTAAAGCACTAGTAAAGGACAAATCAGTATACTCCTGTACCCTCTGGGGCATATCCAAACATGACAGATTCCATTAAATGACAGTGTCATTAACCTTCTGCAAGATATGAGTAAAGATTAAAACTACTGAACTGGTGAGTGAATCCATAAGCTGCATACCTAAACAAGTCATCTTGGAATTTTCATTAAGGAATGAAAATTTATCTCACAAAGAAGGAGAATAAAGTATATTGATATTTATTTTATATCCATATAAACCATCAAACTGGCACATCTCTAAACATAAACAACGTTCCTTCTCAGCGTTAATTAAGAAGAGCAGTAGATCATCAGCATAATAGTTTGCACATGCTATTCTCTGTAGTATCCTGAAACAGGAGCTGATCTGAGTGCTAAGGGCTTGAGATACAGCACAAATAATAAAAGGGGACATCACACAACCTTGTTGCATTCCTCTAGTTAAAGAAAAACTGGTGGATAACCTAGCAGCTGTTTTTATCCTCACAGAAGAATCTTGAAATAGCCTGTTAGGTAATATAAAAACTGAACGGGATATACAAAACGCATTCCCATTCAACTAATTCAAAACCTTGGTCCACATCCACATTACCTAAAGTGGGGAATCTGCACTTCATACATCCTCTATAAGCAATGTTATCTTTAGTAAATTATCAAAAGTAGTTCCTCTAAAGACACACCCAGATTGGTCTGTGTGAATTTAAGCAGGAAGCATATTAGCTATTCCTCTGGAAAGCAGAAACATGAACACTTTATAATCACAGCTTAAATGTGAAACTGGTCTATAAGAAGGTGGAGTACACTTTTTAATCATGGTTTAAATGTGAAACTGGTCTATAAGAAGGTGGAGTACACTTTATAATCATGGCTTAGATGTGAAATTTGTCTATAAGAAGGTGGAGTACACTTTATAATCATGGTTTAAATGTGAAACTGGTCAATAAGAAGGTGGAGTACACTTTATAATCACGGTTTAAGTGTGAAATTGGTCTATAAGAAGGTGGAGTACACTTTATAATCACGGTTTAAATGTGAAACTGGTCTATAAGAAGGTTATAATCATGGTTTAAATGTGAAACTGGTCTATAAGAAGGTGGAGTACACTTTATAATCATGGTTTAAATGTGAAACTGGTCTATAAGAAGGTGGAGTACACCTTATAATCATGGTTTAAATGTGAAACTGGTCTATAAGAAGGTGGAGTACACCTTATAATCATGGTTTAAATGTGAAACTGGTCTATAAGAAGGTGGAGTACACTTTATAATCATGGTTTAAATGTGATACTGGTCTATAAGAAGGTGGAGTACACTTTATAATCATGGTTTAAATGTGAAACTGGTCTATAAGAAGGTGGTGTACACTTTATAATCACAGTTCAAATGTGAAACTGGTCTATAAGAAGGTGGAATACACTTTATAATCACGGTTTAAATGTGAAACTGGTCTATAAGAAGGTGGAGTACACTTTATAATCATGGCTTAAATGTGAAACTTGTCTATAAGAAGGTGGAGTACACTTTATATTCATGGTTTAAATGTGAAAGTGGTCTAAAAGAAGGTGGAGTACACTTTATAATCATGGTTTAAATGTGAAACTGGTCTATAAGAAGGTGGAATACACTTTATAATCATGGTTTAAATGTGAAACTGGTCTATAAGAAGGTGGATTACATCTTATAATCATGGTTTAAATGTGAAACTGGTCTATAAGAAGGTGAGTACACTTTATAATCATGGTTTAAATGTGAAACTGGTCTGTAAGAAGGTGGAGTACACCTTATGATCATGGTTTAAATGTGAAACTGGTCTATAAGAAGGTGGAGTACACTCTATAATCATGGTTTAAATGTGAAACTGGTCTATAATAAGGTGGAGTACACTTTATAATCATGGTTTAAATGTGAAACTGGTCTATAAGAAGGTGGTGTACACTTTATAATCATGGTTTAAATGTGAAACTGGTCTATAAGAAGGTGGAGTACACTTTACAATCATGGTTTAAATGTGAAACTGGTCCATAAGAAGGTGGAGTACACTTTATAATCATGGTTTAAATATGAAACTGGTCTATAAGAAGGTGGAGTACACTTTATAATCATGGTTTAAATGTGAAACTGGTCCATAAGAAGGTGGAGTACACTTTATAATCATGGTTTAAATGTGAAACTGGTCTATAAGAAGGTGGAGTACACTTTATAATCATGGTTTAAATGTGAAACTGGTCTATAAGAAGGTGGAGTACACTTTATAATCATGGTTTAAATGTGAAACTGGTCTATAAGAAGGTTATAATCATGGTTTAAATGTGAAACTGGTCAATGAGAAGCTTATAATCATGGTTTAAATGTGAAACTGGTCTATAAGAAAGTTGTAATCATGGCTTTAATGTGAAACTGGTCTATAAGAAGGTGGAGTATACTTTATAATCATGGTTTAAATGTGAAACTGGTCTATAAGAAGGTGGAATTTCAGAATCCGTACCTTCTTTCAGAATCACTGATATAATTTGTTCCTTCTGGGGGGAAGGGGGAGGGTCTCCCCCAAAAAACATAATTTGCAAACTTGATGTTTTCCTTGCATTTTGAATCCTCCAGTCATAAACTTTTAAAGGCAAACTGCCCGGACTACAGGTTTTGTTTATTCATAGGCTGCTTAAAACTTGTTCAATTTCTATCAAAATAATGGGCTTATGTAGCTCTGATGGACTCAAGGCTGTCTCTGTAATCTCTCATCATCTTAACAACTTACTTCACATGAATGTTTATTTCTTGATAAATAAGAGGTATATAATTATATAATTAAAATGTTTGCTTATGTCACACAGGTGTGGGGGTATCACTTGCATCCTGGTGCATCCTACTGGAGCAATCGCCCACATTTAAATAACCCTCAAATGCATCACACCACCCACAAACAATTAACAGACGTAAGCAGTTATTGCCCACATTTAGAAATAACCCTCAAATGCATCACGTCACCCACAAACAATTAACATACCTAAGCAGTTGCTTCATGAAAATAATCATAAATATAACAGCCAGCAACTTCCTTTCCTCCCACATCCCAAGGACATGCTGTAGGTGGATTGGATACTCTAAATTGGCCCTAGGTGTGAGTGTGTGTGAGTGTGTGAGTGTGTGTGTGTGTGTGTGTGTGTGTGTGTGTGTGTGTGTGTGTGTGTGTGTGTGTGTGTGTGTGTGTGTGTGTGCCTTCTGTGGAAGGTTGGGCGTTGGGCTGGCAACTTGACACCGTAAAACTACACTGCCAATCATGAGCAGACAGGTGATCCGCTGTGGCAACCCCTAACTGGGAAAAGCCGAAAGAAGAAGCTAACAAGCAGCAACTTTATAAAAATGACATTAAATCATTTTAAAAATGAACAGTTGTTGACAATGATGTACATGTTGACCTAGTCCTAATTTAACAGCTTAATAATGTTATCAGGTGAAAGTTGTGGTACAGATATTTGAGTAAAGTAGCCCTCAATCAGCTCAGAGTAAAAAAAAAGCTCTGTTAGCCACCCTGTATACTACTATGTAGATTCATAGTATTGTATGTAAGATCTGACCAGGGAACATAACTAGCTGATTTATTCCTGTGTAATTTAGTCTGGTTACCACTCTTGAGGCATTTTGTTTTCTTATCTACAGAGCAAACAATTTCTGGGCTGATAGAGATGAGTTAAAAGCCTAACTTTAGGGATCTTATAACGTAATTCAGCTTATAATTCAGCAGAGTGTGGATCGTTTCTTGCAATTGCTGAGCAGCTTATTGCTTATCCAATTCCTCCTTGCATTAACCCATTCATTTCAGACAGCAGCTGTTTCTGAAGCTGAATAAAGGATTTGTAGTATTCATTATAGTAGCAATGCAGTAAGATTAGAGGCTAATATTCTAATTGTAATGTACATTCCTTAAAAAAAGATATATTAAGCTTCCAAGTAAGAGCAAACGTTCTGTGGTAAACTTTAATATGCATCATATAACTACATGGTCTAACAAGGTTACTGGATTGTAACAGACACTGGGAAATAAGTATGTATGCTCTTCAGTAGTAACAGGTTTATCAAGCCTAGTGTATGGCTGAAATCTAGAAGAATAACAAGAGAGGGGGATAAAGCTAGCCAGGTATGAAGATCAAATCATACCCAGGTTAGCCAAATAATTTAAAACTAATTTGCTGGCAGAAGGACTGGAATCCCCTCCCCCCCAAGGACCATAGTGGACCTTAATGTATTGAAATATATTGTCCCAGTCCCCACCCCATCTCACTTTGCCCTCTTGAAATAAGATCCACTCTCTAATCATTATTTGTATATCTTGGTTCAAACCTAAAAAAACATATACGCTAATAAAGTGACCATTTGCCCCATCAAGATTCCCTTTAGAGCAATGTGGCAACCTTCTTTTTCCACTATCTGGACTATTTTACCAGAGTACAAATCTACACATGAAAACAGAAGCACTTCTCCGTTTGTCCAGAGGATAACAGGATGCAACATCAGAGGCATATTTAATTAATATGACACTCTTGTGGGCATCGAGGGGAGTTTCTTGAAGAATGATGGTGGGTTTTATCCTCTTCATATATGTAGAATTATCTACTACGTTTAACAGCATGGTTAACACTATTAACGTTCCCAGACAGTATAGTGAAGAGATCCATTACAGAATAAATAAGACATTACTAACATGAGTACAGTTAAACTTCAAAGTGCCTCACAACTGCATCCAACAGTATGTTCTAACAAGGCTGCATTACAAGACCTGTTTTTATTAAAAAGAGTACTTTTGACCAAAAAAAAAAAACAACTAGCCATATACCACATTTCGGGAATGTGCTGACAACTTTCCAACAGTAAAGATTAAGAACTAAGTAAGGAAAACATCCATAAAAATTATTTATTACATAATGACAAACTATTTTTATTGTCTTTATTTATTTTGCTTTTGTTTACCATGTTTATCTGACTGGTTAAAACCTTTTCAAAATAGGTCCAAAGAGAAATGCTCCAACATATTGCAAACATTTTAGAGAGACAAAACAGACATTAAATAACATGCATTAACAATTACATATATATTGGCTTATTAGATTACATTCACATGAAAGTAGAGGCAACTATTATAGTAGAAAAGATACTTATGCTTTAGTAGATGTTGCACACTGAGCATTTGAAGAAGTGCATTAGTGGGTTTGTGAAACAGATAATAGCTTATGTGTTCAGTGCTTAGGAAGTCAAAGAAATGGAAGTGAGGGAGGAAACTAGGCAGGGCAGAAAATGTTAATATTGTAGTTAAGACATGAGATGTAATGCAGGTTCAGGAACAACTGTATATATTTGGCTACCAACAGGTTTGTATTAGATGTACAGAGGTGAGGGAGTGCAGCACCATAAAACTATGTACATGGAGATGCTAGGACAATGTATAGCCTCACAAAACTATGTACATGGAGATGCTAGGACAATGCGCAGCCTCATAAAACTATGTAACTGCAGATGCTAGGGCAACTTGCAGTGTCACAAAACTATGTACATGGAGATGCTATGACAACACGCAGTGTCACAAAACTGTGTGCATGGAGATGCTAGTACAATCTGCAGCATCACAAAACTATGTACATAGAGATGCTAGGACAATGCATAGCCTGACAAAACTATGTACATAGAGATGCTGGGACAATGCACAGCCTCACAAAACTATGCACATGGAGATGCTAGGACAATGCGCAGCCTCGCAAAACTATGTACATGGAGCTACTAAGACAATGCACAGCCTGACAAAACTATGTATATGGAGATGCTAGGACAATGCATAGCCTGACAAAACTATGTACATGGAGATGCTAGGACCACATGCAGCCTCACAAAACTATGTACATGGAGAACAACGCACAGCCTCACAAAACTATGTACATTGAGATGCTAAATTCAGTGTGCAGCCTCACAAAACTATGTACATGCAGATGCTAGGGCAACTTGCAGCGTCACAAAACTAGGTAAATGCAGATACTATGACAACACACAGTGTCACAAAACTTTGTGCATGGAGATGCTAGTACAATCTGCAGCATCACAAAACTATGTACATGGAGATGCTAGTACAATGTGCAGTGTCACAAAACTATGTACACAGAGATGCTAGGACAACATGAAGCCTCACAAAACTATGCACATGGAGATGCTTGGACAACACACAGCCTCACAAAACTATGCACATGCAGATGCTAGGACAATGCACAGCCACACAAATCTATGTACATTGAGATGCTAGGACAATGAGCAGCCTGACAAAACTATGTACATAGAGATGCTAGTTCAGTGTGCAACCTCACAAACTATGTACATTGAGATGCTAGTTCAGTGTGCAGCCTCACAAAACTATGTACATTGAGATGCTAGTACAGTGTGCAGTGTCACAAAACTATGTACATGGAGAGGCTAGTACAATGATTCATGCATCAGTGAAGACTGTTTGTGGGGGACAGCATTCTGAATGGAGACAAATGGACTGACATTATGGCAAGCCGAAGATAACAGAGGCTTTTATCCTGGACACATACAGGAGCAGATCAATCTATGTGAAAAGTGAGGTTTTAGTTATGTTTTAAATGAGTCTACATTCAGAATAGATTTCATTTGTAGTGGGATGTGTTTTCATAGGTTATCTAAACTATTTGAATATAACAAATTACCTATTCTATTCAATGATTTGGTTATATTGCTTAATGATTTTTCTCTACAGCATTAAATTCTATTTCGGGGTCAACCATGAAACACACAAATGTGAATAAAACTTAATAAAGAATATTTTAGAATACTAAAATTAATACTGAAAACAGCATTGACGTCTAGGAACAAGTCCAAGCTATAAACCAGTTTGCTCTTCCTATCCTAACTTACAGTTTTGGAGTCGGTGACTGACTGGCCCCAAAAGGTGTTGGACAGGAAAACAAGAAGGATTCTTCATGCTCATCAGATTATTTATAAAAATCAGTGCATACCAAGATTATATATTCCCTGTTATGAAGGTGCTATGGGCCTCCTCAAAACTGATTACATGTATAGATTTGCAATTGTGGGACACCACACATCTGCTGACCTCAGAAGACCCAAACATAGTGAACGTTTTGAAACATGAGGAGAATAAATCTAAGATCACTTCTCTGCTTAATTTAGCAGAAGCATATCAGCATCAAGCGGGAATGGAAATCAAACCTGCAGCAGAAAAAAATCAGGCAGCAACTGAATGTGCCAAAAACAAAAGAAAGAATATAAGGTGAAGGACCAGATGAGAAGGCAAGAAATGTAGAAAATGGATAAATAGAGTTGCAAGTATAGAAAACTCCTGGAACAACCTAATGTTGATCAGGAGTGAATGTAGGAATGCTTAAGGAGAGGTTAATTTAAACCAAAAGACAAAAGGTTAATATTGGTGGCACAACATAGTGAGCTATGTACACGTTGGTTTACTAAGTCTATTGAACATGTGGGAGAAACAGACAAATGTAGGTTTTGTAAAACAGAACTGGAAACAGACACACATTTTGTTGCTGGCTGTGATATACTAATGGCACAAGGACTGTATACAGAAAGGCATAATAATGTGGCAAGACTGTTGCACTGGGAATTGTGTAAACATTACAATATTAAAGTCATTGAGAAGCACTGGAAAGCCACAAAGCATTATAAAAAATGATGAAGTTTATATCACATGAGATCACCCATTACCAACAGTTCAAAAATATATGCGAGAAAACCAGATACATCAGTCCATGAAAACAAGACAAAAGTAGCACTGATCATTGAAATTGCTACACACAGTGACTACAGTGTCTTTTGTACAAAGAGACACAAAGTCATAAAATATCAGGATTTGCAGGCAGAAACGAGAGCAATATGGATGAAGGATGCTCAGACAGTTCCAAAAGTAGTAGGAGCAACGGGTGTTATAAAAAGAATTTACAATCGTATTTAGATTATGTTACTGATGCATGTAACTGTATAAATTGCAGAAAGAGTCATTATTGGGCATATTGCGGGTGTTGTGAAGAGCACTTCTGGCTAACATCACAGATTGAAACAATACTAATTTCATGAACTTTAATCATACTTTGAGAGTTAGGAATGGGGTCCATTCCTGTCATGATATTAGAAACCCAAAAGTCTTGGAGAAATTATAAAAAGGGACTAATGTTATATTACATTAAGGGCTTGACAGTTTTCTGGCTTATAGAGAAATCTTTGTATTGAAGTTAGCTGAGAAAGAGCTAGGTGATGTGGTAGCTTTAACCAGTTTAATTCTCTGAGGACTAGGTAGTGGTGTATTCTGTTATATTTACTGCAAATGTGGCTGTTTTATTATAATGTTGCTAATTCTGGACTGCTGTGAGACTTGAAGGTTAGTGAAGATTGGGGCAGCATAGAGGAGAGATGACAGTAGAAGACATTTATTTTATTTATTTTATATTTGTTGACTGGGCTAGTCTAACTGGATACATGTCCATTTTCAGTAGAGGCCCGGGGAGAAAAGCTCCAGGAAAACATGCAAAAATAAATAAAGCTTAAAAAGTAAAAAGCAGCCATTGTTACAAAAATGAATTAAAAACTAAAACATATTTTTTTTTCAGAAGATGTGCATAATTATACTACTCAAAGTGAATAATAATAATATATATGTAAACATAGATTTATATGCAGAACATAGTATATAGAGGCAATGTAGGGAGGACTGTAGTGGATGTAGACTGAAAAAGAGAGTTAAGGATAAAAGTTAGTCAAGGTTGATACAGGAGCATAACCAGTGGTTATTGAGAAATAGTTTTAGATTCCTTTTAAAAAGTGGGAGAGAGGTCTGAGATGTAAGGTCATGTGGTAGTTGATTCCATACTTTTCCGACAGAGTTAGAGAACAAGGAGTCGCCTGCTGTGTTTTTTGATTTGGTAGTATTAATCAACATTTTGTTTGAGGAGTATAGATTCTTGAGGTTATTATATGGTATAATGAGGCTAGAGAGTATAGGAGTGTTGCTAGGTTGATACAGGGTTTTATGGGCTATTGTAAGTTGGTGAAATTGAAGCTGGTTAAGAAATTCTAACCAGCCTAGTTGTTTTAGATTCAGACAGTGATGAGTTCTAAAAGGAGAGCTTGTAGCAAATCTAGCAATATTATTATATGATATAGCTAGTTTGCTGAGGTTATTTTTAGAGAGGTTGGTGTATACGAGGGAAGCGTAGAATAGGGTTGAGATTAAGTGGGTTCTGGCTATAGCGGTCCTAGCTACTGGTGTAAGAAAAGGTTTGATTCTGTAGAGGCATCCTAGTTTTCTGTTAACTGATTTTATTGTGGTATTTATGTGAGTATCAAAGTTTAGTTTATTGTCAAGTGTAATTCCTAAGAGTTTGGTGGTTGGGTCAGGAGAAATAAGAGTACCATTATTGGATGTGAGAGTGAAATGTAGAGGGGTGGACTTCTGGGTTGGTGTGAAGAGTATAAGTTTAGTTTTTTGGGGGTTGAGGAGGAGGCAGCGGTTAGAGAACCATTGTTCTACAGTGTTGAAAGCTTTTTGTGTAAGAGACTGAAGTTCAGCCTGGGAAGTGGCTGAACAGGTTATAGTAGAGTCGTCTGCATATTGAATGCAGGTGGAGAGTGGAATGGCTAAATGAAGGTCATTGATATAAATGGAGAACAGGAGTGGGCCTAGTATGGAGCCCTGTGGAACACCTAGTGAGATAGGAAGGTGATTCGATAGTTTATTTTGCCAGAGTACAGCCTATTGTCTGTTTTCAAGGTAAGATGTGAACCAATTCATAGACAGAGGGTCAAGTGAAAGGGACTTCAGTATGTGTCGAAGGAGTTGGTGATTAACCATGTCGAAGGCTTTAGATGCAGAAGAAAGAATATTTTTGTTGCAGTTTTTGTTGATACAGTTTGTGAAGGATAGCAGGGCAGTGGTGGTACTGTGGAATGGCCGGAAACCATGTTGACAGTTAGCTAGCAGGTTGTGATGGAGAGGGTGGTTAAGTAGTTGTTTGTGAATGCACTTCTCCATTATTTTTGCAAGTGGGGAGAGTAGAGCTATGGGATGAAAGTTGGAAAAGTCATTGGAGTTCCCGCCTTTATGTTGATATGATATGAGAAATTTTCCAGATAGATGGGATAGTTCCTTCCTTTATAGTTCTATTTATCAGTCTGGAGATGGGATAAGCAATAGCTTTAGCTCCTTTTTGCAGGAATTCTGCTGGGAGTTTGTCAGCAAAGGGGGTGGTTGGTTTAAGATTTTGGATTAGAGAGCAGATGTAGGATGTGGTTACTGGTTCTAAATGGAATAATGGGGTAGGGATGGTAGTGGGAGTAGGCAGATTAGAGTTATCAGGGGACAGATGGTTTGCAAGATTTTGGATAGTATCAGTGAGGAAAGAGTTGAAGGCATTGGCTGTTTGTATTGGATAGTCAGGATTGGAGCCTAGAGGGTTAGGGGTGATAGTTTTGCTTGGGTATAGAAGTTTGTTAATACTAGTCCAAAATTTGTGTGGTTCCTTGAGGGAGGATTGTTGTAGTTGGAGATAATAGTTCTTTTTGTCTAGTAGGATGGCTTTTTTGTATTATTTCTATGTTGCCTAAAGGTTTGGTGATCAGTAGGATTCTTTGTAGTACGCCATTTAGCCCAGGATTTGTTTGTGCAAAGGATTAGTTCCCTAGCATTATTTGAGAGCTAAGGGGCTGGTTTAGTTTTATTTCTAATAGAGCGTGTTGGGGCGTGTTGGTCCAGGATTGTTAAGAAAGTGGTGTTAAAGTATTCAACAGCTTCATTTATAGGGAGAGAGATTAGAGGTGCCCAATTGCATAAGTTCTGTTTGGAACAGCTCGGGGTTAAAACGTTTTTTTGGTGCGCACTGTTCTGATAGTGTTAGGGATGGTTAGGCTAGTTTTATGTCTGATAATATATATTAGCAAATGGTCACTTAGGTCATCTGGAAGGGTTCCTGTTGACATGCATCTTCTGGCTATGTCAGTGAGGTAGGTTTCTACTTATATAATATACTTAGTTTTTGATGAGTTGTTTTTTTTTTTAAACTGTGTGTGATTCATGGTGCTGCTCATCTAAGACAGCACCTACTAATTTTGTGGGGTACACTTGTTCGATCATGGTGTAGTTGGCAGAGATGGTAGCAAATAGTAAGTGTTTTGCTAGAGATGTGTTTTGGGTAGAAGAGCAGTAATTTAGTTTTATTTGGGTTTGGAAGTAGTTGTGATTTATTTAGCCATATTTTAATTGATAAGCAGTATTACTGTTTAAGGTCTTGGAGTTTAGAGAGTGATTTGGCAGAGCAGATTAAGCTTGAGTCGTCAGTGTACTGAACTAGGGTAGCATTTTTTCTAGCAGTGCAAAGGTCATTGATATATTGAAAAGTATGGAGCCTAGTAGAAATTCGTTTTTTTTGTTTTTGCTTTTTTTACTGATGCAATTTTTATTTTAATATATAACTTAGTAATACTTGTTTATAAGTTAAATACCAAGTTAGTCGATACATTAGCTATATACAATATTTACATGTAGCCTGACATATGTAGACTTAAGATGGCAACAGGTTTATAACATATACAATAAATCTTAACACACAATATATGTATATAAGTTATCAAGAAGAGACTGGTTCCAATTGCAAATTGGCAATCAAGAACAAAACTTTCTTCCACGGATTGTTAACGAATGGCTTAGGATATGTTCTTAGTTCTTTGTTTTTTATCTCCATTAATGCTGTTTTATTCAAAAGACATAAGAAGTCCTCCATGGTGGGCACTGTGTCAGAGTTCCATTTTCTGGTTATGCATTTCCTAGCTACTGCTAGCATTGTCCATAGTAAATATAGATTAGTTTTGTTCATTTGGGGATTCCCATTTTTATTCAATAAAATTAGAGCTTTAGTCATGACAAAAGTATCTGTGTAAATTGCTAGTAAAAATGTATTAATATCATTCCAATATTTTGTAATACCCTTACAGTTGTAAAAAATATGAGACCAATCTGCTTTAGATTCCTGTTGACATCTCCAACATAGCCCATTACTGGAGGAATTAATTTTTAACATTTTATCAGGGGTTAAAACGAATCTATGAAGAGAGTTCCAATGAAATACTCTCTTGAGAGTAAGATGTTAATAATAATAATTGTCAATAAGTTATTTAGGTGTTCTTTTATAAGTCTTTTATTATATTATATAAGTATGAGATTCCATTCTTCATATTAGTGTTATTATATATAATTCCAAACAACCCATTTATAAATTTTGGAGTTTCCTTAAAAGATGAATTGTTTGTTATTCTGCACAGATCCTTGGAGTATGTAAATACATTTTGTAACAGTAGAAGAGCACAGTTACTATTTCTTCAATGCCTTTAGTGCCTTTATCTTTACTGTCAGGACTAGTCAGATACTCACATAAGTTATTATTCTTTTTTTTTGTATCTCCTGCAAAAGCTGACCCAACTTTTTGTTAATGCCTTCCATTGTATGACTGCAGCTAAGAGTGGTAATGATCTGCGCATAGCCTGAGATGTCCAAAACCCAATTCTGGTTGCTTGCAGAATGAATAGCTAACTTCTTCTATGGATAGTATTCTTTTTTTCATGGGCATTTGGTCCAACATCTATTACTTCAGATGTTTTTATAAATCTATAACTAAATGAAGATTATACCTTTGGAAGGTGAAGATATTTGACATGAGGATGTTGGAATAATGAGCATGAGCAGTTCACTCTGGAAGTCCCAGTTTTCCCAAACTTCTTCAAAGTTTATTATGCCACCTTTAGTGTTTTTTTGTGAACCACACACCTTCAGAACACTATAACTTTTCTTTAAGCTCTGCATGGCTTTAAAAAACTTTACATTCTCTAAAGCTCTTCTGATCATTTTCACTTAGATTTTTTTTCTTGTGGTTCGCCATTTTTAGTCAGTATACTTGTCTGATTCTTGTCTTTTTTGGCAGATTACAGACATTTTATGGAATTGTATCACGTGGACTTATTTTTATTTATTTATTTTTTTGCAGTTACACCTGTAGGTCAGTTTAGTGGATTATTGCTGTTATTGGTTGTTTTGGATATTTACTTCTTTAATATGGAGAGTAAAGAGTTGATGGATCTTTCAAATAAAAGTACGGTAATAAAACTCCTCCTCCAGACAGGCAAATGCTGTGTGTTTTCTATCTAGGGGGAAACATGTTTTTATGATGATCATGCGACTATTAACAGTAGTGGAATCAATGACATGAAAAACAGATTGTATTTGGCTAAAAGAGGGAAGGAATTCAGCTGACCATCAGTCATGTCCCAGTCTTGAGTACCACTTGGGGGCAGACAAAGGAATCCTCTTCCTCTAAATTGTTAAGGTCAACACTGTTGGCCCCCAGAGTTGGTACTGCTTCTGAGAAACATTGAAATGAGCACAGGGATCAGGACACAGAACTCAAGAGAAAGCTTAGGACAGGCAAGGATCAGGTCAAACAACATGTTAGTGTTTCACTTACTGAAGCTAATAAAATAGTTTGGTCTGTGTTGGGGTTTAAATGTGCAGGGTCAGGGGGACCATCTGCTTAGGACTCCTGTAAGTCTTGCATCACAGCCTTCTCCAGTGAAGTGTGCCATCCATATTAGATTTGGAAGTCCATAATATTTTTCCTCTGAACTGTCATCTTCAAACTTTTAGGCCCCACACAGTCTCTGGGAGACTGACTACAATAAGGGAGGCAGGGGGGTGGCTGCAGCTTTTCAGAAAACCTTCTCAAATTCCTTCAGCCCCAACTACTTTGGGATAGTTAAAGGCACCTTAGCTTTACTGAGCTTTTCAGCAGCTCCACACTCTACACTGGGCCATCGTCAGTGTCCCTGAGGACAGGATTTCACATACAGGTGCTTGTGTCAATGTTAAAATGACTGTTAACCTCAGAAGGTGGGCTTCATCAAGGTTGGTTCCACTAATATCGGCCTATCAGTCAGTACTGGCAGAAGTGTTGATGTCTTTGGCATTAGGGACATTGCCAGCCTCAGGGCTCAGTCAATTGCTCAGCTTTGGCATTGAGATGGACTTGTTTAGCCCTGGTGCCACAGTTGCTGTATTTGACCTTCCTTCCCTCAAGGCAGGGACTACTGACATCTGATGTGTGGTCAAATAGAGCATCTGTCATCATGGCTGAATTCAGGGTCTGCAGGTCAAGATGTGGGTCAAAGTCATATGCTGTGGCCTTGAACCAACTGCCTTAGGTCTCAACACCAGGATTTCAGCCTTGCTGATCTTGGGGCAGGTGGTGGCATCTGCCACAGCCTCATCAATGATCCCGTTGATGCATATATCCTCTCAGTTCTTTAAGGACATAGTGTCTATGGCATATGCAAGTTTGCTGGCCCACACATTCTGGTTAGGACAGAGGCACAAGTGGATCCTTGTAGGATGTCTCATACAGATCTGGAATATCTGCAATACCTTTCTCCCTCAATGTGCTCCTCTAAGGGAAACTAAAAACCAACAATGCATTTTGTGGCAGAAAGTGTTTACCTGGTCTCTGAGTTGGAAAGCACACCAGGAAGCTCAAAGTGTGGTCGTTTATTGGCTAGAGGGTATAGGAGTCAGCATTTAAGCTTTTTTTTCTCTACTACAAATAAGGCAAGTTTGTGCAGAGCTGCCCACCAAGCAACAGCGGTTAGCAGTACCCTGTATAGTAGCAAATGAAAAGACAGTAAAATCTCCCTATAAAGTTACAATTATATCCAAAACCTGTTAAACGGTATGCCCTTGTGTGGAACTGAACTTGCAGCAGCTAGCTTTTTGAATAGAATAGTACTACCACTTCCTAGCACTACATAACATATTGCCCCTAACTCCAGGACTACCCTAAACCCATTAATCCTAAACAGCCCACCCTATTCCAGGTCCGGACAACATGGATATGCAACTTCCAAATGTGTCTGTGGCCAGTTTGGTTGACTTGGGCATCCTAAGGCAATGTAGTAACTGTCTCATATTCTCAGACAACCAGTTAATCATTAAAGAAAATAACACTGCATTTGAGATATGTAAATACACAACTTCCTTGGAGGCAAAAATCGCACATACTACTCAGGGTGTCAGGAATAACAACACAGACACAGACACACACACACACACAGACACACACACACACAGACACACACACACAGACAGACACACACACACACACACAGACACACAGACACAAACACAGACACAGACACAGACACAGACACACACACACACACACACACACACACACACACACACACACACACACACACACACACACTCTTATGCTGAGGTGTTTAAAATAAACCCCAAATCTCAAAAAAACGCCAAAGCCATCTAATGCCAACATTCTTCCTCAACAATTTAAAACAATTTAAAAATTCTTAAACCCTGTGGTACAATTTTCTTATCAATACATTCATTCAAATAACATATTTCAATTTGGCACATTTTATACTTAAAAAGTCTTTTTTCAAAACTGTAAATCATTTCTTTCAAGGATTTAAAACTACCAGAACCACTGTCTTTTCCATCATAAACAGTTTTAAAAACACCAGTTGTATTGGAAAAAGAATAGTGCTTCCAAACTATCACACCATATTGCTCCTTTGGCTTGTCAAAACAAGCATTAGTTCTGCCCCTGTTAGTATTAGAACAAAAAACGGACAAGGTAAGATTTTGTTCATGAAAAGTTCCTTCTCTACCATTAGAAGGAGAATTTCTCTCAAAATTAGAACTCGCCTGTGCATGGTTTGTATTTAAACAAGTCATATTTTTTAATCTCAGTACTAATGAGAGGAAATTATTACAAAATTTAAGGGATGATAGGAGCATACGAGTCATGGTACCCGACAAAGGGGGTGGTATTGTCCTATACAATAGTGACGATTATACCAATGTTATTTAATGGCATAAATTATTCAACATGCTCTAAGAATGAGATACACATTGCTTACCAGAGTATAGACAGTTTTTTATATGAGTATGTTTTAGATGACTTTCTTTTGAATACGCACCCCAAAATTCCAGTTATCTTCGGTATACCGAAAGTACATAAAAATTTAGAAAATTCACCTTTCAGGCCAATTGTGGCGGCTGCTGGTTCTAAAATTCATAATCTATCTGTTTATGTAGATAGAAAGATTAAACATGTAGTTGAACATTGTCCACACTTGGAAAAGGACTCCTGGAATTTTCTAGGACAACTTAAAAGTGAACTTTGGTGTGCTGAAGGGTTTCTTCTTACAATTGATGTAGTATATTTGTTTTCCTGTATTCCAAAACAGGAGGGGTTAACTTATTTTGAGGAAACACTTTTTAGTTCCTCTAACCTACATCCTGATGAAATTAGTTTAATATGTGAATTAACGGGACTTATTTTGGAAAACAATTATATATATTTTGAGGGTGAATATTTTCAACAGGTCAGAGGTGTGTCAATGGGGGCAGCGTGTGCTCCAACGTATGCCAACCTGGTACTGTTAAGTTGGGAAAAAGAGCATGTGTTTAAAAGCAACTTCTACAGTAAGATAACTTTTTATTGTAGATTTTTGGATGATATTTTTATTTTTTGGAAGGGACCCTCTGGGAACATCCCTTTATTCATTCAATATCTTAATCACACCACTAGTTTTTTAAAGTTTACCTTTAATTTTCATCAACAGAGATTTGTTATCTGGATACAAAAATTATTAAGGACAAAGAAAAATTTATATCTAAAATACATAGTAAAAAAAACTTTTGTAACAATTATTTACATTTTGAAAGTCACCATCCGATGTCACAAAAGAAAAACATTATAAAAGGACAAGCAATCAGGGTAGCCAGAATGACTTCACTGAGGGAAGATGTCCTTAAGGAATTTGATTTTTTAAGGGACATGTTTCTTGAGAGAGGCTACCCTGTTGATTTCATTGATACTACACTTAATGAAGTTTTAAAAGATTGGGGTAGTAAATACATCCCTTTATTGGGTAGGGGTTTGAACAGTTTTAACAATGCTGGGAAAACTGATGAGAATGTGAAGAAAGTTAATTTTGAACAAACATGTATTATGCAATACAGCCCTTTATATGAACAAGTTAAGGAAATTATACATAAAAACTGGAGTATATTTAAGATAAGATAATGACATTTTTCAACTGTTAGGGGAAAACCCTGTATTCACTACTAAAATTGGCCCTAATCTTAAAAGGATTTTAAAAAACAAATATCAAAATCCAAGTAACAGAGAAAAAAACAAACGGTTGCAGACCCTGTGATAGGTGCAGTTATTGTTCTTATATTTTACAAGACAACCTAATTTCTTTGGATAATAAAAACAAAAGTATAATCTATTTAAAAAGAGGTAATTGTTTATCTAGTAAGCTGGTATATATTGCCAGATGTAACACCTGTACTTCTTACTACATTGGGAAGACTGAGAGGTTATTCAAAACCAGGATATACGAGCATTTGTATGATATAAAAAAACCAAAGGGAAACTAATGCTTTGTATAAACACAGTACCCAATGTGATGGTTACACAGGTTTTAAATTTGCTATACTAGACTTGATAAACATAGATGCTGGGGGGGGGGGGGATTGGCAGAATGTTTTAAACAAAAAAGAACTTTTATGGCAACTGAGGTTAGCGGCCAATTTTCCCCCTGGCTTGAATGATCATTTAACTTTGTTACCGATACTCAAAGAAAAGGCAGTTATGTTTAATGTTAAGTCTTTTTAGATTGTTTTTATATGGTGGTACATTTGCTACTGGAGAAATGTGATTGACTTTTGAAAAAAATTTTTTTTTTGCAAGTCTATTTTTAATGGTGAATGCTTTGTATACTAATTGTTTCTAACAAAATGTTTTATTATTGGGGTATGATTAACCAATCATGGACAAGTTTACAGTATATAAATACTTCACATTTGTTTTTTGAGTTTATTCTGATGAAGTCAACTGGATTGACAAAAGCGCTTAATTTCTGTGAATTTTTGTGTTGTTAAACTGTGGCTTGGGGACTTGCAACAATAGTGATTTTTTTTGGTTTATTTCTAATAAGACAGTGTGCCTGGTTATAAAGTCAATATTGGAAAAACCTGATATTGTAATGCCTCGTCCAGTAAGACCAGAAAAGATTATCCATTCTCTGGTGGACTGGACATGCTGGACAGAGACTCACAAGCTTGACTCCATTCTGGTGATGGTGTCCTTTAAAAAGGCTGCTACTCTGCAAATGGAAAGCAGGATTACATATCCTATTTCATTCTCGGGATGCTAAACTATATCTTACACAAGCTGCAGTCCTAGTGAGAAACAGCCGCTGAAATGAGCAATGACTGGAAGATGGGGATGTGAACGTCAGTCTGCGACGCTGACTGACAAACATTACATCTATAGCAAGGCTCACCAAATGCATTGCGATTATTCAATAGATAGATAGTGTAGATGGTATGTTTTCCAGGATTTGTCTCTTTGTAGCATAAGTTTTTGGTATCTTTGGTTAGCCAAGGGGCGGATTTGTTTTTTACTCTTTTTGTTCTTGGTGGTGCTAGGGAGTTGAGGATGTTTAAGGAGGAGGAGATGAAAAATTCTACGGCATTATCTAGTGGAAGGGTTTTTAGTGGGTTCCAGTTTGTTTGTTTCAGGGAGTTAGAGAAGGTAGTTGGGTCAAAGTTTGTGAGGTTACATGTGTGGGTGACATGGTGTAGGTGAGGAGAGGAGTGGGTAGCTCGGTAGATAAATGCTGGCAAGTGGTCTCCTATAGCGTTGGGTGTGATGCCAGTGTTTAAGATTTTATTGGTATGGGAAGCTAGGATCCAGTCTAGTGTGGTACCTGGGGGGTTTGTTTTATTGGGCCTGGTGATGGAGTTAGTAATTTGTTTATAGTTAAATAGAATGATGGATATGGTGGGACTGGGGTATTGATTTTATTCCAATCAATGTTTATGTCTCCAAGTATATAGGTCTCCTGCTTAATATTGGTCGAGGTCCAGAGGAGTATGTCCTTCAGAGTAGTGGTGTTGTTACCAGGAGGGAAATAGAGAGCAATGGTACAAATGTTTTTGTGGTTATTTACTTTTAGCAGGCCTGTTACTAGTTCTGCATTATTAAATGTGAGGATAGGATTAGGGTATGGAGTGATGGATAGTAGGTTAGAGTAGATTAAGGCTACCCCACCACCTTTTCTGTTTGGGCAGTCGTGTCTGAGGGATTGAAATCCAGGAGGAAGGATTTCAGAGTCACTAATGTGAGGATTTAGCCATGTTTCTGAAATGGCTCCAATATCAGGCTGGTTGTAGTTCAACCAAGCATGGAATTGGGTTACTTTATTTCTTAAACTTTGTACATTAATGGTGAATAATTTGAGGTATTTATGGTTAGCTTTATAGTTTGAGGTGGGGAGATTAGCAGTACAGGTAGTGTTTGGTCCAGGATTTGGATGTATGTCTCCATCTAAGCAGAGGTAGTTGAGAAAGGGTAGTAGTAGTATTTTTGATTTGGTGTTTAGTAGTTGTGGGAAGTAAAGTATTAGCTTAGGAGTGCAGTATTTAGTTGAGGGGGGGAATAATGTTGTTTTGAAATAGTGGAGTGGGTTGGGTTGAACTAGTGAAGCGGATATGTTGTGGAAGTTTGTTTTTGAGTGATAAGAAAGGAGTTTGGGAGTATGGAAGGGTGGGTGGAGTAGGTTGTGGGAGTAGGAGGTAGTAAGATATAAAGGGAGTAAGACTAAAATGCAGATAGTTGGGGTGAGAATGGTTTGAGGTAGGAGTCCAGGCATGGTGGACAAGTGTAAAGATATAGTAGTGGGAGATGAGTTAGGGACTTAGGTGGGAGAGGAGGAGTGACTAAGATAGGCAGGTGGAGGAAAAGGGGGTGAAGCTGTGGAGGAGGTGATTGGTTGATAGAGAGAGGGAGGGAGGGGTTTAGGGTTTCGATAAAGGTAGGAGTACTGGGGGTGGGTGAGATTTGGGGGCAGGGTAGGGGAGCGGAGTGAGCCTGTACGGCGAATGGACCGGGAAGAGTTAAAGAGAAGGTGGCTTGCTGAAACTAATCAGCCAGCTGAAGCAGAAACGTGTGCTTTGTGAATGAAGTACAGGGACTGCAGGGGAAAACAAGGCTGAGGGGATTAAGGTGGTGAAATATAGCTCAAATCAAGTCAAACCAGGCCAGTGGGGCAAGTAGGAATGGGAGTAGGGGATAGCTTGGGAGAGAAAGAAAATAGATTTAGGAGATCTTAATCAGTAAGTGGGAGAGCAGTTCCACCTAGTGGTAAACATATATATGAGGTAGCATAGGAGGTAAGGGCGTTAAGGAACGCTGTAGGTTGCTTGGCAAGTGCGGGGTAAAGCACAGGAACCATGGTGGTGAGCACTAGTAAAAGGCTGCAGTACATACACTTTATATTTTATCCTGATGGGGCTATAGTTTGGAAGTTCCTAAGAAGGATGTGGTAGTGTCCCGTAATGGAAGTCCTAAAGGGGTTATTTCCTGGACAGTAGTGGGAAGGGTTAATTACACGTGCAGCTGTAAGGAGCAGAACAAAACTGGTAAACAAATAAAAGAACTTACAGAGCAAGCTGAGGGATCGCAGATAAGGAGTCAGCAGCAAGGAAACGCAGTTAAGGAGTCAGCAGCAAGGAAACGCAGCTAAGGAGTCAGCAGCAAGGAAACGCAGTTAAGGAGTCAGCAGCAAGGAAGAAAGTTTGAAAATGGGGCCTGGAGTCCCAGTAGGTAATATCACCTCCTGCAGAGGTCTAATTGGTGGGATGGGGGTTATGAGAATTTACAGCACTCTGTGTAGGTGTGGCTAGAGCCACGCCCAGAGTCAAGCACAATCACTAAAAACTCAGAATAAGGCTATGTACTGTTCATACTAAGAATAAGGGGTTTTGTTGTGTAGTACTATCAGGTAAGAAATAACTTAAAACAGGCTGGGTAAGAAATATCTTAACACAGGCTAGAGTCCAGCATGTAATAGACATAAGTTTGTTGAAACTAACAGGCAGTCTATTAAGAAATGGGAGAAATGGGGGGAAGGTACTTGCTGCCAAGCTACTTTACAGCATACCAACTTGCTAGAGAGTACAGTAGATAATGCCTTAAATAAGTATATTGTAAAATGTAAAAACTAAGCCAACATACTGTGCAGATAAGGAGATACTGCAAGGTAAGAGAACAGAGCTGTGTGATGAGCGAGTTTCATTGCAACCATTTAATGCAGCATGTAGGACTAACAGTACGCTGACAGTATGAAGATGAAAAAGAAACTTGACCGATAGCTAAGGAGAGACAAAAATAATAAAAATTGTTACCAAATATGGGATTTAGCACACAAAAGACAGATGGAGGCATTTTAGAGAGGACAGAAAGAGAAACTCAAACAATATAAACACAAACTGTTAAAGACTACCACATCTGCATTCACTCTAGCACAGTAGTACAAATGCTATGCTACACAAAATTTAGCTTTAAAATGCTGCTACAGTTAATAAATATACTTAGAAAAAAAGTTAATACAGGTGTGTAATCAGGGTGAAAAAGTGATACATTCCTCTGAACATAGCAGAACACACAGTCACAGCTAGACAGCAGGCTATTACACCTGTTGCAGTGAGCATTATATAACTACTGTATATTTGAAATGTATGACAAGCAAAAAGTTACTAAAGCAGGGAAAACAGTAAGCAGACAGCTTAAAACTACTGTAGATTAACCAGACATGAAAGTATACAGTGCAGCATTTACAATAAGTGAGTTTTAAAACAGAGCAGGCAGCTGCTCAACAAATCATAGTAGCTGTAGTTGAAATCAGACAATGTATACAGGGCAGCATTTACATTAGTGAGTTGTAAAACACAGAGTAGGGATCTAGTCAACAATTCTAAATAGCTGTAATCACAAAATTAGTCAAACAAAGCATAAATAATACAGTGCAGCATTTATATTAGTGGGTTTTAAAACACAGAGCAGGCCTGTAGTCAACAAGTCTAAAATAGCTGTAGTCACAAAAATATGACAAGTAAAAGAACTTACAGAGCAAGCTATGGGAATGCAGTTAAGGAGTCAGCAGCAAGAAAGAAAACAGTTTGAAAATGAGGCCTGGAGTCCCAGTAGGTAATATCACCTCCTGCAGAGGTCTAATTGGTGGGACGGGGGTTATGAGAGTTTACAGCACTCTATGTAGGTGTGGCTAGAGCCAAGCCCAGAGTCAAGCACAATCACTAAAAACTCTAACAGAATAAGGCTATGTACTATTCTATTTATTTATTTATTTATTCACACTGCTTTATTGCCATCTATTTATTTAATTAAACTGCCTTATTATCGTCTATTTATTTATTTACACTGCATTATTACTAACACCTATCTATTTATTTAATTAAACTGCCTTATTATCGTCTATTTATTTATTTACACTGCATTATTACTAACACCTATCTATTTATTTAATTAAACTGCCTTATTATCGTCTATTTATTTATTTACACTGCATTATTACTAACACCTATCTATTTATTTAATTAAACTGCCTTATTATCGTCTATTTATTTATTTACACTGCATTATTGCTAACACCTATCTATTTATTTAATTAAACTGCCTTATTATCGTCTATTTATTTATTTACACTGCATTATTACTAACACCTATCTATTTATTTAATTAAACTGCCTTATTATCGTCTATTTATTTATTTACACTGCATTATTACTAACACCTATCTATTTATTTAATTAAACTGCCTTATTATCGTCTATTTATTTATTTACACTGCATTATTACTAATACCTATCTATTTATTTAATTAAACTGCCTTATTATCGTCTATTTATTTATTTACACTGCATTATTGCTAACACCTATCTATTTATTTAATTAAACTGCCTTATTATCGTCTATTTATTTATTTACACTGCATTATTGCTAACACCTATCTATTTAATTAAACTGCCTTATTATCGTCTATTTATTTATTTACACTGCATTATTACTAACACCTATCTATTTATTTAATTAAACTGCCTTATTATCGTCTATTTATTTACACTGCATTATTACTAACACCTATCTATTTAATTAAACTGCCTTATTATCGTCTATTTATTTATTTACACTGCATTATTACTAACACCTATCTATTTATTTAATTAAACTGCCTTATTATCGTCTATTTATTTATTTACACTGCATTATTACTAACACCTATCTATTTATTTAATTAAACAGCCTTATTATCGTCTATTTATTTATTTACACTGCATTATTACTAACACCTATCTATTTATTTATTTACACTGCATTATTACTAACACCTATCTATTTATTTAATTAAACTGCCTTATTATCGTCTATTTATTTATTTACACTGCATTATTACTAACACCTATCTATTTATTTATTTATTTACACTGCATTATTACTAACACCTATCTATTTATTTGCACTTATTGCCTTCTACACTATAAATTTCATAATCTACACTCTTCGATCCCTCTCTGTCTACCACTGCCAGTATCTACGTTTTTGCATCCCCTTCTCAACGTACGTATCCTTCTGCCTCTGGTATGACTAAATATCTCCATTCAAATGTAAAGCATCTGTCTCAAACCACTCAGCTCATACTTATCTGCCTATTACTGCTTCCCCACATCCTCTGAATTGTATGACAAAATAACTTACACTGCATTATTATGCATCTGTTAATAACCAATGTAATATTTTCTTTTTTTCTCTTTTTTTCCATATCATGTACTTGTAGCACTATAAGCTAAGTGTGTAAAACCCTCTATTTCCATGTATCTGAATAAGTGGCCAAGCCTTAAGTAAAAGTTGCATATCTAGGTCTCTCTGTATACTTGATGAAGCTTTTCTCCCTGAGCCTCAGTTGAAAAGGAGACACTTCTGGTCCCCAGTCAGACAATCCCAGTACACAAATGCAAATAAATAAATATCTGGGTCTACCAGCCAGGTTAGAGTGATAGCATACCATGCATGGGAATTGCACAACATTTATAGTGTGTTGTAAGTTCATGAATAAACATCACTGTGAAAAATGCAAACAAACACACAAACATGGTCTGCATAAGATTGATAAACTCACAGTCACTACTCAGTTTTCTGCTAACAATGAGAGAAGTGCATACATTCTCTAGCAGT
Source organism: Protopterus annectens (assembly GCF_019279795.1). Classification (NCBI taxonomy): domain Eukaryota; kingdom Metazoa; phylum Chordata; order Ceratodontiformes; family Protopteridae; genus Protopterus; species Protopterus annectens. The sequence goes on from NC_056749.1 coordinate 84,729,179, forward strand.
AGTATCGCTTGGTGATGAACCTGTGGTTAAACAGAATGTGAGAGAAGCACATTGATGTATACCTGCTTTCTTTCTTTCTTCTTTCGGCTTTTCCCGGTTAGGGGTCACCACAGCGGATCACTTGTCCGCTCATGATTGGCAGTGGAGTTTTACGGTGTCGAGTTGCCAGCCCAGTGCCCAACCTTCCACAGAAGGCCCACACACACACGCACTCACATCTAGGGCCAATTTAGAGTGTCCAATCCACCTACAGCATGTCTTTGGAATGTGGGAGGAAACCGGAGTACCTGGAGAAAACCCACGCGACCACAGGGAGGACATGCAGACTCCACACAGAAGGCACCCCAGCCGAGGATCGAACTGGAGAACCTCTTGCTGTGAGGCGACAACGCTAACCACTGCACCACCGTGGCCACCCAGTATTTAATATCCTGAGACATGAAAATGTACTGATGTATATCTGGTGTGTTCCCACATGGGCTTTATAATCAATGTCAATTCATAAAAACAGACATTTTTATTCATCCAGTTACAAAAAATGTAATAAGGTCTGTAACAGCATTTTTGGTGTTTATCTGGCAGAGTACCAACACAAAGACCTTTATGTTGGCAAAACTACAAAGGCACGTGAAATGGAATTGTAAAATATCCTAGGGATATTACAAGCAGGGCATGCAATAACCGTTCTGTTTTCTGGTTCCAACTATTACACCATCAAACTGGTTCAGTTAGAGCCACGTGGCAAGGAAAGCTGTTTGCTTCTCCTTAACTTGGTTTAAATGAGATGTTCAGTCTGAAGCCCTTCTGACAGGGTAGAATTTAGAGTTCTTCCATAACTGATTAGAGGGTGGGTGTAGTCAACTGTGTCCACAGTTGTTAAAGAACCTGGAGTGCATATAAGCTCAGATCTCGTTGTGTGAAGCTTTTTATTAACTTAATCCAAGGAAGGACTTTTGAATGGAATTCTGTTTTGGTTTTTATTACAATATTTATTTCAGATACAAGTTTATGTTTGTTTTTGACAACTGGACTGTAACTAGATGGGATATTAATAGACAGAATATTGGCATCTGCCCAGCATTTTCATTATCCTGATTTCAGAAAGAAAGTCTGCAAAACCAGGTCATGCACAAGTACTGCCATGGTGACAGTGGAATGATATGCTTTTCAGATACGTTACCTATAATTGCTATACTAGGGCTATGTTTAAAACATTAAATGCTACAATTTGTCCATTACATTGCATCCATCCGCACTGCTGTAATGACCTCTATGCTCCCTAAGCTGCCCTGTTTTATACTAACAATGATATGTAACAATCGGTATTCCACTGCAAGTCACTTTTGTTCTGCTCATCTGTATTTCTCTGTCTTATTTTCATTAACTATGCATGCCCTTCACTGTACTATAATTATTCCAGCCATATCTCCAATTCATATTATGCTAAGCATGCTAAAAATGTACCTCTACACCAGTGGTCATTGCACTGCAAGAAGGACCTCATAGGTTGTATAAGTTAATCATGAAACCCAGTCAGAGAAACTATGCTAAACATCCTACATCCCTGCAGATGGTAACTGGACATGTGAAGAATGAGCCATAAACACAATGAGGAAGTAAATGTCCCCATAACTTTGCTTGTGTGTTACTTATTGTGCAAAACAATCAGGTGACACATTCATATAATCTACCCAATTTTCTTTAATGCATTTGAACATGCAGGTATTTTTTATGTTATGGGTTACATCTTATCGCTGTATGATGTAGATTTAATTTGTGACTGCTGTGCAGGTAAAAAGGTTTTTCTACCTTTAAGGGAAGTAGCAGGATGGGGTATGGGTGAGGATCTGGCTTGTTATACCAGACTAAGGGACCTGACCTTTTTTTTTTTTGTTCTTCACTTGAAGAGCTGAGGGGCAGGGAACCAGACCTGGGACTACACGGGGCTCTAGAGGAGCTAGCTACACCTCCGGTATATACACCTTTTACATCTTACCTGTTTTAGGGATTTATGTTGTTTTTGGGGTGATTTGCTGTTGTAATTTCAGTTTCCAATACAATAACAGAAGTACAGTTTAGACATAGGTTCATGGGTAGGTACTAGGCTATCAACCCAAGGGCCTAAGTAAGCCTAGCCAACAAGGCGCCCTGGCTTACGCCACCCAAGAAAGTTATTTTCCTGTGCCCCTGTCGAGCAGAGCCACCAAAGTGATCCCCGAGTGTATTTTCTATTTCCCATCCACTTATCAAGATTTTTCTTGAAGAGTGCTAATGAGGAACTTTGCTTGACATAGATGGGTAGCTTGTTCCAGAGTATGGGAAGTCAATGGGACAGGAATCTATCCCTCCAGCATGTCCTGTTTATTGTGGTGACAAGGTTTAGGTCCCTAGAGCATGTAGTTCGGAGGGATTGGGATTTCTTTAGGTGTAGCACGTCCAACAGCTCTGGGTTTGACATAGATTTATATGTTAGGCAGAGATCACCTCAGAGTAGGCGATATGTTACGGAGTAAAGCTGGAGTTTTTAGAGCTGGTCAGTGTAGGGTATCTGTTTGAGGCCAGTAATCCTCTTTGTGAGGTACTTCTCACATTAAAGTAAAGAAAGGGAGGTTTTTGGTACATCCACATAAACACCATCTTTGGGGGCAGTAATGAAATTATTTGGCACCATAGGTTTGCACTTAATTATTCAAAGTATGACTGACTACACTTTCCTAATGGGGTCCCTACTGAAATGTTGGCAGTTATAACACCAAGTGCCAACATGTGGAAAAAACACACTGAAAATGCAGAAGTGCAAATATTGAACATTGCTCTTCACCTTTAAACTTCTTTTTTTTGCAGGTGCCAAGCCTCCTGTACCCCCTCAATGTAGGGGGTAAGCCACAAACTTATATAATACATATATAATTCTGACATTACCATACCTCAGAGAAGAGGAAATACTCTGATAAACTGCAATCTCTGACTTTGTACATGTAAGTCTGATTTTGTGACCATTTGGTTTTAGCATTACAAGACTCATTAAAGCAGGTCCCAACATTTCAAATGATTACCTTCCTAATAATGTAGAATGTGTAATAACGTAATCATGACTAAGAAGCTCCTAAATGGCACTTGGCTTACATTCATGTGTCACATAATTCACAAGCCAAACATGTCGACATGCACTACTTACATTTAGTGCCTCTTCTGTGCCCAGGACTCTGGCATAAATCTGACATATGTATGCTTTCCTTTTTTGAAGAAAAAAGAAAAATAATTAATTTTGCAGTGACATGACACTACACCTAAACAGTAACTGACATCTTAGAAAACTCATACTTTCAGTGTGTGTGTGTGTGGGTGTGTACACCAGTGTGACTGTCTGTCCTCATCCTCAGGGTAAGATGCTTTACAAGCTTCACAATCATTCACACAACATAAACAACTTGGTGCAGCATCCTAGCCTAAAAGTAAATGGCTTTGGAGTGTGTGTGTGTGTGTGTGTGTGTGTGTGTGTGTGTGTGTACGCGTGTGTACACCTGCGTGACTGTCCGTCCTCATTCTCAGGGTAAGATGATTTACAAGCTTCACAATCATTCACACAACATAAGCAAGTTGGTGCAGCATCCTAGCCTGAAATTAAACGACTTTGGAGTGTGTGTAAGTGTACTAGTAACCTTACATATTCACATTCCCACCATTTTAAAACGGACACACTTGTGATGCAGAGAGTCTATTTTACTTTGTATAAGATTATCAGTAAAATAAACTTTTTTTAAAATCAGATATCTCTTAGTTGTTTGCAGATTGGCAGAGAAAGGCATAACACAGCATTCTTTTATTTTTAACAAATATAGAAAAACAAGACAAAGGAGTTCTCACAGTTAAAATGCATGCTCAGCCTAAAATAGTGCTTCTTTGCTGCATAGGAAGCTTCTATAGTTTCTGTTTATGAGCAAAAAAATCACATTTTGCACTTTTTAATGAACTAACCTGAATACATTTAAAACAGTTAATGACAGCAGAGTTCTGTATTTAACATAAATGATCTACAAAATGAGTAAGGTTTATACATATGCCCACCTTTTACAAATGGCAATAAACTGCAAAAGATATGCAAATGGTGATATAATGAGATATAAATGAGGAAATTATTAAAATGAGGGCAACAGCAGATGGAAATGAGAATAAATAATATGGGGAAGCAAGTCAGAGATGTACATATTCCACAATAAGAACGATGCTACCTCCAGGGCTGCTGACTGCAACACAATCTTGGAGTTATGGGGACAGATCAACAACACATGCACATGGTAGCCTTTGCACATTTAAAACTGTATATGCAAGAGGCTATTATTAGTGTCAATAGTCATGGTGTTGCATGTTGGTGCCTTTATGTCAAGTCATCCATCTACACCTAAGATGCCATGCCGTCCACAACACCAAAAGTGTGCATTGCTACTATGTGGACAGAAACACCATGCAGAAGCTGGTCAAGATGTGTTATCCTCATATGTAGGGCTGGAGGATGCAATGAGCACCATCTCTGTGAATATAAAGGTTTGTGTTGCTTTGAGAATACTACCTACAGGAACTTTTGAATGACTAGTGAGGGACATGGAGGTAGTATCCCACAGATCTGTATCAAGGATAACAAAACAGTTCTTCAATGCCATGCCACAGTATGTAGGACAGCATGTAAGATTTCCGTGCATCATGCAGGATAGAGGCCAAACCCTACATATTCCATTTCCCTGAGTTACTGGCAGACATACACTGCACCCTCACTGCAATAAAGGCTGTATCCTGGAAGCAGGCATAAAGGTATATTAACCATAACACGTTCTGCTCTATCACCTGCAAGGCAGTCTGCAATGCACAGGGTATAGTATACAGTGTGCATGCAGGCCAACCAGGCAGTACCGACATTTCCCACAAATGATGTGTGTGTATCATATACCACTGGTCCGTGTGGCGCAGTGTTCCCCAGGGAGATCTTATTGGTGATGCTCGATCTATCTTGGAGCCACTGTTAATGACACCAGTTAGGACCTCACAGACCACAACAGATAATGCATACCATACTACTCTGTCACAGACCCACGTCATGGCTGATTGTGTCTGTCTGGATGTATCTCATGGTGCAGCATTCACTAACATCTTTGCAGTCTGTGCAATATTACACAACATCTTGATAAACAAATAGTTACAGTAGGACAGATAAACTCAGGATAAGGAAATACCAGACTCAGTAGTGTAGCAGGTGTTTGATGAGGAAATGGAAAATAAATCACTTACAGAAGTTTTACTTACAAACAGTATTTTACTTTTTTCTGATGAAAGTCCAAAAAGTTTATTTTTAAATGTTGCAGAAGCTGTGTTTGGCCTGGTAGTTAAGGTCTTCACCTTATAAAGACAAGGTACAGGGTCTCATTCTTACTTCAAGTTATTAGCTAGGCTTAAAATGGCCTTTCATGGCAGTTAGCCCAATATTTACTTATAAACCAATTATTAAAAAAATTAAATCAAGAAGTTTTGGGTTGTCAGAGTTTCTTTTTAAAGGTCTTTGGTCCATTTGCAGTGAGGAAAAGGATGCTTGCCTAGGAAGGGAACCAGTCAAGTTCTGTGTGTAATTGAATGGATATTTGCTCAAGGAAGGTCCACTATGGATTTGAATTAATTTTATTTATTTATTAACATTTGTTTACCGGAAAAGTCCACTGGGCCAGGAGCCCATTTTCAGTGGAGGCCTGGGGAGAAAAGCTTCATTACAATGAAAAACAAATATAACAATGTAAAATACTGGTTTACAGTGTATAATAATATGAACAACAAAACAGAGCAGAGAGACAAACAGGGTCTCCATACAGCTTTAGAAAGTATAATATAATCCACAAAATAAAAGAGATCCAAATTAATCGAAGGAGCACATTAAGAATGAGTATAATGCACCAAAAAGGTACAAAAATTGTGCCTCTAGTAAATAAATTGTGGGAAGTGTAGGAATAAGTGGAGTGAGTACAGATTGTCAGTAGCAATTTAGAAAATGACATGGTGAATAAGGTTAGTAGCAAGAGGAAGACTGGTAATACAATTACTGTGATAGTACAAAGGAAGACTGGTAATACAATTACTGTGATAGTACAAGAGATAGAATAGACAGAGAGGATTTGATAGGGTAGGTGCAATACAGGGTAGTTGGGTTGATTGTAAGACTAGCAGTAAGGCTAACACTGAGATAGAGGAAGTCGGGTAATGGCATTATAGGTAATAGGAGGTGCATTAGTGCAGTTACAAATCCAGTTAGAAAGGAGATGGTTATGAAGGGCAGTTTTGAAGTTTGAGGGGTGTTGTTCACTATGTACAGAGAAGGGGAGGTTATTCCATAGTCTGGCTATGGTCCAGGAGTATAGAAGTTTTCCTGCAGATAGATTTGGTTTATGGATTTGAAATAAGTGTCGGTGCTCAGATCGCAGGGGGCTGAAAAGGGGAGCAGGGCACAAGTAGGAAGCTGAGAGCAGGACAATATAATGGTTTATGGATGAATTTATGTGAAATGGTTTGTTGATGGTGAGGGAATTCTAGCCATTGCAGTTTCTTTAGGGCGGATCAATGATGGGAAGAGTGGTGACTACCTGTGGCAAATTTGACAATCTTATTATAGCAGGACTCTAGCTTTAATATCAAGGAAGACTGTAGGTTAGTTAACAATGGAGCACCATAGGTTAGAGATGGTAGGAGGTAGGTGAGGGCGAGAGCTTGTTTTGTTGGATGGCAGAGAAACCTATTGTGCCTATATAGTAGCCCCAGTTTTTTATCTGTTTTGTTAATATTGGATTGAACATGCAGATCAAACTTTAGGTCTTCGTCTATAAAGACATCTAGTAATTTGGTATTGATTACCAGTTCAATTTTTGTAGAGTTTAGTGAGACTATATTTAAACTTCTTTATTGAGAATAGCATTCCTTTTCGGGGTGAACAGCATAAGTTTAGTTTTTTTGGCATTAAGAGAGAGATGTTTTTTGTGGAGCCAGGATTCTACTACAGAGAATGCTATTTGGGTTATTTGCTGCAGAGTATTTGGGTTGGGAGCAGAGAAGACTATAGTTGAGTCATCTGCATACTGGACTAGGGAAGAGTTTGGGGTATCTTTATGGAGATTATTTATGAATATATTAAACAGGAGAGGTCCTAAAATTGAGCCATGTAGGACACCTGTGGGGTTGCGAAGGTAGACAGAAACAGAATTTTGCCATTTGACAGCATGTTGCCTGTCAGAGAGATAACTCTTGAATCAGTTTAATAATTGAGTGGCTAGTCCTATGGATGAGAGTTTAGTCAGGAGAATGGGGTGGAAGACAGTATCAAATGCTTTGGAAAGATCCAGAAAGAGAGCTGATACTATATGTCCTGAGTCTTGGGCTTTATTGACAATATGTAGGAAGGAGATCAGAGCAGTATATGTGCTATGTCCTGGCCAAAAACCATGTTGGGTAGGGGAGAGGATGTCATTTTGAAGGTAATGAATGAGTTGCTTTTGGATGTACTTTTCTAGTATTTTGGATATAGGTGACAGAATACCAATGGGTCAAACGTTTGAGATGTCGGAGGATGTGCCCCCTTTATGTAGTGGGAGGATTATGGCTTTTTTTCCAAAGGCAAGGGACATAAGATTCCTGAATGGACCTGTTGATGAGGATACTTATAGGGTAGGCTACTGAGTCAGGATAGGAAACAGCTTTTTATGGTTAAGGTTCAGTCACTTTTTTGGTTATTTTCTGGTTAGTCTAGAGAGTAAACACAGAATTTTGTTTTTTGTGATGACAAGGTTTAGATCCCTCAGAGCCACACGCTCCAGGGATCTAAACCTTGTCATCACAATAAACAAAACATGCTGGAGGGATAGGTTCCTGACCCAGAGACTCCCCAGACTCTGGAATAGATTGCCCATACATGTCAAGCAGAGTGCCTCTTTGGTCCTCTTCAAAAGGAACCTTGACGATTGGATGGGAGAAAGGAAATTCACCTCGGGGATCACGTCAGTCGCCCTGCTAGACAGGGGTCCGGTGAAGTAAATAGTGTGGGAAGAAATAGTCAGGGAATTGTTATGGCTAGGCTTGTATAGGCCCTAGGGCTGCTAGCCTAGTACCAACCTATGAACCTATGAATTCACAATCATGTCTCCATTGTTCATCAAGACACAATAACCCTTAAAATGGCTCCCAACCAAGAAGGATCTGAGGAACAAAAAAGTGAATGAATCTTAACCAAAAAGGCTGTTTTCTATCCAGAAGATTGTATATATAAACATTTTTGGGGGGATTTACAAATGTTATTTGACCTTGGACATTGTAGGATGGACTTTGTCCTGCTGTGTTAATGCTGTACAGCAATCTTAATTATTGTCTGTTCAATAAATTATATTAACTTAATATTTTTATAGTGTAAGTATTTCTGTTTTTTTTTTAAACAAACTGGTAAATGCTAGGTGTTTCTATTCTTAAGTTAATTTGAACCTTAAACAAAAGGTGGAAAGGGGAAAATAAGTGCTGTGCCAACTTGCTTTCCACCTACAGACAAAATGCACAGGTGATAACACAGAGGTTTATGACTGAGTCTCTGATCATAATCGCATTATTATGTGTTTGAGAGATGGATGCCAAGAAACTCCCCTCAAGAGCAAAGCTTAATTGGTGAATCTTGGAGTTTTGCTAGCTTTAAAAGGCAGTATATCCCTTAGTGAACACTGGCAGTACTTGGTGCCGAGCGCAAGACCCATTATATTTTTATATATACAAATTATATATATTTGTATTATTTGTCCTACTTGTATATTCTACTAGAGTACTGACTGTATATTCTTCTAGTTATCACACGCCATGTAAATGGTCCTCTGTACTACTTATAAATGTTAAGAATTGCTTTGTACTGTTTTCATCTAATATTGTATTTCATGGAGCTTTTCCCCCCGGGCCTCTGCTGAAAATGGACCTGTGTCCAGTCGGACTTTCCCGGTTAACAAAAATAAAATAAAAAAATAAAAAAAAATAAATAAAAATAAAAATTATTAACAGTGCTTAGAAAGGTGCTTAATATTGTGTCTCACACCACAGTAGGTTGTCTTTTTCTAAATAGCGGAGTGTAATCATGGTGCTCCATGCACTACATAAATATTATATTCCTACTGATTTGTTCTGACAGGGTGAGGATTACTACCGTGTATGTATCTGTGAGGCATGGAAGGGAGAACTGAGTAGACTCACCAGAGAGGCAGTGGTATCTCCAGTGTTTGTGCAAGTGTGTGGTGGTGGGCAGTGCAGAGCCCAGAGAGGCAGTGGTATCACCAGTGTTTGTGCAAGTGTGTGGTGGTGGGCAGTGCAGAGCCCATGCGTGTCCATGTGTGTGCATGCAGTAGGACACATCTTCAACAGATGATGCAGCACCATGCTGGTAACTGGTGGACAGGTCCAGGGAACCCACATAATAAATATTTGTTGAGACCATGCATCTCCCTGTCCACGGGGGCACCCTCTGCTGTGAAAGTAAGAGACACAATCCACAACATGCTAAGAAGAAGGGAGAGTTTCATGAGTGAGAACTGTAACTCATGCCATGGGAGATCTCTAAACGAACACTCCATCCAAGTGTACATCCGCATGGCCTTGTAGCACCTTACGTGTGGCACTGATCATATCACTGGCTCTTCTTTTGACCTGATTCTATGCTCCGTTTTGGCCACTGACAGTGTTCATGTCTATGTTCCACCTGGCATAGTCGTGGAATGCCCTTTAGGTCACTAATGATGGTACATGTGCTGACCATGCAGACTGATGGCCTGAAGTAGGATTTCTGGATGGTAGCATTTGCTGTTTCTGTGTTTCACACATTCTATCATGACAATTTGAAACTGAAAAGAAATAGGCCTATGAGATGTGGTACAGTTATACATGACATACGTCTAACACAGATACAGAATCAGTGGGGAAGAAATAGCAACATCCATGTGCCCTTGCAATATGTAGGGCGGGGACTATCCCCATGCACATATAGGATCCTTGTGGAAGTATGATGGGTGTAGTGTCTGGCCGTTATTAGTATTGTGCAATGGTGACTATCTACTCTGAAGGAAGACACAGGGTCCACACAAGGGGGGTTGCTAATGGCATCTGTTGGTGAGTGGTCTATACAGTTCATCATAATGCCTCCATGCAGTCTATGGTAGATTGCTTCATTGTATACTAAGTATAACAATATACCCAGTACAAGCACTGTGGGCTCTCTCTTTGTACTGGTATAACAATATACCCAGTATAAACAATGTGGCCCTCACTGTGTACTGGTATAATGATATACCCTGTACAAGCAATGTGGACCCTCACTGTGTAGTGGTATAATGATATACCCAGTATAAATAATGTGGCCCTCATTGTGTACTGGTATATACCCAGTACAAGCAATGTAGACCCTCACTGTGTACTGGTATATATCCAGTATAAACAATGTGGCCCTCACTGTGTACTGGTATATACCCAGCATAAACAATGTGACCCTCTAACAAGAAACCCAGTATAAATAATGTAGCCCTCACTGTGTACTGGTATAATGATATACCCAGTATAAGCAATGTGGACCCTCACTGTGTACTGGTATATACCCAGCATAAACAATGTGGCCCTCACTGTGTACTGGTATAATGATATACCCAGTATAAGCAATGTGGACCCTCACTGTTTAATGGTATAATGATAAACCCAGTATAAATAATATGGGCCCTCACTGTGTACTGGTATATACCCAGTATAAGCAATGTGTGCCCTCACTTTGTACTGGTATAATGATATACCCATTATAAACAATGTGGGCCCTCACTGTGTAATGGTATACGGATATACCCAGTATAAACAATGTGGGGTCTTATTGTTTACTGGCAGAGAGATATACCCAGTTTAAGCAATGCAGGCTCTCAAAAGGCTGTGACTATCAGTGTTTAATAACATCCTTGCCAGCTACATATACCACTGTGATTTGGTTCACTGTACTCTAGCAATCTTCTAAGCCACCCATGGTCCTTATGATAATGAGCCCTATTCAAAACTGCATGTTTATCTCTTTGTATAATTGACCAGTGCCATGCTATTAGGCATACTCATCTTCTTGAACTTGCATGAGCACATGCAAAGTACAATGCACATGTATACATAGGTGTGTCAATTACCTCTGAAGGGAAGAGGGGAATATATGGCACTTGTTTAGTCAATAGAGGTACTGAAGTCTAAAAGGCAGAATGATGCTTGCATACCCTTTCCATGACAGTGTTTACACCCCAACACCATGATGCAATGACGTGATACTTGTACACCATTTCCATGACCATGTTTAAACCCCAACACCATGATGCAATGATGTGATACTTGTACACCCTTTCCATGACCGTCTTTACACCCCAGCACCATGATGCAATGACATGATGCTTGTACACCCTTTTCCATGACAGTGTTTACACCCCAACACCATGATGCAATGACATGATGGTTGTACACCCTTTCCATGATAGTGTTCGTACCCCAATGCCATGATGCAATAACGTGATGCTTGTACACTCTTTCAATGACAGCATTTACACCCTAACATTTACACCCTAACACCATGATACAATGGCACGGTGGTTGTACACCCTTTCCATGACAATGTTCACACCCCAACACCATGATGCAATGTTATGATGCTTGTACACCCTTTCCATGATAGTTTTACACAACTTAACACCAGGATGCAATGACATGCTTCTGCCTAGTGCAGTGATAGCACCACAACTGTTCTTAATAATTAGCTGCCTGTTTTTGTGCATCATGTGTCAATCTATTTAACTTATGTGACTGCTACAGAGATGCACTATAATTCTCTGCACTGTGACCCTGGAAAATG